>NC_089496.1:58636958-59003833 GCF_036850765.1 Saccopteryx bilineata
TGGTAATTGTTGGAGAGCTCACACACAGGGTAGTATCACGAGTCGTAAGGGCATAGGAGCAGCCCTGTGGAACCGTCTGTGTGGGGAGCAGGGAGGCCTGCAGATGGACAGCCGTGTGACTGAGCCCCCTGGACAGCGAGCCCTTCAGGTGGCCGCAGCCCTCGTCAACATCTCGACTGCACCCTCACAAGAGCCCCAGAGCCAGAACCACTTGCAAAGCGGCTCTGGATTCCTGACCTTTACAAACTTACAAACTATGGGAAATAACACATGTGTCATTGTAAGTCATGAAGTTTTGTTATGTGTCTATAGATAAATGCAGTTGACCATCAAAAACAGCAGGAGATTCCGGGCACTGACCCCCCCCCCTCGCTCCCTTGAAAGTCCACAAATAACTTTGATTCTCCCCAGATTTAACTAAAATCCCCCCATACCCACAGGAGATTGGTTCCAGGACACCCTGCAGGTACCAAAATTTTCCGATGCTCAAGTCCCTTCTATAATGTGACGTTGATCAGGGCCTCCTCTACATCTGCGGACTGCCAACCAGAGGCTGAAAATGCCGATTCCGACCCAGAGTGGATCGAATCTACGGATGCAAAATCCAAGGATATGGAGAGCCCAGTGTATATATATTGAAAAATAACTTTGGGCCCTGGCCGATGGCTCAGTGAATAGAGCGTTGGTTGGCATAATGGATGTCAGAGGTTCGCTCGATTCCTGATCAGGGCACACAGGAGAAGTGACCATCTGCTTCTCTTCCCCGTCCTCTCCCCCTTCTCTTCATGTTCTCCTCCTACAGTCAGTGCCTTGATTGGTTTGAGCATCGGCCCTGGGTGCTGAGGTTAGCTCTCTTGGTCTGAGCAAGTCAGCCTCAGGCACTAAAAATAGCTTGGTACTCGAGCATCGTCCTTAGATGGGGTTGCCGGGTGGATTGCAGTCTTGGCACATGTGTGAGTCTGTCTCACTCTCTCCCCTCCTCTAACTTTAAAAAAAAATAACATTCTTAGTTAGGTGGACTTGTGCAGTCAAACCTGTGTGGCGCAAGGGTCAAGTTTAATGCACAACTGGAATTACATTTTAGCAATTACATTACTGTTGCTCTGCAAACAGTAAGTACTCAAAAAAATATTTACTAATTTCTCCATAAAGCATTTATTTGAATGAAGCATTTGTGTGTTTTCAGACACTTTTCTGTGACTCCTCCTAGCCCTTTCCTTTTCCTCCGTGTACCTTTTCCCAGGTTTGACATGATCAAATCCCAACTCTTTAAATCCTTACGGTGCCAATTTACCTTTATAAACACATATTGGAATGGAGTGAAAGAACTGGTCTTTTTTTTTTTTTAACTCTTTCTGTTTCTCATATCCTCTTCTCTCCAAGATTTACCTGGCCTGTGTTTCATTCCTTCATTCCACTAAGGGCTCTGATACCAGGTCAGCAAATGAGTACACCCATCATGATGGATAGCCTGTGTTAGGTACCCCGTAATAATGGAAATGTGTTTTTTTTTTGTTTTTGTTTTTTCTTTCTGAGGCTGGAAACGGGGAGAGACAGTCAGACAGACTCCCGCATTCGCCTGACTGGGATCCACCTAGCATGCCCACCAGGGGGTGATGCTCTGCCCACCAGGGGGCGATGCTCTGCCCCTCTGGGGCATCGCTCTGTTGCGACCAGAGCCACTCTAGGGCCTGGGGCAGAGGCCAAGGAGCCATCCCCAGCGCCCGGGCCATCTTTGCTCCAATGGAGCCTTGGCTGCGGGAGGGGAAGAGAGAGACAGAGAGGAAGGAGAGGGGGAGGGGTAGAGAAGCAGATGGGCGCTTCTCCTGTGTGCCCTGGCCGGGAATCGAACCCGGGACTTCTGCACGCCAGGCCTATGCTCTACCACTGAGCAAACCGGCCAGGGCCAATAATGGTGTGCTTTTTATTTTGAAGTTCACCACTATCTCTATTCTTGCTTCCCTCTGTGTGTATGTATTCTCATCACCTGCTGAGATCGCAACCTTGTGGCTTTGTTGTCATCCCAGGAGGTCGCTGTGCTTCCTTTACTGTCTCCAGGATGTCTGTTCCTCTGTCATTTCTGGGAAGACCAATTAGATGTAGCTGGAAAATCTGTCTTTGAAGAGATTCCAGGATCCGCTTAAAGTTCAGGGGAGGAGAAAAGGAAGAAGACACATCCTGAGCGATACTGTCTCTTTTGTCCCTGGGTGTTTATAACTTTCTTATATGTAGTGTCATTTTAGTGAGATTTGGGATAGGAGATAAAGGCACGTGTAAATAAATGATCATTTCCATTGGGAGGCCTTATGAAAACTGGCTTATTTAGCCTATATATATATATATTTAGGATGTTGGAGGATCCATTCTGTTCTTACCTTCTTAGCATAGCAACAGCATTTGACACAGCTCACCGTGAAATGGCTCCTTCTCCTTCCAGGGTTCTCTTCACTTGGCTGATGACGCTGTGTGTCCTGCGCCAACTCTGACCTCTCTCGGTTGGCGTGCCCCAAGATGTGGCGCTGAGTATCTTCTCTGCCTTCACTCCGCTCCTTAGTGAGCTCCCCCACCTCTGGCATCTTCCGTTGAGAGGACCCACCATCTTAAACATTGATTATTTTTTATCCATCCAACCTTGACCTCTTCCCCGAGGTCCAGCGTCACCTTTCCAACTGTCCACTCAGCCAGCACCGCTACCTGGATGTCTGACACGGGCCTCGCAGGTGATATGTCCACAACTAGCTCTCAACCTCAGTCTGGAAAGCCGGCTCTCCCCACAGGGCTGATGATCTTATTTGATACCCACCCCACTATTTCAAGAACTCTGATAGAAAATCTTAGCATAAAAAAGAATTTTTTAAAAAAGATTTTATTGGCCCTGGCCGGTTGGCTCAGCGGTAGAGCGTCGGCCTAGCGTGCGGAGGACCCGGGTTCGATTCCCGGCCAGGGCACACAGGAGAAGCGCCCATTTGCTTCTCCACCCCTCCGCCGCGCTTTCCTCTCTGTCTCTCTCTTCCCCTCCCGCAGCCAAGGCTCCATTGGAGCAAAGATGGCCCGGGCGCTGGGGATGGCTCTGTGGCCTCTGCCTCAGGCGCTAGAGTGGCTCTGGTTGCAACATGGCGACGCCCAGGATGGGCAGAGCATCGCCCCCTGGTGGGCAGAGCATTGCCCCTGGTGGGCGTGCCGGGTGGATCCCGGTCGGGCGCATGCGGGAGTCTGTCTGACTGTCTCTCCCCATTTCCAGCTTCAGAAAAAATGGAAAAAAAAAAAAAAAAAAAGATTTTATTAGGCCCTGACCAGTTGGCTCAGTGGTGTAGTGTTGGCCCAATGTGTGGATGTCCCGGGTTTGATTCCTGGTTTGGGCACACAGGAAAAGTGTCCCATCTGCTTCTCTACCCTCCCTTCTCGTCCCCCCCCCCCCGCCACTCTCTCTTTTTCCCTCCCCTCCTGCAGCCATGACTTGATTGGAGTGAGTTGGCCCCAGGTGTTGAGGATGGATGGCTCCATGACCTGTGTCTCAGGCGCTAAGAAGAGCTTGGTTGCTGAACAACAGAGCAATGCCCCAGATGAGCAGAGCATCACCCCCTAGTGGGCTTGCCAGGTGGATCCCAGTTGGGGCACATGTGGGAATCTATCTCTGCCTCCCCTCCTCTCACTGAATAAAAGAAAAGAAATAGAAAATAAAATGATAATAAAGATTTTATTGGTTTTAGAGAGAGGAGAGAGACGAGAGAAAGAGGCAGGAAGGAAGCATCAAGCCATAGTGGTTGCTTCCTGTATGTGCCTTGACCGAGCAAGCCCGAGGTTTTGAACCAGCGACCTCAGCATTCTAGGTCAATGCTTTATCCACTACGCCACCACAGGTCAGGCCCTTAGCAATTTTATTGACTGCCCTCGTTCTCTGTAGCCTGCACCCATCAGCACATCCTGTGGTCTCTACCTTTAGATGTTAAGAGGAATCGACAGGCAGGTCGTCCACCAGTGCTGCCTGGTCCTGGCCACCATGATCTTGCCCCCTTGGCCACCGCAGCGCCTCCTGACAGGTCTCTGTCCCACCGTGACCCTCTTGCTGCATTCTCTGCCCGGCTGCAGAGCGTGGCTGTTAACACAGCGGCTCCATTTTCACTCCCCTTTCAGATGCATCTGGTCACTCTCCATCAACACAGGAAAAAGCCAGGGAGACCCAGCGTCCCCTGCCCGCCTGACCACGGCTTCCTTCCTGTCCTTGATCGGTTCCCGGTAGCTCTCACTCTCCTCCAAGCACACCAGCCGCCTCCTGTCCCTCGGTCACATCGAGTGTCCTCCCGCCACAAAGACCTTGTACTTGCTGTCCCTCCCACCTGGAGGGTCTTCTCCAGATGTGCATGTGGTTTGCTTCCTATACCCAGATGTTGCCTTCTTAAAGAGACCTTCCTGAATCCACAAACGGAACTATCCCCTGCCTCCCCCCACGGAGTCCCTATTTTCCCTCCTCACTTGATTCCTGCCCTGGCACTTATTAACTACCATCTAACATTTTCCATATTTTTATTTATTTTATTTTATTTCTGTCTTTCTCCGCTACAGCGGGGAGGACCTTTTGTTCTGCTCTTAACTCTGAAGTCTCCAGCGTAACAGGTGCTCGGTCCTTCAATTGGGTCTAGAAAATAACTTGTGTCATCTTCAGCATGGTTGCCTACCTCTTTTGACTTTTCATTGATATCAGCAGAAAAATAATAACACCAATAAATAGCAAGTAACAGGTCAAATTTAAAAAAGGAATCAAAGAATAATTCAGTAACAACAAAAAAGAAGGAGCAGATCCTTATTGAGCTCGTTGACTCTTTCCTCACGGCACCAACTGATAAAATTCAGTGCTTACCCTGCTTTGTATTGACAGGAAAACTGAGGCTCAGAAAAGTTAGGCCGTTTGTCCACAGGTAGACAACCTATCACCAGCAAAGCCAGGGTCATTGTGCAACGTTGTTGCCTGGAACCCCTGAGTAGTTCAGCATTTCAGAAGTGAGGTTTTCTTCTCCCGTGTGGAGAAAAATGTGTTACTGCAGAAAACTGATTTATTCTTGTTGCTGTGGGCATCACGTGTTCAGGAGACCACAGCATGGCTCTTCCAGGAACGTGGCCTTCTGATCTTGTAAGTGGAGCCCCTGCTCACCTACCTCTTCCTGGAAGCGACCTACCCTTTGCTCACATTTTCATTGCTCTCTCAAACAAAACAAAAACCCTACCTTGGGCTGGACCGGGAGGCCAGAGAGCCCACTTGATCCCACCAGCTCTGCAGAGGTCCCTAGTGATAGGAATCGTTTATAGATCTCTGGGCCTTAGAAGCCCAAGTTAAACCCAACTTTATTACGTGTAGTGTGTTTAAGACCTTGTAAGACAAAGACCACAGATTCCAATTTGAATCATGTTAAGGGATGGTCAACAGGGTATTTTTACCCTGTTGATGATAAATGTTGTTTTCCCAACAGTCATTAAAAATTATTAAAGAAAAAGAAGGGCTACCTTTTGACCTTTTAAAAATCTTGTTTTGAAAAAAATTTGTTTGTTTTGTTTGTTTTACAAATCCTGCTACTTCTGGCTGGAAAGTTGAGAGACAGGTCAGGATGTCACGGCTCACCCACGGCCGGCCGTATATCACCAGGTTAGACACATTGAGCGCTGAGCAAGATGGAATTAGCCAAAAAGTAAAATTATAGCCTACAAAGCAATGCAACTTTTCCATAGTTTTCTTATAACGTAACTCCAATTAAATGGTAACTAAGTGTTGCAAAGTATACGTCCTTGAAGGGTGGGTCTCCTTTTAATGAGTAGTTAAGGATCATTTTCAGATCAGCAGGGTGTTTGTACACAAGTGTCAATTACTTTCGGTGGGCTGAATATTTTGGTGGAAATATTCTCCCCCACCACCACCACCTTTCTGCGTGGTCAACTATTTGTCTGGAGCTAGCCAGACTCACCTGCAGCCTGGCCCAGGCTGCATCTGAATGCTGGGCTCAGCACCTGATGGGAAAGTTGAAGGTCCAGCCTTCCAGACTCGTGGGGAGGGTGTCAGGCTTGCCTCCCTTCCTGTCAGCCTGAGGTGGTCATAGTCCCCCTGTGTGGCTTCTTGTTGATGATCATGGGAAATGCCGATGTCTTGTTTTTAGAAGAGCAGCCCTCAAATGCTGAGTCCTCTGGTAAATAAATCCATTGTTAGTTTTGGAAGGAATGACCGAGCTGTTTTTCAGACTAGCTTTACCATTTTACCTTCCTGCCCGCAATGTCGAGGTGGTCTCTGATGCTTCATCCATTGTTGTCTGTGTTAGGTGTCAGCCCTGCCCCCACACCATCGCTTAGGGATGGCGAAATACCTACAGACAGTCCAGAGAAGTATTACTGGAAAAGGGGGGAAAAAAGAGTAAAAATAATTCAGTATCACAGAGCAGAAAGAAACAGGACATTGTCATTTTGTGTGTGTGTGTGTGTGTGTGTGTGTGTGTGTGGCGGTTAAACAAAGGTAAGATCTATTTCTTTAGCCCTGTTATAATTTTCTATTAAGAAGTCTTAAAAAGACACAATACTAAGCCTACCAATTTAAATATTCAACAAATAATTTTTAAAAAGTTACAATGGCTTCATCAGAAGCCAGAAGAAAACATTTAAAAATATGGTTATATTTTTCTCACACGATGTTCACTTAGTCCTACAATTAATTATTACTGATGGGCACCGTTAGCTAGTTCTATTTTTGTTTTATTTCAAGAATAAACATTTGTGTCACAGAAAAGGAAATAATATAGAATAACATACAATTTTTTATACGTGTCAATTTTTTATGTGAAAGCAGTAACACATGGTTATAACTACTCCTATATCATGTTATTATGGCTGTGTTACTGCTTGTCCTGGGTTAACTCTCAAAAATTTGGTCATCCCACGAATAACTTCTCTGAACAATAGTGGGAGCAGTACAAGTACATCTGGCCTGAACTCTTGTCCCTTGAGGTGGGGTGGGGATGAGGGAGGGCACCCCTCTGCTCATGTGTTTGTGTACCCCTCCTGACTCCGCAATGTGAAGGATTGACCCATGTGGGCTATGATTTTCCCCTTAGTAAGGGAACTTTCTGCTTTTAGCATCACACGTTCCACACTTGTCCTTGAGTAATCAGACATGACCTCACACCCCAACCAAGGCAGGAGTGCAAGTAAAGGCATATGATGTTACAAACCACAAACCTGAACTTGACTTTGGATGGTGTGCACACAATGCAGTACACAGGTGACGCATTATAGAATTGTACACCTGCCACCTGTATAGTTTTATTAACCAGTGTCACCCCGATATATTCAATTAATAAAAAACCCTCAAAAAATAAAAACATTGTTTCTGGCACATAGGAAGAAATAGTATTCATACTTTATTCAACAATACATGAAAAGTGAATGAATGAATGATTGAAAAGTATGCTGTATGACTAAATTGTCTGGTTCAGCCTACTGTGAATGAAAATTAGAACTCTTTTGGGTGCTTCTCAAGTTGCTTACTTGACTTACATTGATTCTGTGTATGGGAGTATCATGTTTTGTGCTATTTTAGGCACCGGATTCTTTCGGCCCTCAGGACATCAGAGAAATGAGTTTGGCTTTGTGAGAATGTTCCTGCATCACCCAGAGTCAGGAAGCCACACCCTTTCAGAAGCACACACTCGCTCACACACAGATTACGCATAGCTGGGTTGTGTGTGTGTGTGTGTGTGTGTGTGTTTTCATTTACCCAGCTCTTATGCAACTTTCCATTTTTGTGTAATATTCACTCTCTAATGGAAGTACTAAGCATATGGAAAATTAGCCTTTCACAGAGACACAGTGTGTAGTTTTATAATATATATCTTTCCAAAATTTGTTAAGATCTGCAAATAACCACATCCCACACTGGCCTCAGAGAGTCAGGGCTGGAAAAGGTCTTCAGCTTTTGCCTGTTCAGATCACGGAAAGTTATGGCTAGAAAGGGTTTTAGAATTAATCCACCTCCCCTATGCACCCTACACACATACCAGCCCCCAATGGACCCCCTTCTGTTGTGCCATGAGAAAACTTTTGCCCCAGAAGACCTTTCCAAGATTATAGTGTTTTCTTTCTTTCTTTCTTTCTTTCTTTCTTTCTTTCTTTCTTTCTTTCTTTCTTTCTTTCTTTCTCTCTCTCTCTCTCTCTCTCCCCCCTCCCTCCCTCCCTCCCTCCCTCCCTCCCTCCCTTCCTCCCTCCCTCCCTTCCTTCCTTTCTCTTGTTTCCCTTTCTTCTCTTCCTTCCTTTCATTCCTTTCTTTTGAAAGAGGAAGGGTGAATGGGGGGGAGAGAACGAGAAGCATCAAGTCGTTGGTCCGCTTTCGTTGTGCACTCAATAGCTTTTTTTTAAAGATTTTATTTATTTATTATAGAGAGGAGAGATAGAGAGATAGATAGAGAGAGAGAGAGAGAGAGAGAGAGAGAAGGGGTGAGGAGCAGGAAGCATCAACTCCCATATGTGCCTTGACCAGGTAAGCCCAGGGTTTTGAACCGGCAACCTCAGCGTTTCCAGGTCAACGCTTTATCCACTCGCCACCACAGGTCAGGCCTCAATAGCTTCTCACACGTGCCGTGACAGAAGATCAAACTGGCAACCTCAGGCTCCAGAGGCGACCTTGGGGTTTCAGCATGTTCTTTTTCCTTTTGATGCTTTTGCTATCTCTGTCCACACTTTGTTAACCAAAGAGAACATTTAATTTAGCGTTAGGTAAAATGTTAATGAGTCTGATGGCTTTTGCTCGGCTCCTGGTGTTGCCCTTCCAAAAAAAAAAAAAAAAAAAAAAAAGAAGAAGGCAGAACTGTCAGGGTCAGGAGATCAAAAACGGTCTCCCCAACTGAGGGACCCTCTGGGGTCCCAGTTTCTGCTGTGCCCGCCTTAAGCTTGGCCACACGTCTTCCGTGTGCCCCCCCCCTCAAGTTTCGTTACGCAAGTGATGAAGCAGCCAGTTTTCCTTAGCTTTACAGTCGGTTCTTCTCAAATAGTATACTTAACCCTCTCTTTTGTGTGTGTGTGTTGTTACACCTTATTGAACAAGGTGAATTTCAAACTAATAATCCAAAAAGCATTTTCAACATTAACTCAATGAGAGTTTGCTAGTTTAGCCTGGCCTGTGGTGGCGCAGTGGATAAAGCATCAACCTGAAACACTGAGGTCACTGGTTCGAAACCCTAGGCTTGCCCAGTCAAGGCACATATGAGAGTTGATGCTTCTTGCTCCTCCCCCCCTTCTCTCTCTTCACTCTAAAATGAATAAATAAAATCTTGAAAAAAAGAAAAAAAAAGAGTTTGCTAGTTCAAAATAGTATGAAATATTGTCATTGACTTACAAGATCCTTGTGCTTTAAAAATGTACTTACAAAAAATTCTACCGTGTCTTTTAAATTGTAAATGAAGAGGTTGGATCACTTTGCAGGTACATGTGGGTGGCATTTATGCAAACAGTAATTCTAATGTACTGAAAATAGCCATATTCATAAGAAATTAAAATATCAAATTAACTTTAAAGTATTTCCAAATAATAAGCCAGTGTTATGGAGAAACATTTAACGCTTGAATTTGTCTTTGACGAGTTACAGCGTTTTGCTGAGACAAAAATGAGCTATGTGATCCTTGTGAGGATTATTTTAAAGCTATGTGATCCCACTAAATTGATCGGTCATAATATAAAATCCTTTAATATTTTCTTTTAATAAAACGAACAAAAAAAATCTTGACTAAAACAACATAGGCACCTCAGTGACTTCTGTGTAGTTTTATTCTGTGGCATGCTAAACCCTCTCTAATTAATCCTTGTCCCTGGGCCCAGCATTAACAGGTAAATACGATGGTGAGGAGGACACGTGATTCGCTCTTAGCACGCGTGCTTAGGGCGAAAGCTGCCCTCTTAGAAAGTGTCTCAGACGTGTGCCTGGATGCTGGGGCCCTTCGAGGAGGGCGGGTCAGCCTGGCGCTCACAAGGGGGTGTGTGCTCTGTGCCCTGGTGACTTGAGTTGCAGGGTAGTTTCAGGGAAGAAAGGCATGGCCATCTGCCAGCCATCCCAAAGATTATTTCTGTAGTGGCTGGTTGTCGTTGGCCAAAACGGGAACCAGAGCCAGAACTTGTTAGTCACAAACAAACAAACAAACAGTCTACACATCTGCAGTTCATCTCCTGTACCTACCTGCCTCTACGCATGGAATAGCTCCCTGGTTTTATGTGGAGTTCTCTCTCAGATACCCATACTGAGTACAGGCCCTACCCCACGTAACTAAGAAACTAACCCTTTGCTTATCTTATGTTTGTGTAGTCCTCCTATGGGGTTTAGCCTTCTCCATATCAGTTTGCCCTTGGCTGGGGAACAAACCACCCCAATACTTAGCATCTGAAAAAGCAATCTTGATTTTTTTTTTTTTGCCGGTTGGCAGTTTGGGCTCCCAATCCGATCTGCTGAGCCGTCCTTTTGCGAGACTTGCCTGGGCTCACTCCTGCAGGTGCAGTCAGTGTGTGGCTTTGGCTGGGACGGCGGGGTCTAGAATTCCCTTGCTCATCTGTCTGAGGGTTGGCAGGCTTTCAGCAAGGGTGTTTTATTTCTTTTCCCTGTGACCGCTCCAGCAGGCCAAACTGGGTTTCTTCCTGCGGTGGCCTCAGGGGTCTCCACAGCTAGAGAGAGCAAGCCCCTGTGCCCCCAGTACTTTTCATATTTGTGTCTTCAGCCAAACCAGATCACATTGTATCTTAGACTCCAGGGATCCATCTCTTGACAAGAAGAGCTACAATGTCACATTGTAATGGGACATCCAAACAGGATGGTAAGAGTTTCTGACAATGAGTTACAATCGACCTAACTTTGCTAACAGTAATATTTGTTTTTATTGTTTTTTTTGTGATAAAAATGTTTTCAAATGTACACCACATTCAAACATACCCCCAAAGTACGCAGGATAATACAACAAACCTCCCATATACCTGTAAGGTATTCTCCCCCACCAAGAAGGAAAGAAAGGGGGCTGGAACCACCAAGGGTGGAATAATAAAAGGCTTTATGGAGTACAGAGCTCGCATCCTGCCTGACGAGGTTCCCTGGCCCCGAGGAAAGATGGAGGCCAGGGAAGTCACAAGTGGTGACCTGTGTGGGAGATATTTAAAGGGTCCCTAGGGTGGTCGAGCTAATATGACGTGGTGAAATCTCACTGGCTGGCAGATGGTCGCTTTTTTTCCAAAGGGCTCCTGGGAAGTTTCTTCTGGCACGCCTGGATGTGGGCAGTCCTAGCCAAAGTTCCCGGCTAGGGAACCCACGTGACCTTCCTCCAGTGCCCAGCGACCTTACAATACCCATCACCTGGATTCACCAATTTTCAATTTTTGCTACATCTGCCACCTCTATTTTTTAGTTTTCTCTTCGTGAAGTATTTTAAAGCAAGTCTCAAGCATCTTGCTGTTTCAACTCTGTTAGTGTTGATGTGTATCCCTGATACCATTATCACATCTTGGTATCATCTAACCAATTTTCCCAGTCAACTTAAAAATACCCTTTCACAATAGATAGATTTGAATAGGAAGCCATCCACATAAAGTCCGTGACAGTCTCAATGTGCTTTGGTTTTTCCTTCCTTCCTTCCTTCCTCCCTCCCTCCCTCCCTGTCTTTTTCTTTTTTTTTTTTCCTGTCGACTTTTTTGAAAACTAGGCCACTTTTCCTGTGTAGAACCCCCGCCCCACGCTCTGTATTTGTTCATATTTGTGGGGTTCTGAACTTCCATTTCTATCTCCTGTTTCTGTTCATGAGGTTAGCCCCACGGGCTGATTGCATTCACGGTCCACTCTGAAGATAGGCATCCTTTGTAGACAGTGTTTTGTGCTTCCAAATTGCATCACAGAAATGTGTGCTTGTCTTTTAATGATGCTAACTAACACTGATCCGCAGGTTGATCCCTTGGTGACTGTTGCCCGAGTCTGTTATCTCAGTAAATGTTACAGGAAGGTGATGTTCTCATTCCTCTTTCCTTCCAGATGTCTTAGCTGGAGTTCTTTTTATAAGAAACTCTACCTCACCAATTCAAGTTACTTGGTTACCTGCCATAGAGTTCATACAAAAGATACTCTTTTCTTTTGATCCCCAGCTTGCAGAATAAGGACTTGGTATCCAGGTTATTTGCAATAAGTAGTTGTTTTGGTGTTCTCTTGTTTATTCTTCTTTGTTATTATTATGAATTTATGGGTTTTAGATATTTGGTGAGTTTTAATCAACTGCATTTTTTGGGGGGAAGTCTCAGATTGTTTCATCTTTGGCCAATAGGAACTGCCTGTTGGCTTTTGTATCCTTTGATCCATTATTCTTTGAGAACTTTCTTGCTTTCTGCACAAACTGTCCCAGGATTGGCTTGTATATTTCTTGCTCTGTTCCTAGCTGGAGATTACAATATTTGGGAAGTAGACATGCTCATTGCTATTGAGTTTTCATTATTTCTTGTCCTTTTCCATGGCAAGAACTAGGAAACATATATATCCAAGCACTTCTTCTTTCTTAAAGCTTTTTAATGGTTATATTGAATTTTTAAAACTCAAACTACAAAATTTTATCTTCTTTGAATTTATATATTTTTATCTTTTCTTGTAAATGGAAAATCTTGGTTCCTAACAATGTTAATGTACACTAATATATGTTGATATATTAACTAATATATAACTAATGTAAAAACATAATATTAGCACTATTAGCATATACTATATATACTAACATAGTATTAGCATTATTACTTTGAAATTGTTATATTTATATGTAACTTTGAAATTATTATATTCATAATGTAATAAAGCTAATATGATACATGGTTATATGTTAATGCTAATATACACTGCTCACAAAAATGAGAGGATCAGGGAACGTGCAGATACTCCAGTACTTCAGCCTTTTGTATAGTGCATTTTCACCCATGAAATAAGTTGGTTCTGCATCTCATTTGCATAATCAAACAGCTTTCTTTGACTTGTCATTTGCTTTTCTGATGTTCATGTTTAATAAAAAATATCAAATGCTTCTTTTTTTATCGCTTCATATTCATTTGAAATATCCCCTAATTTTTGTGAGCAGTATATATTAAATATACCAGTATATTAGTTAATACACCTATATATAACAGCTAATCATTACTTAGTAGATTAACGAATATGTAACAGTTTATTTAATGCACACACACATATATAACAATTTCAGAGTAATAATGGTGATGCTATTACTAACAGGCTATTGAATGAAATTTAAGACTTCTTTACAGTACTATTTTCCTTAGAATATATTTATACTAAGAATATATAGTCAAAGCACTTTGGGGAAGAATCATTGAAAATAATTCTTTACCAGGGGTCTCCAAACTTTTTACACAGGGGGCCAGTTCACTGTCCCTCAGACCATTGGAGGGCTGCCAAATACAGTGGTCCTCTCACTGACCACCAGTGAAAGAGGTGCCCCTTCCAGAAGTGCAGTGGGGGCTGGATAAATGGCCTCAGGGGGCCGCATTGTGGCCCATGGGCTGTAGTTTGGGGACACCTGCTTTATACTAACTCTTTGTACATTTTCTTGCTTTATAGATTCCTTTCTTTCTTTCTTGATTTCATTTTATTTTTAAAAAACATGTAACACATTTTCATGTTTCCAAAGTCAAAACTATATAACAGAATACATCCAGAAAAATCTTATATTATTGATGTCCTCTCCGTCTTTTAAAGCCACTTCTCATATTTGTTCTTAGTTGTCCTTCCAGTGTTTCATTTGCAAATATATTTTACTCGCTTTATTTTATTTTTTTTAATTTTATTTATTCATTTTAGAGAGGAGAGAGAAAGGAAGAGAGAGAGAGACAGAGAGGGAGAGAGAGAGAAGAGAGAGACAGAGAGAGAAGGTGGGGTGGAGCTGGAAGCATCAACTCCCATATGTGCCTTGACCAGGCAAGCCCAGGGTTTCGAACCGGCGACCTCAGCATTTCCAGGTCAACGCTTTATCCACTGCGCCACCACAGGTCAGGCTTTACTCACTTTAAAAAATAGTTTTAAGTATAAAAGTGTATTTACTTCTTTTTAAATGGAGTTCTACTACTTTTTCTATATTTTATTTGTTTTAGAAGACTATTATTATAAATGTTTTATCACAAACACATTGCCCTGGCCAGATAGTTCAGTTGGTTAGAGTGTCGCCCCAAAACACAGAGGTTGCCGGTCGGATCCCTGATCAGGGCACATACAGGAACAGATCAATGATCCCATCTCTCTCTCTCTCTAAAATCAATAAGTAAAAAGTAACACACACACACACACACACACACACACACACACACGCACAAACATTGAAAAAAGAAAACCCAAACACTATACTTTCAAGGACTGGACCTTTCAGCTTCTCTTAATAGAATTTTGAACTTCTCCCTACTCTGCCGCCATCTTGGATCTCTGAGTTAATAGAATTTTAAAAGATTTGGCATAGGAGTGAGATTAGGATTATTTATTTTTTTGTTGCTGCAATGCTTTGATAAAGTTCTCCTAATTCTAGTATTTTGAATATACATTGTTTCTTCTGTGACATAATCAAGATGGTCTCATATTCAATCACAGTGTCATGATACTTACCCTTGGCATTTCATGCATAAACTCATAGCTCCTACCAGAAGTAACATAAGTATGCCTTTATAAGGATATTTTTTTTTTGTAATGGAAACATACATATAAAATGTAAACATACAACATGCGAATATGGATCTAGTTGTTCATTCGGTCAAGGCTATTTTAACAAATTGTTCATTCCAAGACTTACAAAGATTTTTTTTTTTTTTTTTTTGCACACATAGTGTTTTTTCATGCTGAGCCGCAGACACCAAAAATCCCACAGGAAGTTGTCTTTTCTGAGTGTTGTGGTTTTTAGTTTTCGGTTCAGTTTGCATTAGATGATCAGAAAAAAGATAAAACTGTTCAATCAAAAGAAGATTTTTTGGTTAAACTTGACTCTAGATGAGAATCTCAAATTTGTTTGTATTTCTTCCCATCTGGAAATCTGGAGGAGCTATAACCACTTTCATATGGCAGCGTTAAAGTTGTGGTATAATTTGAACATTTTTTTGGTGCTCAGTGGATAAACTTTTCATTGCTAAAAGGGCAATTACGTGAGGTTATGCTTTATGCTTGCCACTTCTTATGAAAGCGTCTCCCCCCAAATAAACCGAAGAAATGGAGCCGTGTTTTTTAGTGTTTGATAACAGTGTTTAAGCATTATTTTTATGAATGATAAAAACTGTGTTTGGAACAAAGGAGATGCATGAAACACACATTCTTCAGTTTAATTTAGATATATTCAATAAGTACCATTGAAAAATTTTTAAAAAGGGATACTATTATTCATTGAACTGTTTTTATTAATATAGTTTTAAATCATAGTATTCTCAAGGTGGAACTTTTTGCTTGATTTCGCTATTTTCTTAAACCATGGCAAAAGTAAAATAAACTAAAACTGTGATCAAATATATTAGATATGTGACAAATTGGTGTAATCTAGCATTTAAGTCGTATACAGGAGACTGGGTGAAAAGTGACAGGTGAGGAGGGAAGGTTTCAGTGCATTTGTAGATAATGCCTCTCGTTGAGGTGCTGTTAAAGACAGTGTATATACCTAGGTCTAGCCAGGTTATGTGAACGGCACATCTAATTATAGTAAGATGATAAAGATAATGTGAGAGGCCTCCACAACTACCTTTTAAATACAAATAATCTCCCAAATGTACTTAAAAAATAGCGTTTGCTCATAAGGAAATTTTAATTACAGTTCTTGCAAGAATAAATAATACTTTGTCTAAAAACAAAAAAATACACAACCTTTAAAAAATAATCATTTCTCTGGGCGGGGGGAGGTGAATAAGGCTATCAGTTCAGGTAGCTTTGGATTGCAAAATATATATGGTACTTTGAAAATCTTAATTGATATTTGCATATGATAGGACAGATATTTCTTGGTTAAGATAAGGTTGATTTTTTTTCACACCATTGAATTCTAAAGAGAAAAACCATCCTATAAAACTTGAGGCTTTAAACTCCTCTATTTCTTGTGTACTTTTTTTGTGGCTGTTTAGGGATGTTACCATATCATGTTACGCAGAATTTCTGGCATGTATGGAGCGCTTTACATCTGACAAAATGCAGGATAACGTTTCTTGCCTATTCCTGGGTGGCAAGTTTGAGGCAAGCAAAGCCCAATCAACTGGACCATGCGTGGGCTGCGAGCGTCTCTGCGGAAGGACAGAACAGGGTTTAGGGTTTAGCACCACAAGGCAGCCAGACCTCTTCACCCACCCCTAAGAATTTCAGCATTCCTGATGCCAAAGTCTATTTTTAAGATCTGGCTGGTTGGTTGGGCTGGAGAGGGGGTGGGGGTGGGGGAGAGACAGAGACTTCAGCTAGTCTTGAGGCCTAATGCGGGTGAGCCAAGATACCACGGGCCTCTGGGGCATCTTTCAGACTGCTGGCCTGGCCCAGCGTGCCCATGACATCGCCACCAGTTTTAGGGAGTCCGTCGGTCTGTGTCGAGGACGAGCGCAGGTCCTTTTGACCTTAATAGGAGCTCATCAGACAGCAAAGCGCTTTGCAGGACAAACGCCTTCTGCCTTCCACCTGGAGGCAGGACCCCAGCACGTGGTGTGTCCCCAGGTTCCAGGAGGCAGTCAGGTGTCTGCAGGAGCCGCCCTCCATCCCGCGTGGGGCTCTGCCCGCGTGGCTGGCTTGAGGACCAAGTGGACAAGCCTCTGTTAGAAGTCAGAAAGGCCCTGGGGCCAGGGGCCTGGTCCTGGGGGGATGACTTCCGGCGGACCCTGGATCAAAACAAACAGGAAGCCTCGCAGGCCAGCGGAAACGCAGCCTTCCAAGTTACTTCGGAAACGGGGCTCTTCCGCGACAGGGGGTCGCAGCCCGGGAGGAAGCGGGCCCGGCCGGCGCTCGCCCTCGCCCCGCCCCCGTGACCACGCCTCCTGTAACCACGCCCACAGAGCCCCGCCCCCAGCGCGCTGGGCATGCGTAGTGGGCCGGGCCAGTGGTAGGTTTGCGTGGCCGCCCGCAGTTGCCGGCGCCGGCTCAGCCCCGCGTCGCGTTCCGGGGAAGTTCCGCGCTGAAGGCGGCTTCTGAGGGGCCGCCGGGCGGGCCGCGGGACGGCGGGAGGCCGCGGGGCGGTGGAGGCCGAGCGGGCGCGGCCGAGGCGCCGGCAGCCGACTCCGGAGACCGAGCGGCGCTGGCAGGGGGGAGGCGCCGGCCGGGCGCGCCCCGCGGAGCGGCCTCGGGCGGGGCGCGGGCGTTCCCGGACTTTTGTCCGAGTTGAGTCCCTCCCCGTGGGCCGAGCCTCCTTGGCCGCCGCCTCAGCCCTCAGCGCCGCTCGCGCCCAGGCGATGTGGATCGGGGCTGCAGCGTGAGGGCCGGTGGCTGCGGGCGCGGAGGGTCGGTCCGAGGAGCGGCGCGCGGCGCTGGAGAGACAAGATGTCCGCCAGGGCCGCGGCCGCCAAGGTGAGCGGGGCTGCCTGCCCTCCCGCGGGGCCGGGGGCCGGGGAGCGCGGGGGGCCGGGCAGGTGCATCGCTCGGGCCCGGCCCGGGCACTGCGGGCGGGCGGGCGGGCGAGCGGGCGGGGACGCTCAACAGGTCGGCGCGGGGCCGCGGCTCGCGGGGGCCGGGCCGGCCGGAGCGGGGCGCCCCCCACCCGCCCTCCCGCCGGGCGCGGGCTGTCCCGGCGAAACCGCGCAGTTTCGGTCTGATGTCACTCCCGGTGAAATGCGCACCGCGATAAGCCCTGCGGACGGGACCGCTCCTTCGCCGCGGCTCGACCGGGGCGCCCCTTCCGGCCGGTGGGATTCGGGCAGCGCCGGAAACAGCCCCCCAAACGCTTGTTCAGGATTCCAGTTTCAGTGAAACTTTTCACAAGTGAACACAAAGTGTCCCTGCAAGCGGAAGATGACCTCTTCGGCGTCCAAGTTAGCAAAACTCCGTGGTGCAGCCAGAAAAGGGACAGCTTCCTGCGCTTTCAAGTATTGTGGCCTTTTCCCAAGTTCTCGGAAACCTGCTTGCGTGTTACAGCAGAAAGCTGAGGTTCCCGAGAAGCAGAGTCCTCCTCCCCTTTTGCACATTTTTATTTATTTTTTATTATTTTTATTTTTATCATGGAGTGGTGCTTGTTCTTCTTAACAATTAATTACAGGACTGCAGAAAGGGAAGGGTAAAACTCTCCCGCTTTTGCAAATCTAGACAGAGCTGGGAAACAGTTTCGAAGTCCTTAAGCAGGTTGCGGTTTTGTGTACTAATTTTTCAGTTTGCAGTGGGCATGCCTAGTATCTGCCGGCAGGTATACTGTGGTGCATAAATTATTTTAAGGAATATGGGATTCTTGCTTCGAGAAGACCTCAATTGTGTATCTTTTCGACTGTCTGCGGATGAAAAACACTCTAAAGATAAAACTTAATCCAGGGGGACTTAAAAGAAAAGGCCTAACTTTTGTTTTGATTTTAAAAGCAGCCTACATTGCTTACCTTTTCTCTGGGGCTTCCTTTCCTAGGAGGAAAGGCTTTGTCTGCGTATTACAGAGCGTGTCACTTTGTCCCTGAAGTGTGGTGTCTGGCACTTGGTAGCCAACACGGCCCACTTTTAAAAAGGTTACTTCAAGACTGGAGAGAAAGAAGTTCTTGGTGAACTGCCATAGTAAGATGGAGGAGTAGTACTTTCCCCCCTGTATTACGAAACTGAGATTTTTATGCCATGATGACAAGCACCACAAGTTAAATATTGTATTGTACGGACATTTGCATTCCTTAAATATTTATGATTTGAAAGCTTATCAGGTTGTTGCTATTATTTTGAATGCTGTATTATGAGGCCACCGTGAAAATTATATAGAGCAATGCAGGCCATAAAACAGGTGAAAGGAGATAATAACCGGCCTTCTGTGTTCAAGTCATATTTAATTTTTTAAGGTGATTAAAGTGCTTATTCAGAGACAGGCTCTGTACTCACTACTTTACATATGATACTTTTGTCTCCCTCACCCTCAGTTTAAAAAAAAACAGAAAATGTCATTGAATTGGCAGCTTCTTTATTTTTAGCATGATAGTTTGTAGAACTCTTCTCTAAGTTAATCCCTTCAATTCTGTTCTTTGTGAATAGTTGGATCGCTTTCTGTCCCGACTATGCTCTGTATCATCATTGCCTAACTCGTTCCCACGATTTTGTAGTAAGTAGCGTTGCACTTCTGTATTTGTGTACTTATATTACTATAGGTCTGAGTCTTAAAAATGGAATCGCTGGGTCAAAGGGTATGTGCATTTAAAATTCAGATAAGTACCAGTAAATTTTTCTCCAGAAAGATTGTACCTAGGGATAAATGTAAATTATTGGCAAATTACCAGAACTTTAAAGAAGGTCATAAAATAAAACCTGGATAAATGAGACCATAGACTGACTGGATGGGAAGAGTCTATAACATTGTGGAACATACTAATTTTCCCTGAGTTAATGTATAAGTGTAATACAATTTCAAGTTGAATTCCAGCATTGTCTTACAGAAAACTTGATATTGATGAGATAGTTTATCTGATAAAATAAATGAAGGATAGTCAACGGAATTTTGGAAACAGGTCCTATCAGAACCTAACATGTTACAAGTCCAGAATAATGTAACACAGGCTGTCCTTTCAGAGTAGACAGTGGCCCTGAGTCCGGAAACATCTGTGTTTATGAGCTTACAGTGATCGTGGTTATCAGCATTCAGTGTGTCGGGCTGTGCTGAGTGCTTATCGTGAGTGAACTGATTTAATTCTCAGAGCAGCCCTAAGAAGTGAGCAGACACTGTTATTTCCACTTTATGGTTGGGGGACTCGAAACAGCTGAAAGTAACATACCTAAATTCACTTAGCCAGAAAGAGGGAAAAATTGAGAATAGAGGATAAAAATATCACTGTAAATTATTGGAGAAAGGACAGGTTATTCAGTTAGTCATAGGCCAAAAATAAATAAGTAAATAAAATCCAAATGAGGCTGACCAGACAGTGGCGCAGTGGATAGAGTGTCGGACTGGGATGCTGAAGACCCAGGTTTGAGACCCCCAGGTCGCCAGCTTGAGCGCAGGCTCACCAGCTTGAGCCCAAGGTCGCTGGCTCGAGCAAGGGGTCACTCAGTCTGCTGTAGCCCCCCCGGTCAAGGCACATATGAGAAATCAATCAATGAACAACCAAGGAGCTGCAGCAAGAAATTGTTTCTCATCTCTCGCCCTTCCTGTCTGTCTCCATCCCTATCTGTCCCTCTCTGACTCTCTCTCTCTGCCACCAAGAAAAAAAAAAATCAAATGAAATTTGAAAAAGAGAAAATAATAGAATACTAGAAGGAAGTGTAGGATACTTGTTAAAAATAAGTGCCTTAGTTGAAAAAGGGCTTCTGTGTGCATGCTAACTTAAATAATAACAGACGGGTTTTTATGTGTGTGATACAACCTGATTTTGTGAATACAGTCACTAGTGTATCTGATATAAAATTACTAAGATGCTGAAATCAGGATCTGAGGGTGGTTTCTGTCTCACCAAAGAATTGTTAATATAAGAAAATGGCACAAATAATTATTAGGAACATTTCCATTGGTTGAATCACGCACAGTGGCTGAAGGGAGCTGCAGCGTTTCACTTTGGAGGAAGCAATGCAGCTTAAAATCGTGCTGTTGTACATGCTCATTAGATTTGCTGCTTAAACGTTTTCATTATATCTCTGAGACTGTATCCTTTTTCCTGTGGTCATCTCTAAAATTACAGTGTAGTTTAGTTTAGTATGACAATTATTTACTCCTTAGGAATTGATTTATTGTATCAACTAAAGCACAATGGACTTTTCTTAGTAGGTGAACATTTGAAAGTTAACTGTAGAAATTAGTTAAATTAATGAAAAAAGCTAATTGACAATTAGTCTAAATTGATAGGAATCCTGAGTGGTGGTTGGTTATAATGTCATTTTAATTTTGGTAATTAGTGGTCAATGCATATTTGTTGCATATTGCTGTAAGGTAAACCAAAACCTCAAGAGAGTCAGAGAGAGGGACAGACAGACAGGAACAGAGAGAGATGAGAAGCACCAATCATCAGTTTTTCGTTGCGACACCTTAGTTATTCATTGATTGCTTTCTCATATGTGCCTTGACCGCTGGCCTTCAGCAGACTGAATAACCCCTTGCTCGAGCCAGTGACCTGAGGTCCAAGCTGGTGACCTTTTTGCTCAATCCAGATGAGCCCACGCTCAAGCTGGAGACCTCGGGGTCTCGATCCTGGATCCTCCGCATCCCAGTCCGACGCTCTATCCACTGCACCACTGCCTGGTCAGGCAAAACCTTGCTGTTCTTTATGAGAGTTCACTTGATTGTCTGCCAACGTTAATGGGCTTTACTGTAGTAACTAGTAACTTTTTCTGGACCTGCGAAGTTTATACAATAATTATTCACTAGAAATATTTTACAGTATTTAAGGCAAATAGGCTTTTAATTTTTTATATTTTAATGTGTATGGCATTTTAGACATTCATGGTGAAAACTAATTTATGTGCTTGGCTGATAACCCAGACTCTATTTACAGCCCTGAAATTTGTTTTAGGACAGCTCTGTTAGCTACACTTCAGACCCCACACTGCCTTTCTCCCAGGTTGTGTAGTGGTACAAGTGGTGCTTGCTGTTAGAAAGGCCTCTGTTTCTTCTCTGTCTTTTAAATACCGATGTTTTTGTGTTAGAGATTTGCAGACTTTTATTTTATATTCAAGAGGCTTTTGCTGTCCATTGATTGCTGTCAGCAAAGATAGAGGTCAGCCATCCACACCAACAAATAATGAGATTGAAACCAATCTATGACTTTGAGGGCTATAATTCAGTGTGTATAGTACTGTTTCCTGTTTGGTTGGAAGGAAAAAGATTACAGTATTTTCACTCATTCTTTTTTTTTTTTAATCTTGGAAACAATGTGCTGGCTCTGACTTTTACTTGCTCTTTAATCTTTCTTCTATTTAGAGAACAAATGTAAACTCAGTACAGTTCTAAGAATAAAACAGTATAAATAAGATCACTATGCTGCTAAGGAAAATGGCTTTAAAAGAATAATTTTGGTGAAAATTTTGGAAATGTAATTGTTTCTGTATAGAACCCTGACATGATAAAAATTTAGTCTCCTGAAAGCCTGTCCATGTGGTGCTGCCACCAGGCCTGACGGCTCCACCAGCGTGTCCCGTGCAGGTCGCATGTGGTGCTGCCACCAGGCCTGACGGCTCCACCAGCGTGTCCCGTGCAGGTCGCATGTGGTGCTGCCACCAGGCCTGACGGCTCCACCAGCGTGTCCCGTGCAGGTCGCATGTGGTGCTGCCACCAGGCCTGACGGCTCCACCAGCGTGTCCCGTGCAGGTCGCATGTGGTGCTGCCACCAGGCCTGACGGCTCCACCAGCGTGTCCCGTGCAGGTCGCATGTGGTGCTGCCACCAGGCCTGACGGCTCCACCAGCGTGTCCCGTGCAGGTCGCATGTGGTGCTGCCACCAGGCCTGACGGCGCCACCAGCGTGTCCCGTGCAGGTCGCATGTGGTGCTGCCACCAGGCCTGACGGCTCCACCAGCGTGTCCCGTGCAGGTCGCATGTGGTGCTGCCACCAGGCCTGACGGCGCCACCAGCGTGTCCCGTGCAGGTCGCATGTGGTGCTGCCACCAGGCCTGACGGCTCCACCAGCGTGTCCCGTGCAGGTCGCATGTGGTGCTGCCACCAGGCCTGACGGCGCCACCAGCGTGTCCCGTGCAGGTCGCATGTGGTGCTGCCACCAGGCCTGACGGCTCCACCAGCGTGTCCCGTGCAGGTCGCATGTGGTGCTGCCACCAGGCCTGACGGCGCCACCAGCGTGTCCCGTGCAGGTCGCATGTGGTGCTGCCACCAGGCCTGACGGCTCCACCAGCATGTCCCGTGCAGGTCGCATGTGGTGCTGCCACCAGGCCTGACGGCTCCACCAGCGTGTCCCGTGCAGGTCGCATGTGGTGCTGCCACCAGGCCTGACGGCTCCACCAGCGTGTCCCGTGCAGGTCGCATGTGGTGCTGCCACCAGGCCTGACGGCTCCACCAGCGTGTCCCGTGCAGGTCGCATGTGGTGCTGCCACCAGGCCTGACGGCTCCACCAGCGTGTCCCGTGCAGGTCGCATGTGGTGCTGCCACCAGGCCTGACGGCTCCACCAGCGTGTCCCGTGCAGGTCGCATGTGGTGCTGCCACCAGGCCTGACGGCTCCACCAGCGTGTCCCGTGCAGGTCGCATGTGGTGCTGCCACCAGGCCTGACGGCTCCACCAGCGTGTCCCGTGCAGGTCGCATGTGGTGCTGCCACCAGGCCTGACGGCTCCACCAGCGTGTCCCGTGCAGGTCGCGTGTGGTGCTGCCACCAGGCCTGACGGCGCCACCAGCGTGTCCCGTGCAGGTCGCGTGTGGTGCTGCCACCAGGCCTGACGGCTCCACCAGCGTGTCCCGTGCAGGTCGCATGTGGTGCTGCCACCAGGCCTGACGGCTCCACCAGCGTGTCCCGTGCAGGTCGCATGTGGTGCTGCCACCAGGCCTGACGGCTCCACCAGCGTGTCCCGTGCAGGTCGCATGTGGTGCTGCCACCAGGCCTGAGGGCTCCACCAGCGTGTCCCGTGCAGGTCGCATGTGGTGCTGCCACCAGGCCTGACGGCTCCACCAGCGTGTCCCGTGCAGGTCGCATGTGGTGCTGCCACCAGGCCTGACGGCGCCACCAGCGTGTCCCGTGCAGGTCGCATGTGGTGCTGCCACCAGGCCTGACGGCTCCACCAGCGTGTCCCGTGCAGGTCGCATGTGGTGCTGCCACCAGGCCTGACGGCGCCACCAGCGTGTCCCGTGCAGGTCGCATGTGGTGCTGCCACCAGGCCTGACGGCTCCACCAGCGTGTCCCGTGCAGGTCGCATGTGGTGCTGCCACCAGGCCTGACGGCGCCACCAGCGTGTCCCGTGCAGGTCGCATGTGGTGCTGCCACCAGGCCTGACGGCTCCACCAGCGTGTCCCGTGCAGGTCGCATGTGGTGCTGCCACCAGGCCTGACGGCGCCACCAGCGTGTCCCGTGCAGGTCGCATGTGGTGCTGCCACCAGGCCTGACGGCTCCACCAGCGTGTCCCGTGCAGGTCGCATGTGGGCACAGACTCAGTACAGAGTGCCGGTTGAACACTAGGGCTGAAGATAAGTTAGCGGGTGGAGAAGTTATTTTTTGTTGCTGAGTTTTTGATCAAATGTTAAGATGAAAAGATAGTTCACATCTAAGATGGTATTTCTGATATATTTGACCAGAACTTGCTTTGTATCTCTGAATTTTGAAAGACAGTCTTGAAACTTCTTATTAGTTTAACAACTTTTAATCTTTTAGGAAGAGAGAGACATTAGGATAGTTCACCGAATTTTAAATTTAATCTAAAATTGGCATGTTTCAGAACAGTATTTTCAGTATAAGGGAGCAGTAAAAATAGGCCTTTTGCTGTCTGTCACCCAGAGTGCTTCTTTATTTATTTATTGCAGAGAAGAGTGGCTTCAGGTTGCTCTGTTATGGTTTAGCCAGGTGCTTTATTTCCATTCCTCTTCAAACAGATAAATTCTCAGCAGTAAGAAGTGTGTGGTGAGTACATGCGCAGGGAATTTCCTTTTACACCTAAAAATTGGATGAAATAAATGACTTTCGATGATCAACTCTGCCTCCTAAGCACTGCTTTAAAAAGTCAGAAAACCTATGTTGCCAACATTTGTACTACAAAACACCTTTTGTGACTTAATAACAAAGCCCTGGCTGTGGTATATGTAGTGTTAAATACCGGCTCTCAGATGGTCCTTAACTTTGGGATACATCGAAAAATAAGTTTTTATTGGTTTGAGTTGTACGTTTCAGTTCAAATATCAGAACCACCTAACTCACTGGAGAATGCTGGCAAGTGAATTGACTGATGAATGACCTCAAATCATTCTAGTTTATCATGCCCAGAAGGGAGGTGGGAACAGGAGCAAATACTACTTTATATAGTTAGTTATTAAGAACATAAGATTAACATATACCTGGTGTAATTAAAATTTTTTTTGACTTGCTGAAATTTCTTTGTGTGTATGTGTATGTGTCCTTTTTTTTTTTAATAGTGTTTATTCCCAAGAAGTGAAAAGTCAGTCTTTATCCTTGATTATCTTAAGAACTTCCACTTTCTTGGAATTGTTTCTAGTAATCTTTGACATTAATGTTTCTGGTAAACTTAATTTATGATTAGCTCTCTTAATTAGCTCTCTTAATGATCCAGTACAGGACCATATTTGTAATGACTAGTGTTTTTTGGTTAGTTCAACAAACATTAATTGAACGCATTTTATTTTGGATCCCTGTTCTTTGGAAACTTAATAGTTTTCCACTGCTTTGTACTGGCTTCATCAGTTGTGAGATGTGTAATTCATTTTTAGGATCCAAATAATTTGTACTGCTTACCCTGAAAAATAAACCTGAGTACTATTGGTCATCTTATAACAGTGTTCTGGTGTGCTTTTTTGGTTGGGGAAAGTGATGGAATTCTATCCAAAGCTAGAGCTTGATGTAACAGTTGATTTTTTGCATTTTTAATTTTAAAAAAGCTTCAATTAAACCAGGACACACCCATGTGTTTAGTGAATGTATCTCAACAGAAAAAGTTTAAGAACTACAAAGTAATTAGAATTTACTTTCATGCTTATAACTCCTTGAATATACTGATGTGGATAGTATGCTAGCTGTTACTATTTACTTAGGGTCTAACAAGATGTGAAATAGGTAACAATTTAGATTATTTTTCAACACATATTTATTGCAAACCTAGTATATACCAGGCACTGTGGTCGATGCTAGAGGGGAAGCAGTGAGCTGTGTCTGTGCTCAGGGCAGGGCGCAGTGCAGTGGGTGTGGGCCAGCAGCAACGGACAACGTGCTGTATGTGATTCGCAATGCCAGGATCCCTCACCTGCCATTTCTGGACCATGACCTTCCCCCAAAGACTACAACTATCTTGTCATTTCTGGTCCCCATTTTGTAGCTTTTCTTCATAACTGTACCCCTTAGTCACTCATTCCATAAGCACTGCAGCTTTGCCTGTGAACTCTGCACAAGACGGGACCTTCCTGTGTGGCTTTTATTGTGTGGCTGCTTTTGCTCAGCACTGTGTGGGTTGATGTTGAGAGTAACTGCAGTTCATTAGTGTACATTGTATTTGCGGGTGAAATTCCTAGTAATCATTGTATGAAGGCTTGCTGCCAATTGGCTGGGAAAAAATGGTTTGAATTGGACTTTTGTAGTTTCTTGGAGAGAAATCTTTCACATCTTATGAGGAGCAGGACTTGGAGAAGCGTGCTTCCAGTCACTGGAGCACCAAATGTGTGAAAGACAGCAAGTGCTTCTGCTGCTCACCTTGCGAATCCAGTGGTAGTGTGGAGGGTGTTTTATGATTAAGGTCTTAAAAGCCATAATCAGGCAAAATATGTGCTTTGAACAAAAATAACTAAAAACAAGGCTGCTTTTAAACTCTGATTGTAGGAAGTCTTTCCCATGGTGTCACGTGAAAGAACTTTGGCAGATTTATTTACTGGCTGTTGTTTTTAACAGTGGTAAGTGCTGGAATATTCACACAAACATACACACCGCCTGTGTTTGATGCTGCTGTGCCTGTGGACCAAGGAGACGGCGACCCTGGCCCCTGGATCTACACTCTGGTCCTAAGTGTGAGAAACGCGTGTCAGGAATGAGGAACAGCCTTGCAGCACAGAGCACTGATTCTGAGGCGGGTGCCGCGCTGCGCGTGCTGTGTGCCATTTCGTCTGCCCCTCGCTGCGAGGTGCCTCTTGTTATCTCCCTTGCAGAGGTGGAGTCTGAGTCAGACGTCTGCTCTGGCTGCACACACACCTGCTTACAGCTTTATAGTCCATGTAGGCATCTGCTCAGCTGCCCCGTGTTCTGAAGGAGTGTCGGGGAGGTGCCTGTGGAATGGTATCAGGTGAGTCCAGACCAGACCTGGTGTGAGTCATGCAGGCTGGAGAGAGTGCTCCAGGGTCAGAGGGCACGGGCTGGTCCACAGGAAGTGGCTGTTGCACAACCCCAGCTGGTTGTGGGCAGGAGGAAGACCTGCCAGATCTTCCGGTTTTTTAAAGCAGGTTGTAAATCCAGATTTGTATGTAAATTGTTTTCCCTTAGATGCTGTCAGCTGATTTTATTTGTTTCTTTTTTTTTTTTTTTTTTGGTGCAATAGAATACCTGTATAAAAATACATAAATGTGCATTAATGAGTTGTTATAAAGTGTACGCCTGTGTAAACCTCATCCAGGTCAAAGCACAGAACATTGCCGGCTCCTGGGGAGCTCCCCCACTGCTTGCCTCTTCCTAATGAGATTACCCTGCTAAGAGCTCAGGCAGCCTGTCCATCGGTGCCACATGCTCTGACCTTCCTGGTCACACCTTTCCTCTCCCAGGGCAGCTGCTGTTCTGACTTTGTTGTTCAGATTCATATGTTGTTGACCTGAACTCATTCTCTTCATTGCGTCCAGTATTGTGGAGTGACTATACCACAGTGTCTTTAGTGTACCAGCCACGGACATTTGGGTTGTCTCCTAACCTTGAGTGTAAAGAGTGATGCTTCCACGACCACTTGTATCTGGCTCTTGGTGAACGTTGCACAGGTCTGTGTATTTAGGGTGGCATTGCTGCTGGATTGTTGACTGTATCTGCACGTTTAGCAGGTGACGTCTCTTTCCAGAGAGCTGTTCCGGGCACACTCTTCATCCTCAGTGTCTGTGGCTCTGCGTTGTCCTAGGTGCCTGGTGTCAGACACTCATTGTAGTTTTAATTTGCAGTTCTTTGACTAGACGAGCAACTTTATATTTATGGCCTATTCAAGTCTTTTTGTCTGCCTTTCTTTGGTATTACCTTTCTTCTTGATTTGTCTCATTTTTTTGATAAAAACTAGTTGATTATATGTTCTGAAGATACAGTTTTCAACCTGGTGATCATCTCTTAATGGTCTTTCCATGACTAGAAGTTTTTGACCTGAATGTAGTCTGAGTGTGGTGGCACAGAGAAAGGCCAGTGAGGGGAAGGGTTTCAGGGGAGGGCCAGTAAGTGGACCACGTCCTGCACAGAGAATTCAGGTAAAACACGGACTGAAAAGATGACCACTGAGTAACCTAAGTCTTTGTTGCTTTATGATGTTAGGCTTGGATCTTGGGTCTGCCACGAATAGCTGCTGTCTTATCTGGGAAGTGCAGTGGGCCCCAGCCCTGTTGCCTTGCATAGCATGGTTTGTGCTCGGCACAGTGCCCAGCACATCGGGAGCTGTTGTGCCAGCTCTTGTCTTTTAAAAACATTTAAGTGAAGCCCATCTTAATACCAGAGGAGAGGCCTGTAGGAGTCATGTGTGAGTGTGTGCCCTTGTATAGTTAATCTTTGTGTGTATGTATGTATATGTTTGTTCACGTGATAGTGGGAAGATGTCAGCCCGTAGGTTGGGAGACTCAGCCAGCACGGTGTGGTTTCAGAAAAGACCCTTGAGCTCCGTGGATACTTTTTTAGAATTGCATTAGCTTTAAATAAGAGGCACAGTCTTGAGTCTGATGGATTTGGGAATGGAGATTAAAGACTATTCCAAATCTAGTGCACCTGGCTCAGTTGGGTATTCATCCAGTATGGTGAATGATTGATTAGCAAATTCTCTTCAGTTTTTGCCTCCTGAGCACCTTGTATCTTTCCATTCTTCCATCAGTCGGTCCATTCTTTCTGCCATTTACATCCCTCCCCCAACACACACACACACAGACACACACACACACACACACTCTACAACCCATCACAATCTCGCTGTATTCCTCTAATAGACTCCTGAGCAGTATCACATCCCTTCACCTCCTTCCAGTCTATTTTTCTAAAATAATCTTTTCAAAATCCCTAGTTTGATTAGTGCTCCCCCCGGCAGCCAGTGCACACACTCATCCTAACACTCCTAGGCTTCTTAACTGCCCTTAGGAGTAAAAGACCAAGAGTGTAGTATGGTCAGCGAGCTCCTACCGGCTCGCTTGGCCCTGCCGGCTCGCTTGGCCCTGCCAACTCGCTTGGCCCTGCCGACCCTCTAGCCTCACCTTGCGTCCGTCTCCTGTGCTCTGTGCTTTCAAACTGGGCTGTCCTCTCTCGTTCTTGCCAGGTCCTGTAGTTCCTGCCAGGTTCCTTTGAATTCTACTGGTGGCACTGCCTGCCTGCCTGCCTTTCTTCCTCTCTCCTTCCCTTCCAACTTCCCCCCTCTCTTTCAGTATTTTTTTAATCTTGTGATTATGTGTTTGTTCATAAACTTTTTTAGTCCTTCGGTTCTCCCAGTAGACTGTAAGCCCATGAGAACAAGACCCGGACTGACTGTATCCTGTGACTTGCAGAGCCTAACAATGTCTGGGGTTTCATGAACGAGAGAAGCACGTTCCTACCCCAGAGCTCTTGCACATGCTGCTTTCTCTACCTGAAAAATCTCCCCCCCACCACCCCTCCTTCACCAGCCTCTCTCCAGTTCTCTTCATCAAGAACCTTGCCCTGAACCCAGAAACTAGGTGTTCCTGTACTTTTCCTGTATAGCACTTAAAACTTGTTCTAATTTGTCTCCTGTTTATTTGACTAGTATCTGACACTACTCCTAGACTGGATTTGCCTTTTTTTACTCTGTTGTTTGCACACTTACTGGTAACAGACCCGCTTAAATTCAGCCTAGAAACTCCCAGAAGCTCCTAGTGCGTCTCCAGGACTAGTTGCATTTCTGTTTTCTGCAGGGGAAGGCAGCGCTGGAGTAGCCAGCACCAGGGACATTTGCTTGATGACCTGGCACCTTGGTAGTAGCCCTCTTGGTTTGGGTCTTTCTTAGGTCAATAATCTCTAGTCCCCCAAATGAATTTGGTTTCCCTTGTTGATTAGTGAATTTGAACCCTTTCCACACATGTGTATTGGCCATTTCTGTGCCTCTTGGGGTGGGCTTCCTCAGTCTTTTCTTTTTTTTTTTTTTTTGTATTTTTCTGAAGCTGGAAACGGGGAGAGACAGTCAGACAGACTCCTGCATGCGCCTGACCGGGATCTACCCGGCACGCCCACCAGGGGCGACGCTCTGCCCACCAGGGGGCGATGCTCTGCCCCTCTGGGGTGTCGCTCTGACGCGACCAGAGCCACTCTAGCGCCTGGGGCAGAGGCCAAGGAGCCATCCCCAGCGCCCGGGCCATCTTTGCTCCAATGGAGCCTTGGCTGCGGGAGGGGAAGAGACAGAGAGGAAGGAGGGGGTGGGAGTGGAGAAGCAAATGGGCGCTTCTTCTATGTGCCCTGGCTGGGAATCGAACCCGGGTCCCCCGCACACCAGGCCGACGCTCTACTGCTGAGCCAACCGACCAGGGCCCAGTCTTTTCTATTAGGCTGTCTTTGACGGGAAATCTTTGTATATTCTGGATGTGACTTTTGTGTTGGGTAGATACTGGGTTACTTAAAAAAAGAACAGTTTTACATGAAAATAAATGATGTTGCTTCTTAGTTATGGATGGGAAAAGGCATAAGTTTTAATACCTAAACAGCTTGAATTAACTTATTATTGATGGTGTTTACCTTATTTGGTTACGGTGGTCTTTCCCCTCTGTAAAGTTACCATATTTTTGTCATTGGTAAATGTTGACTGTGCTGACCCTGCTGCGCCTCAGACCTTTCACCCACTAATGTCAGCCTCTGGGGTCTTCTCTGTGCCAGCTTGTGGGGTCTGCCTCACGGGCAGTGACTTCCTTTTGCACTAATGTCAGCCTCTTCTGGGGTCTGCTCTGTGCCTGCTTGTGGGGTCTGCCTCACGGGCAGTGACTTCCTTTTGCACTAATGTCAGCCTCTTCTGGGGTCTGCTCTGTGCCAGCTTGTGGGGTCTGCCTCACGGGCAGTGACTTCCTTTTGCACTAATGTCAGCCTCTTCTGGGGTCTGCTCTGTGCCTGCTTGTGGGGTCTGCCTCACGGGCAGTGACTTCCTTTTGCACTAATGTCAGCCTCTTCTGGGGTCTGCTCTGTGCCTGCTTGTGGGGTCTGCCTCACGGGCAGTGACTTCCTTTTGAGAAGACCTGTCGCTTTCTCTTATTTTTTTATGAGCCCACAGGTATCTTTTATTTTATAGGATATCTTAACACTATCGTTATTTATTTTGTTGCTCAAGTTCATTCTAGCTTTGCCCATTAGAAGCTCTTTCAGGTTGCTTCTGTGTTCCAAAACCTATGCTTTTTTTTTTAGCAGTTCCTAAATTTCTGGGACCACATAATGGTAGTCCAGGTTTGTCTTATATTTTCCCTGCCTTAGCCCTGAAACCAACTGCTTCTCCAAGGAATCCTGGTTTGTTTTGATTAGAGAACAGAATTTATAAGTTGACACCTCCATGCTAACTGTGCTCACTGCTTTGGGGTTGTTTTTGCTTCTAGGCTCTCCCAGCAGACAGAGCTAGGACACAGACACGTGTATATCTACGTGTACCTATAGTATATGTAGATATACATATAGTATATTTAGAATCTGGGCTTGTACTGATAGCCAGAGTCCAGTCTCACATCACAGACTTCATTTCAACCTTCCTTTTCTTTTTTTTTTTTCATTTTTCTGAAGCTGGAAACAGGGAGAGACAGTCAGACAGACTCCCGCATGCGCCCGACCGGGATCCACCCAGCACGCCCACCAGGGGCGACGCTCTGCCCACCAGGGGGCGATGCTCTGCCCATCCTGGGCGTCGCCATGTTGCGACCAGAGCCACTCTAGCGCCTGGGGCAGAGGCCACAGAGCCATCCCCAGCGCCCGGGCCATCTTTGCTCCAGTGGAGCCTTGGCTGCGGGAGGGGAAGAGAGAGACAGAGAGGAAAGCGTGGCGGAGGGGTGGAGAAGCAAATGGGCGCTTCTCCTGTGTGCCCTGGCCGGGAATCGAACCCGGGTCCTCCGCACGCTAGGCCGACGCTCTACCGCTGAGCCAACCGGCCAGGGCTCAACCTTCCTTTTCTTATCTATAACTTTTTTCTATAAACCCAGGTTTCATTATCTGCAATGCGTGTTTATTTGTTCACTTCTAATATACATAAACTAAATAACATGGTTTTGCCTGGCCTGTGGTGGTACAGTGGATAAAGCGTCAACCTGGAACACAGAGGTTGCCGGTTCAAAACCCTGGGCTTGCCCTGTCAAAGCACATATGACAAGCATTCAACAAACAACTAAAGTGAAGCAACTATGAGTTGATACCCCCTCCCACCCTGCTACTCTGTAAAATTAATAAAAATCTTAAAAAAAAAAAAAGGACATGTATTAACCACATTTAAATGGCTGTTTTAAAAAATCAATAAATAACATAGTTTTAAAGTTTTACTCATACCCTCAAGAGAAAAACTTACTCTGTTTACAAAATTGCTCTACAGTTTTTGTTTCTTGCTTTAAATCATTTAGGCAAGGTATTTTTTTCAGCTACTTAGGGTCCTTCCTTCCCTGCCTTCTGCAGTGTGGTGGTCAGCTACTCATGTGTAATACAGTTAGGTTCCTTTGTTACTGTTTGTATTCCATTGTGGATCCTCCCAACCCCTTTATTATAAGGGCTTTTTTTGGGGGGGGGGGATATGTGAAGGATATATATATATATATATTATTTGAGAGGTAGGACTGAATAAACTATTTTAGATATGTATTTAATGATATTTAAGGGTTCAACAATTTTTAAAATACAGTTAGTCCTAAACATTGTCATTAGATTCTTGGAAACTGAGTTTAAATGAAAAGATATATAAAGAAACAAGTTCTACTATGGGTTTATTGATATAAACAAGAGTTAAGTTCCTATAGCATATTTCTGATTTTTAAAAAAATTCCCAAACTCCTAAATAAAAGCTCAAACCCTTCTCTAGTACATTGAAGTAAATGTGAGTTATACATACATTTAATTTAAGAAAGATGAATAAAAATAAGTATTTTCCAATGTGCTCATTCTAGTTCAGGGTCATGGTGCCAGGCGGGAGCACCCTGGACACAGGACACCCTTCATTGCAGAGCCCCTTGAAGTATCCACGCTCAGACCGGGCAGCTCAGACATGCTGGTTCACCTGGGTGCACCGCAGTGGGATGTGGAGGGACCCAGAACCCTCGGGGAGAGGGCAGACACGACACACAGGCTCTTCTCAGCAGTGTTACAACAAAATGACTGAACCAAACGACGGTATTTGAGGACCTGGTGTATATGAAAATTTTATTGTATACTATCATTTTTATCTTGTGTGGTGTGTCCTCCGGACAGTACTCTCCGTTTCGTCCCTCGCTGCTAGTTCTCCAGTTTGTGTGTGTTTTCCTCTAAAATATCTGTAGTCCACAGGTCATCTTGGTCCTTTGGTAATTGGACCTTTTCTCTTGTGTCTAATACAACCATGTTGATTACTTCTGGGTCCTTATCTACTCCAGATCTCAGGCTTGATCTTCAAACCTGCGTGCCCAGCTGCCTGCTGCACATGTCTCTGTGCTGCTTGTTCCACAGGGGCCTTAAATTAAGATTTTTAAGCGGAATTTGTAGTCTTCCTGCCTTTTCCCTCAGTTGCCTAAGTCAGAACCCTAACAGCCATTTCTGACTCCTCCCCGTCTCATCTGGTCTCCGCCCTCACTGGGGCATCTTCCACCCAGTGGCCTGAGTGTGCACCCACCACGCCTACAGTGCCCGCATGTTTCCCGCTGCATTTCTGGCCTGCAGCGTAGGAGGCTGTTGTGAAGGTGCTCATCCTGCTCCACTTTACCCTGTGCCTCTCCACGTCAGAGCCAGCGTCTGGGGCAGCAGCAGTGACCTCCCCAGAACAGCTCTCCCTGCTGTTGCCTGGCGTCCTCCAAGCGCATGCTTCAGCGTGGCTTTCTGAGTCTCCGCTCTTCATCACGGGCAGCCCTCTCCATCTTCCGTGGCAGCACCTCCTGTGCACAGCTGTGGGCTGTGCACCGGACCGGCCTCGCCCTTGAGCCCCAGGTGGCACTGGGACCTGTTTGCCTCTGTAACACTTAGCATATCTGATTAATGTTTGTGAATGAATGAATGAGTCTTCTATTATTGTTGTTACTGCTATCAAGATGGTAAAACTTAACTGTCCATGTATTTAGATACTAAGAGTTAAGATTTTCCTTTATTTGGAAACCACTTGCTCTATTTATTCTGCTTTGTGTTTGGTCTTCTCCAGTCGTAGCTTCTTCCTGTGTCTTCATTTCCTGTGTTCTCCACACTCGATTTGTCACAGCCCTGAGGACAGTGAGGCTGCCTGGGGCTGGGATCTGAAGTTTTGGCAAGAAGCCCTTCCGAGTAGATGATCTGAGTAGTGTCGTGGCCAGCTGGAGCTTAGAACAAAGAGACCAAACAGACTTTTGGTGGATTCTGAAATGCAGCTTTCTGCTTCTGCAGAAATTGTGATTCTCGTCGGGTGATGCTGACTTAAACATGTACGATGAACTTGGAGCCTGGGAGCCATGAACGGCAGTGTCAAATGGAGTTACAGTCTAACAGCATTTTGAAGCCAGAAATAACTTCTTACTTGAGGAGATTTCATCCCATTCCCTAACTTTGTAGGTCACTTGTCTGGTTAGTGGTGGGTTTGGGCTCTCACTTTGCTCTTCCTGGTCTAGCTCATTTCTGTGTAACAGCATTTACGAAGTTACTGAGGCAGGTGTCCCCAAACTACGCATGTGGCCCCCGAGGCCATTTATCCGCCCCCTCCTCTGCACTTCTGGAAGGGGCACCTCTTTCATTGGTGGTCAGTGAGAGGAGCACTGTATGTGGCGGCCCTCCAATGGTCTGAAGGACAGTGAACTGGCCCCCTGTATAAAAAGTTTGGGGACCCCTGTCTAAGGAGTGGGCGGTGGCGCTGAGTCATGCTGGAGGAGTGACCCTCTCCTTGGTCCCCAGACCTAACTGCTTCCGGGTGATACTGGAGAACACCAGCAAATCTTCGCCGGAGTCAGTTACATGTTTTGCTCTTTGTAAAAAGAAAATGACAGGTTTACTGTAGGGTGTTGAGCTTTAGAAATCATTGATTTGACTAAGTAGCAAGTGACTTTGGTGAGGCTCTGCAGAGGCTGCAGTGAAAAAGTCAGTGTCCCCACCCCTCCCCCAGGTCCATCTCTGCACCCAGGGCCTGGTTTCCTTGTCTTCACAGGAAGACGTTCTCCTCTTCCCTTCACACAGTTCTCACGAAAGCTGCTCAGTCACCAGGGCACGTGTGTGCTGTCAGGTTGTCTCTAGTATCTGAGAGGGTCACTGTAAGAACCTCCTTCCTCTCCACCCTCAGCAACTTATTAGGACTCTTTCAGAGTGCAGCCAAGTTGAATCCTGACAGCCAGGGGTTTCTTCCTGTGTGTGCTTGTCACAAGTGCGTGTGTCCGTCCAGCCCTCTCCAGAGTCGGCCGAGTGCAGACGGCCGGGCAGAGCTGTGCTGCTGTTGCCACCGAACGAGCTGGAGGCTGAAGAGTGAAGAGGGTAACAGAGCTCAGGGTCTAAAATGGGAGCACGTTTTTTCTGTGTCTTTTTAAGTGGTAAGATTGGCAGACATGGTCACTCACTTATATTCTGGGTTAAATTGATTTAGTGTGCTGCTCAGGGGCCCAACTACCTACCTGTTGGGATGTTTCATTCTCTGCTGACTCCTTGTACAGAGGCCTCCTGTCCGGTGTGTCCAGCTCGTGAGGCTGTGTTTGGCCTTAACAGAGAGGGAGAGGTATTATATTACACTTTTTGGGGAAGCATTGAGTTAGTTGAGATGTCTTTTCTAATTTCTCCAAAGAAGAAACCTATTTTGATTGGAATGCAGAGGAGAATTGTTTTAGTATTTTTATTTTTCCTCTTATATAAACAATAATTTAAATTTATCTTATTGTATGCCTCTTGAAGCTGGTACACTAAGAGCTTAATATATAAAATCCCTTAGTAACAGTAAACTAAAAATACTTTTTATGATTAACAATAAAACAATAATCTTAAATATTGTTTGATTTTCCTAAAAGCTAAGTTAAAAACAGGTATTTGAAGTTTCAAATGGGATTTGGTGAATGTGGCTCAATGTACTTGGGCACTCTACTCTGGTTGGGACTGGAGAAAAGAAAGCCAAAAATTGCCACATGAAGAATGTGGCTTTGAAGGTGACCAGAGGTCATGTTTTGTCTGTCCGTCAGCCTTTCTCTTTCTACTCATGTTTAAACAAAGCGAGGCTAACAGTGTATAAGCTGTTTCACAAAATTACATTAAATTAATTTATCCATTAGTGTTCTCTTACAAAGTGGACAGCTATGTGGTCAGTAAAACCACATGGAGAATGATGAACGTTTGTGGACTGGAGGAGACGCTGTCAGGGTGTTGCCAGTTGCAGGCCCCTCGCAGTGCAGTGATGGGAAAGGGACTAGAGAGGCCTGGCCGTGGAGCAGGTGGTGAGCTGGAGTGTGGGCAGCTGAGCCAGGATGCGCGGGCAGGGACTGCAGGTCAGCTCCTCGTGTTTGGCACACCTACTCATGCCATCCTTGCCTCACACTGATGAGGGATTTTCCTTCAGTATGTTAAGTCCTGGTTGTCAATGTTTGTTGAAAAAAAATAACAAAACAGCTTTGTTTCCCACGGAGGTCTCACTAAAGGGAGGCTTTGCTGCGTTGATTGGAAAGTTGAAACAAAGCGCGGGTGAGGCTGGCCGTCCTTATCTAGGAGTGGACAGAGGGAGCCTTTCTCCCTCCCGTGGTCTGGCAGGAAAGTTTATCTGGTCCTCTGAGTTTAGGGAAGCAGGCTTTCTTCAGAGGGATTCATTTTCCGAAGTGGCATTAATCTTTAATTAAAGTTGCTCTGGGAAAGAAGAAATAGGCCCCTGCCACTTGATGGCCATATTCCCATGATGCTGCTGACAGCGGTGCCACAAAGAGCAAGTGGCACTTGTGAGGTGGGCAGTCAGCACACGGGGTGCCAGGAGGTGCTCTGAGAGGTGTGCTCAGCGCGCTCCCTTCCACCATCCGTTGTTGGCTCTGCAGAGGCATAAACAATGATTCGTGGATGGATTTTGTTTAGGGACCTCAGTTCCATAAAGTGGTCAAAGAAAAAGACTGACTGTAAGTCTCCAAGACCAATGAACCCAATTTATAAGAAATTTACTTTGAATTTTTAGTGCCCACCCCTTGGGTAGTAACTGATCTCCTCTCTAGTAGAGTGTCTTCACAGGAAGTGACCCTGAGCTCCACAGTGCTTTGAGCATTACCTTCATTGGAACTTGCGTTGCTCTGACTTCATGGTGATTCTTGGGGAGCTTTTCTGGTTGTTTTGTTGTTGTTGTTGCGTGTGTAGGCATGTGTGCAGGCCTCTTTTTTCCCTTAGAAAAGCCTTTCTTTCAGAAAAAGTCTTGAGAAGACAGTTGTGTAGTCAAACCTTACGTAGGTGGGGCAGGGGTGTTTAACTGTGACATTGAAGCAGCCATTGGCCAAACCTATCAATGGTCCTATCTCTCTTCTTGTAATGTGGATATTTATAATTCTGAGTTCAGGGGGATTGGACTTTTGCTTCTCTGTGCACAGCGTAAGGAACACTTTAGAATGTTTTATATGTCGATGCATATTTTAAAATAATACCATTCCAACTTGTACTTGTTTCTGTCTCACACGGAGTGTGAAGTTGCAGAATTAGCCAAGTGCTCATTTCAGTGGGCAAGCAGTGCCCACAGGATGGCACCTGTCCAAATTAAGTTAAAAACACAGGAAGTTCCTGTGTGTTGTTTCCCGTCTCTTACAATAAAAGCAAATGAAAAACCTTCCGTAATTAGTAAGCTCTTTTCAGAGTATCTCATGTTAACAGTATGGATTTTCATGTGCTAAATTGTTTGCTAGATGTTCTTGCTCACTTGATTCAAGGTGTTTTCTGGAAAGATAAATAACTTGTTTTTCTTCTCGTTATCAGAGCACCACAATGGAGGAAACGGCTATATGGGAACAGCACACAGTGACGCTTCACAGGGTGAGTTTCTGCTGCAGTAAATAATCTTGTATAACTCAGGATATTGGCAGCTTTGGAGAAACAATAGAGGAAAGCCAGATGTCAGGAAGCCCGAGGAAAGGGGAAAATCTTTTCTATATTCCTTTGTTTAAAATTAGAATTGCAATAAATTCTTTATTAAGGTCAAAAGTGAACATTACTTTTTCAAATATCCTTTTGAAAAAGGATATTTGTATATTTCCTATTTGTATATTTACTGTTTTTGATAAAAGACACTGTACACTGCATAAATGGTAAACTGCTTCAGCCTTTCTGAGTATATCTACAGCTAGTGCTCAACTTACGACCACGATTGGTTCAGACTGGTTGTAACACGATTTGGTCGTAAGTTGAGTAGGCTATATGTATAGTACTGTGAAATGATGTTATAAAAATGTTTAAGTCATATTTTATAATTTTCTTTTATTATTGTTATATCATAATTTTCTTCATTTTATGCCATTTGTATCATCTCTACACCATTTTGTTTCTTATTTTTACATTCATCAGTTTTAAGTAAAACACTGCATTACCAGTACAACTGGTTTAATATTTGCAAAACATACAAAATTACAAAATACAGGTGCATACAAAAATACAAAATACAGGTGTAAAAAATACCATAGGAAACATTTTCCCAATTGCAAAACATATCAAAATATATAAATGTGTACGAAACATTTTATTGGCCAGCACTGTCGTACGCCCAGCTGGGCAACGCTTGCGCTACCAGACGCGGAGCAGTCGTGGCTAGCGATTGTGGTCGTCAAGTCGAATGGTCGTAAGTCGCATAGGTCGTAAGTCGATCAATACCTGTACATGTATTGTAGGATTGAGGTTTAAAGTGAACCAGGTCATGTGGGTCATAAAATCCTCGAGGATACTTGTTGATTTGACACACGCTTCCCCTGAGCTGTCACTTAATACAGTTCAGAGACACAGAGCCAGCAGCCATGACTGGGGGAGGGGCAGTTGTCTGCCCTGAGCTTGAATGTAGGTCTGCCTCTTCCCTTTGGAAATGGGCACAGGGCCCAGGCCCTCTCTCAGCCTGTTCCACAGGTTTGCACTGGGCTGGTGGCACCTGTGTGTGCTTGACATAAAATTAGTCCCTCCATGACTCCCTTGCTCTCCCCGTGAAGAGAGCTGGCTCTGTCACCCCGTTAGAGAGTGACTAGAAGGAGAGTAAGAGCAGTTCACCGTCCACCCTCACTGTTTCTGCCAGCTGTGTCCATTCCCAGGACAATGGAAAGGGGAAAGCGTGCTCCTGAACGCTGCCCTGTTATCTGTGAATGTTTGCATCTGCACACAGGAGATAATGGGTAAATTCATTATTAAAAAACAGTAATTTCGGCCCTGGCCAGTTGGCTCAGTGGTAGAGCGTCGGCCTGGCGTGCGGAAGTCCTGGGTTCGATTCCCGGCCAGGGCACACAGGAGAGGCTCCCATCTGCTTCTCCACCCCTCCCCCTCTCCTTCCTTTCTGTCTCTCTGTTCCCCTCCCACAGCCGAGGTTCCATTGGAGCAAAAGATGGCCCAGGCGCTGGGGATGGCTTCTTGGCCTCTGCCCCAGGCACTAGAGTGGCTCTGGTCGCAACAGAGCGATGCCCCGGATGGGCAGAGCATCGCCCCCTGGTGGGCGTGCCGGGTGGATCCCAGTCGGGCACATGCGGGAGTCTGTCTGACTGCTTCCAGCTTCAGAAAAATACAAAAAATACAAAAAACAAAAAACAGTAATTTCAGATAAGGTGTAGTGGATTTTTTTAATGCCTCCCTAAATGATAAAAGAAATCATTAAGCCTGACGCGTGGTGGTGCAGTGGATAGAGCATCAGCCTGCGATGCTGAGGTCCCAGGTTCTAAACCCCAAGGTTGCCGGCTCATCCGGCTTTGGCATGGGATCACTTTCCATTGGCTTGTTTTCTTACTATTGAGTGTTTTCTTATAATTGTGGTAAGAACATTTAAAATTTGCCATCTGTTCAAGTCCTTTGTCAATTTTATCATTGGTTTATTAAGTGTTGAGCTATAGGAATTCTTGATGTATTCTGGATGTTAACCCCTCACCAGCTAGATGAGCTTCCTGTTCCGTGGACTGTCTTCTCATTCTGCTGTTTGTGTCCCTTGGTGCACAGGTGTTGTTACTGAGTTTTGAGAGTTCTTTCTGCCTTTGTCAAAAACTAGTGACCATAATATGCGGTCTTTCCTTGATCTGTGTATCTGCCTTTCTGTTGATATCTTGTCTTGATTACTATGGCTTTATATTAACATGCATAGTAAAAAATGTGCTAATTGGAAGTGAAGGGCCCTGGCGTCTAGCATCCCATTTCTGAGAAACATTGGCAGAGGGACGAGGCACTTGTGCTCCCTGAGTGACCGCGTGGGCTCTGGTGCCAGTGGTGGTGGTGGTGGGGGGGTGATTTCAGACTGTTCTTTTGGCAGGGACCTGGAGCACAGACACTGTGTGCTGCCAGGTAAGGGCAGTCCATCCTCATTCTGGGACATCCAACGGTCAGTGACATGTAAGGCAGAGGTAACTTCATCTATGCGAAGAGTAAAAGTTTGTGGATTAAAACTCCACTCTTCCTGCTGTTAACTGTCAAGACTAGTGAGTGGTAGACCTCTCTGCTGCGTCCGTCTTCTGTTTCCATTCCCAGAGGGTGCTTTCTTCACCTCTGTCAGGGTGTTAGGGACTAGAGATCCTAGTCATTCTTCACGGCCGAGGAGTGGTGGGTGCTCCCCTGGGTGTCAGTCATTGCTACAGCCCAAGGATTGGGTCAGAGAACAGTGCAGTAGGGCACCTGGCCTCGCAGATTCTGTCTGCTCCCCGTGGTCCTCAGTGACGGGTGGACGGAGACACCTCAGGAGTGAGTTGTCTGCCCTGTGTCCTGCTGCACCACACTTTTCTTAGGGCTAGGAAATCTTAATTTTATACCCCCTTAGTGCTTGGTACTTAGCTAAAAAATCCCAGTAAAACTTAATTTCTTAATGACCACCCTATTGAACAAAGTCACTTTCAGGAGCTGACAGAGCAGCATTGTCCAGTAGAAACATAATGCAGAGCACATACGTAATTTCTAGTCTTCACAGTAAAAACGTAAAATACAAGTAAAATTAATTTTATAGTAGGTCTTATTTAGGATGGTATATCCAAAATATATTACCATTTTCAACATGTAATTAATATTTTAAAATTTACATTTTTTCATAGTCTTACAAACTGATGGCACATTTTACAGTTCAGCCCACCTCTGGAAAGACTAGCCACTTTCCATGCTTGGTAACGTGTCTCTTGTTTGTCATTATTGAGTTTCCTGACCGGACAGAGATTAAACACACAGTTGTGGCTGCTCGTGGCTGCTGTGGTCTTGAAGATGAAATGCAGGGAAGGGAAGGTCCCGGGTGCTCTTCCTTCCATTATTTGGGAGCTACCGCTGCATGTGTGGTCATGCTCTACCGCTCTAAACCACCCCCACCACAATCATTCACATTATTTTGGACATTTTCTCATGTAAACATATAAAACCCAACTGTCTTTTGACACACCTAAAAATTCATATTGTAAAGCTATATAAGAAAAAATAGAATGTTTTGTGTTTTCTGTTGAAAATTCCTCAGAAGGCAACCAGCCCAGTCTCTCAGTAAGCCCAGCACAGCCTGTGGTCACTGTGCAGGAGTAATAATTCTGCTATATCAATCTTGATTCCTGGAAACAGTATTAACATTTTTACACACGCTGTTCCTGTTCCTCTTCCCTTTTAAAATGGCTCTACACCATCTCATACAGCTGTTAAATAACATAGCCTTTCTACCCTGGTCCTTACCTGACCTGACACTGCAAGTATGCATTGTCCTCTCCACGTGTCCCTTGTCATTGTGATTGTCAGAATGTTGCCCTCTGTTAGATCCCTTAGGAAGAGGTCATGAGAACAGCATTCCCTGTCCTGGCATGTTTATCTGCCCCCTTCCATAGTCAAAGGTCAGTTTTACTGATACAGAATCTTGACCTTTCCCTGAGTGTCTGTGTATTATCTCTGGCATAATGTGTTGCACTCAAACTGTGATGATAATCTAACTTTCTTTTCTTTTTAAGTTATGAGCTCTTTTTGCCTAGATGCCAAAGAATCTGTCTAAAAATCTAGGCGTGTTATTTGAATATATCTTAGTTATATGTTAGTCCCTATGAATTGATATTCTCATAACTCAGATATTACAGTGATGTGTGTCCTTTGAATACTTTATAATTTCCATGAAAAAAAATAACATCAGGAAAGTTTTTACTATTTTTTTTCTTCCCTTTTTTTGGTTTGTTTTTAGAGACTCCTGCTACCCATAAGGTTGTGTCGTGTTGGCCGCTGTGTGCTTCATGGGCTTGTATTTCTAGCTAACCTGGTTCTTTAAACTTTCCCATGAGGTCTTGAGTTCTGTCAACTCATTTCTGAGTTTTTATAATTCTTAACATACTTTTTCATGTCTTGTATACTTTCTTATGCCTTTTCGTTTGTTTTGTAATAGTGACAGTTTGGGTTCCTCTCCGGTGAGGACCGGTATTTTGGGTTCTTAGGTCTCAGGTGTGTCAGTCACCTTGTGGGTTTCCTCCCATGTAGATGCTGGGAACACACACGTCCCATAGGCACTTGTCTCACCTGCTTGCATTTCGCACTTGGGATATTTTGGTTACCTGGTTCTGTTGTAAGTGTACATGGACTTTTGGTTTGTTGTGTACTTGCTCAGATTGCATATTGGGAATTCAGAAAGGTTCAAAATCCATGCTACCACGGCTGCGACATTTTCCAAAAGTGTGTTTTTAGTGCTCAAAGTAGTGCTAGTTAAAAAACAAACAAAAAAAAAATCTCTATAAAGGGGAACTGAATTAAAACTGAATCGAACAATTAAATACTTGTGTTCAGTTCTCTAATGTTGACGTGCACTTGGTGCTGGGCCCTGTCGGTACCCTTGGTGGAGTCATAGATGTGTGGGACCCCCTCCCCAGGCAGTGTGGGGGCCAGGCAGCTTCCACAGCAGCACGGGGTGCCTGCCGTGGGGGCATGCAGGAGAGCCACGGTGGTTTTCTGTGTGATGAAACGACCTGGGTCTGGAAGGCTGAGCTGAAGCTTGTGAGGTTCATAAGGCACTAATGAAATCGGAGGCTCGGAGGAGGCAGGGAAGCATGGGGTGTGACACGGCGTGACGTGGCACTCAGGCAGGGTCTGGACCTTGTGTTTGGAGCCAAGATGGTGGGGCAGCAAGCTGGGGTTCTTTTTACGACGCCAGACAATAAGGAATTTGGGCCTGTGGGCAGTGGAATGACAGGATGGGGTGGCGGTCGAATAATCCTCAAGCTTGGACTTCGAGCACTCCGTTTCCTCTTGGGGGTGCGTGTTTTCTTTGAGAATAGGTACTTTTTTAATTACTTGGAAATACTTTGAATTTTTTCTGTATAGGGCTGTTCTTAGTCATTGTGGTAAAGATTTCCAATTCATTTAGATGCAATTTATTATAATTATTAAAATTAAATGTATTATAAAATGTTTGATATGATTCTATCTACATAATGTGCATAAAACATTGTAGTGAAACATCTGTCCTTCTAGAGAGATGTTAGCATAGTTGAAGATTGAAATAACATTTGGTTGTCAGAGCTGTTGATGTTTGATTGTGTAATGGGGCACCAGTGTCCATGCTAATGACCTCTGTCACTCGGTGACTGTGGTGGTGGTCATGGGCCAGGGCCAGTCCTTCAGGAATGCGCTAATAATCAGAAATACACAGTGTTTCAGTATTCGGGATTTTAAAAGTATTTTGGTTCTTAAAGAACAATTTTGCTCTTACGCCATTTAATTAATTAGCGCATGCATTCCTGTCCCAGGATAGATCAGCACAGGGGTGAGTGGGGATCACAGGTGTGGTAAGATTGTAACTCTTGCATTGTAATATTTTTAGTTTACAGAGGATGACATGATGAGCAGTTATTTTTCTTAGTAATAACGTGTTGTTGTAATTATTATCCAGGCTCCCGGGTTTGGATTTGGAATAGCGATCTCTGGTGGGAGAGATAACCCCCACTTCCAGAGTGGGGAGACCTCCATCGTCATCTCAGACGTGCTGAAGGGCGGGCCGGCAGAAGGGCGGCTGCAGTAAGTGGGGTCTCCTGGGGGTCGGCACAGGAGCACCAGCTGGGGTCACTGCACACTCTTCATTGAGCGGCTGCCTGGGAGCCCTTGATACTAACACACGTTTTTCCCTGTCTCAGCCCTTACCTTAAACAGGAGGTCACTGTAGAAACAAAGATAATGAGCAGTAAACTTTTACCTTTAGGAACCTCTCACCCTGAGTGTTGCCCCTTTTGTTCAGTAAGATTATTAAGGGGAAAAGAGGGAAGAGGTAACATAATGCACAAAAATAAGAGTTTTATCATAAAGATTAAAAGAAAAATGGAAAGAGGGAATTTTATTTTTTTAAAAGGGGGACTAACAAATTTCAGCTATACATGTGACATAGTGTCTTTTATGCCCAGCATTTGTACCACCTACAGTCCTATGCGCTGTGGTCCCGGGCATCCTGTGGGAAAACATTAATGGTTTTAAAAAATAGGTGATCTGTGGTTCGTTACTTGCTAACCCTTCTTGTGGAAGATCTGAGAGTAAATAGTTTGACATTTTATCAATGATCTGAAGACAAATAGGTTAATTACTCCATAATTAGGGTATCTTTTTGAAGTACTTGTCTTGGAAATATCTTCACCAATTTATCTGTATGTTTTTTTCTAACATGTTATTTTCATGACTTTTTTCCTTAGGGAAAATGATCGTGTTGCGATGGTTAATGGAGTTTCAATGGATAATGTCGAACATGCCTTTGCTGTTCAGCAACTAAGGAAAAGTGGGAAGAATGCAAAAATTGTAAGTCTCTTTTACCTTGACTTAGTAAAGGTACCAGCTTTATTGTTATGTTCCTAGTGTTTGAATCTCTTCCTCTTTAAAAAAATGAAATCTTGCCTGATGGGTGGTGGTGCAGTAGATAGAATGTCAACCTGGGATGCTGAAGTCCTAAGTTCAAAACCCTGAGGCCACCAGCTTGAGTGTGGGGTCTGGCTTGAGTGTGGGATCATGGATATGATCCCATGGTTGCTGGCTTGAGCCCAAGATCATTGACTTGAAGCCCAAGGTCTCTGGCTTGAGCAAGAAGTCACTGGCTCAGCGGGGAGCCCCCCAATCAAGGCACATAAGAGAAACAATCAATGAACAACTAAAGTGCCACAACTACAGGTTGATGCTTCTCATCTCTCTCCCTTCCTGTTTCTATCTCTGTCTCTGTCTCGCTGAAGAAAAAAGAAAAAAATGAAACCTGGATCCATAGGTCTAAAGTCTTCTTGTAGTCCTGGCTGTGTGTTCTGTCCCTGGTGTGTTTATTCTCTCAAAGGTCAGGTGTCAGGATTTTTCTGGTGTGTTTATTTTCTCAAAGGTCAGGTGCCAGGATTTTTCACTCGAGAAAGACAGATGGCTGAGTGGCTACTCGTCTCTTCAGGACTTGGTCCTTCTCTGTAGGTACTTAAGTGAGATGGACTCTTGGCATGTGGTCTGTTTGAAATACACAAGATGTGGCAAAAGTAGGTTTACATCCATTTGTATGGAAAATAATACAATAATTAATAAATAATAAGAAGAATAAAGGGTGTGTTTCGTGTCCTTACAACTATAACTCATCCCAGGGTCTTAGAACGTGGCCTTCATTGCAGGATGTCTCTCTCCACCTACCTGGCCGTCACCAGACCTCAGGGTTATCACGTGCAGGTTTGGCTGTTTGCGATTGAATGCTCACCCCTACCCCCGGCTCCTAATCAGGTCTCCTGGCCCTGTGCTGCCACATTTTCGTGGGGGTTGTTGATATGGTCACTTCTTCATAAATTGAGAGCCTGTAGGCATTAGGCTTTATTAATAAATGATCTCTTTTTCCATTGACTTAAAATATCAGCACTTTGCTAATATAACTACCATAAACATGCTTAATTTTGTTTAATAGGTGAAGTGAGGATAGAAATAGATATTGCTTATAACAGTGAGCATGTGTAATTTTTACTAAAATTCTGCACATACTGGAAAAGCGTTGTGAAGCAAATGGACAGGCAAAACGCCTTCCTAGAGACGCCATCTGTGAGCACAGCAGCCGATCCGCATGGTGGCGGCACAGGTCTCTGCATAGTCCCCAGCCCATCGGGGGTGCGTGGTGTTCCCAGCATGGCTGTGTGGAGTTAGGCCCTTAGGAGGCTCTGTGGTGGCCAGTGTGCCCTTCAGAAAACCAGAGGTCACCGAGAGGTGAGTGTCATCAGCACATTCTAACCTTGGCCAGACTGATAGACTAGCGTGATCTTTCAGGTGAAGTGTGTGAATTACAAGTGAGTTCGATAATCTGACAGTTGTATGTTGCCCACGTATGTTTGTTTCTTACTCATGTCCTCTGCATTCATGTGGGTGACGTCACCCTAGAGTGGTGTGTATGTGTGGTTTGCCTTTTGTTACATGGATTGCATTGGGGTTTTTTGCCCGTTTGCTTTTGTGACCGTGTATAAGGTGTTTGTGGTAGTTTTTTGGTTTGTTCTTGTATCAGTTTGTTTCAGATGGGAATGCTTTTTAGTTTTATATTGTTCTGTCACTGTCACTTGTTTGGTTCTGTCTTTGGTGTCATGCTTACAGAGCTTTACCTTGATGGAGTTACCAAAGCATATACCCTGTATTTTGTTCTCATAATTGCCTGATTTCATTGTTTTATTGTATATTTGAGTCTTTAATTCAAATAAACTGTTTTGAAGTAAGCAATTTTTCCCAGAATTTCTGTTTCAAAATTTTCAGTGTTAAAATCAAGCATAAACTTTGGCTGGTATGGATTTGATCCCTGGTCAGGGCACAAGTGGGAAGCAACCAATGAACAAGCAGCTAAATAGAACAACCAATGAACGCTTCCCTTCCCCATCCTCCCTCTCTCCCTTCCTCTCACTGTTTCTCTAAAAATCATTCAATACATAAATAAAAAGCCCTGGCCCAATAGCTCGTTTGGTTGGAGTGTTGTCTGGGAGTGCAGAGTTGCTGGTTTGATTCCCTGGTCAGGGCACATATAAGAGCAGCTCCCTGTTCCTGCCTTTCAAGAATAATTGCCAGATCTGCTAAATGTCTTCCTTGGGGGTTCATTGCAGCTGACTCATAATTAGAGCATCAAAGCAAGACTAGATATTTTTCAGTAAGTTAAGCACTTAGCTGAGTGCAAACCTTTCGTTAATATGCACAGTTAATAAGGTGCTGCTTCTCATAAGAATGCGGGAGGTTGACGTGGAGGTGAGCCAGGAGCCCTGTGCAGAGCATGTCACTGGGTCACTGTCTCGGCCCTGGGGCGGTGAGTGTGGAGGCCACTCCTGACAAGGTGCCGGGCGCTGTCCTGCACACGTGGGCCTCCGCTCCGCACTCTTGCAGAAGGGTCTCTCCGCTCCCTGGTTGTAGTGAGTGAGCAGCAATAGTGCTGCGTGTGGGGCGGCCCTGTGACGAAGGAGCCGGGGGAAGAGATGTGGTCGGGGGAGACAAGGAGCTGCACGGAGGGAGGGAAACTTGATTGGCAGGTGAGTGGGCAGGGGCAGACTTGGGGAGAGTAGTGGGAAGTGAAAGCTGTGAGCCCCTGGGGGTGGCAGTGGTGGGAGAAAGGTTTTGGAGGTCTAAGGTGGGGACACAAGCAAGAACCCACCCTGAGGGCTTTCGTTCCCACAGGAAGGGGCTCAGCTGGCCTTTGAGACCAGAGGAAAGGAGAGCCGCGTGGGTGATGGGGTGGGACGGGCCTTGTATGTGGCTGAGGTCTTGGAGAACGACCTGTGCTAGTCCCGTGGGAAAGAGCACGGTGAATGGAAGGACCGCTGTTGGTGAGAGGAACCTCTAGGACCTGCATGTGGACGTGCGCCGTCTGCGGGAGGTGCCCGATTGCGGTCTGTCGCAGCGGGGGGCTGAGGGCCAGGAGGAGGTCACATCAACACCGCACACTGTCTCGTTCAGACATGGGAGGAAGGCAGGTGAAGCAGGAGGGAAGGGATGCTCTGAGAACAGTGAGGGGCGTTGGAAATCAGACAGGCATGGGACATGTCAGTAGATGACACTGTCGGAAGTGAAGGTGAGGAGGGTGCCCCAGAGCCAGTGGAGTCAGGTGTGTGCCCGTGTGAGAGGCCAAGTACAGACCAGGGCCACAGGGCCGTTTCCTTGGGAGGTAGCGCCTGCCGACCTCAGCCTGTAGAGGGTGGAGGAGAGAGTCAACGGGAGTGACCAGTTACCAGAGTCTCTGAGGAAGGAAACCTGAGTAAGTGATTTTCCCGTAGACCAGAAATTGCAGGTCGGAGGCAACAGGCACTGAAAGCAGTTTGTGGTGAAGTGTCCTGCGTGTTAGTTCCAGCACGCAAAGGTGGATGATGGCATGCAGGTGGAATGCACGTACCTCACAGAGGTTTTCTAGTTTTTCCATTGATTTGAGAGGGAGAGAGCATCAGCTCATTCCACATAGTTGTTCCATTTAACTGTGCACTCATTGATTGCTTCTTGCAGGTCCCCTGACCAGGGATCAAACCAACAACCTCTGGCTTACTTGGACAGCTCTTTATCCACTGACCCACCTGGCCTGGGCCGATTCTGAAATTTTTAAGGAACCAAATTGGGCTTGCAGATTTACCATGGTGTGGTAGCAATTACAGCGTATTTTTGGTATTGGAGTATAGTGCCCCAGTTCTTATTCAAACCACCGATAATTATTAGTTTTCCTTTAAGTTTGTGGTTATTACATTGAGAAGGTATTTCTGAATTGAAGGGTTTATTAGGGCCACTATTTCAGGTTTGGTTCTCAAGCAAATTTGTGTAGCAGGAGAGCAGAAACCAACCATTGTGCACATGCATTCCTTAGTAGTGTATTATAATGTGCATTATAGCTCTCCGGTTCATAATCGATTTAATTAATGTGGCACCAGAAAAATGATTCTCCTTTCTCTTAGGAACTGAAGCCTCCTATGATATGAAAACCAGTCAGCTTATTTTCTTATCTTTTTTTATCTGTAGACCATTCGAAGGAAGAAGAAGGTTCAGATACCTGTGAGTCGCCCGGACCCTGACCCGGTGTCTGAGCACGAGGAAGACAGTTACGACGAGGAAGTGCAGGACCCCAGAGGCAGCCGCGGGGGTCTGGTCAGTAGGCAGAGCGAGAAGAGCTGGGCGAGGGACAGAAGCGCGAGCAGGGAGAGGAGCCTCTCCCCGCGTTCGGACAGGCGGTCTGTGGCCTCCAGTCAGCCTGCCAGGCCCACCAAGGTCACTCTGGTGAAGTCGCGGAAAAACGAAGGTACCCTCCCCCAGCTTTGTGTCTCTTTCATGTGGACGGGAAGTAAACGCGCTCTTCGTGTCTCTGCTTTGGTTGCTTGTGGTCACCTTCACTCTCGTGTCCGTTGCCCTGCGTCTCTCCTGTACAACAGGCCTCGGAAATTATGTTTTCCCTCCTTGACTCGTTCTGTTGTAGCGGGGAGGACCTCAAGTCAGTTGTCTGCAGCCGGGTTCTGGATTCTTGTTGTGATTAAAATAGCTAGGCACAAACTGTGCTGACAAGAAGTGTCACACCATCACCAAGTTCAGATTCAGTATTTTCCTTAGTTGTTAGGAACACTTAGAAAGTGGTTTTTTTCCTCTTTTCTTTTAATGCATATTTTATTGATTTTAGAGAAAGAAAGAGACAGAAACGTCAATCTGTTCCCGTATGCGCCCTGACCAGGGCTGGAACCAGCAACCTCTGCGCTTTGGGATGACACTAACCAGCTGACCTACCTGGCCAGGGCTTAAGTCATTTTCTTTTTTTCACCCTGATTCTGTTCCTACGTGTGAGTGCTCTCTGTATATCTGCCTTATGTTAAATTGTAACTCCTGTAACCTTTAGAGGTTGGAGTAGCAGGTTTATTAACTTATATTTATGCCCTGGCCGGGTAGCTCATTTGGTTGGAGCATCATCCTGAAGTGCAGAGGTTGCTGGTTCGATCCCCAGTCAGGGCACTTACAGGAACAGCCTGACCTTTCTGTCTCTGTTCCTGTCTCTCGCTCTCTCCCTTTCACTAAAATCACTGAAGTGAACATAAAGGAAAAAAAGTTCTCTATTTCCTATGTTGGTTTTGTTTTCTTTAGTGCAGTAAGACTCGAGGTCTTTGCTCCCTCCCAGCAGAACCAGCAGCGGTCCTTTCCTATCGACATCATCTGGTAGTCATTGTTCTAGTTTTTTTAAAATGTACAGCTTTGCAGACCTCTGGACAGCTTTCTGGACTCTGCTGATAATTTCCTCAACTCTGCTGCCCTCGCCCACGGATACATTTACTGTTGCCCGTTCTTGGGCACTGGTGGCACTTTTAGCTCCAGCCCAGATTCACCTGGCTAGTTGCAAAGCTTGCCCGCCCTTATATCAGCAGCATGTGCTCGTCCATGCTCATGGGGTGTCCCTCCAGTGTCCCAGATGTGCAGGGTCAGACGGAGACAGGTTTGCTCCGGAGCCTGGGAAACAAAAGCAGTGTGTGCTCGGCAGCACCAGTGGTCGCTGACGCGGTGACCTCTCCAGTCTTTTCGGACCGCAGCCACGTGACTGTTGGAGTCGCATTCATCAGAGCTTTTGAGTAGCTAGTTGTCATCAGCTGGTGAGACAGAAAGGTCTTCCCTTTGGGGCTTCCCCTCTTTCAGGAGAGCAGGGACACGGGGTGTCAGTCTCCTGTCGAGCCACACCCTCCTGCTGTGCTGACTCTGGTGATGGAAGGGAGTGCTGTCTGCAGGGTGACTGAGGAGTTCTGTTACTGCACTCTGTGTGGTCGTCATCAGTCTTATGCTTTTAAACTAAGTGTGTAGGACTTTACACTAAAGACATTGAAATATATTATTTCAGAATACGGTCTTCGGTTGGCCAGCCATATATTCGTAAAGGAAATTTCACAAGATAGTCTGGCAGCAAGAGATGGCAACATCCAAGAGGGCGACGTTGTGTTGAAGGTACCCCCTTACTCTGCGTGGTGTTGAGTGGGGACAGGGGACAGGCTTTCATGGGACCACACGGCATCTGCTTGCACTGGGAGCAGTTTTCCAAACAATTGAAAGCTAATGTTTGGGGCGGGCTGGTTTGTCTCCCTGTCCATGTTTCCCTGTGAGCACTGATGTGTGTGTTAGGCATGGTCGTCCTGAGAGGGTTAATCCCCGTAGATCGACGTCACTGCTAGGAGGAGCCACTGTGTGGACAGATACCTTTCTTATACATGAGTAGTTTTGACAACTGCTCCAGATCATATGGAAATGTTTATTTTGTTAATTTGCTTATGAGTAATAAAAGTTGATAGGCTTTGGGGGAAGCAGTAGGGTTGCTGGCTCAGGGTCCTGACAGTCATACTGCAGTAAAGGTTTCGTTATTTCAGGAAGGAGGACTTGGATAACAGACAAAAGTGAGGAGACTGTTTTGGATTTGCAGTGCAGATATTCCTGCTCAGATTAGATGAGAGCTAACACTTGTCCTCGTGTCATTTACTTTCGACCCATAGTTTCTTCTCCTGTTGCAGATAAATGGCACCGTGACCGAGAACATGTCGCTGACAGATGCAAAGACGCTGATAGAGAGGTCTAAGGGCAAGCTGAAGATGGTGGTGCAGAGGGATGAGAGGGCCACCCTGCTGAACGTCCCTGACCTCTCGGACAGCATCCACTCTGCCAACGCCTCCGAGAGAGATGGTGAGTTCTGCTCCGTGCGGAGTGTCCTGAGAGCCCTGGAAGGTCTGATGTGTTTGAGTGAAACCAGCTACCATCGAAATCTAAGAATTGCAAATATGTGTGTGTGTGTATATATATAGTTTTATTTCTTCCAGGTTTATTGAGAAATAACACTTATCACTGTGTACATTTAAGGTGTACAGAGTGATGATTTGATGTTCACATCCTGTGAGATGACCACAGTGCATTCAGTTAACACCTGTCATCCTTGAGATACAATGAGAGGAGAGAAAGACCTCCTTGTGATGAGGGCTGTTAGGCCTGCCCCCCTTAAATTGTTCCTGTGCGCCCTGTGGCCCGCCAGTGTCATCACCGTGTTTTCATGGCATCCCTGGTGCTTGCCAGTGTCATCACTGTGTTGTCATGACGTCCCTGGTGCTTGCTTGTGTCCACGTGGGAAATCCGCACCTTTGGGTCACCACCTTCCGGCTCCCCCTCCTCCCCTCTGGTCGGATGTGAGCTCGTTTCCCGGGGGGGTGGGGGGTTGTGTTGTTCCCGAGAGTCCATGTGTGAGGGAGGACATGCAGTGTCTGCCCATCTCTGCTGACTGGTGTCACCTGGCGTGATTCCTGCAACGCCATCCCTGTGTCCCTGGGCCTGTCTTCCTGTGGACAGATCCTGCTGTCGGCCAGCGGTTGACAGTCACTGCGTGGGTCAGACGTCTTGTGTGAAGTTACACTTGCAGCTCGTCTTCGCTACCCCAGAGCGCCTTGCACTCTACTGTACCCACTTCACGGGAAAGTAAAGGGCACCCTTTTATTTAACAGACATTTCAGAAATTCAGTCGCTGGCGTCAGATCACTCTGGTCCGTCACATGACAGGCCTTCCCGCCACAGCCGGCCGCGATCCCCAGACCAGCGGTCGGAGCCGTCGGACCACTCGCGGCACTCTCCGCAGCAGCCCAGCAACGGCAGGTAACCGTGCCCGGCAGCTCGGGACGGGCGGTTCTGGGTGCTGGGTGGTGTTTGGGGCAGCGTACAGATAGAGCCACTCGGGACAGGTAGTTCTGGGTGCTGGGTGGTGTTCTGGGGCAGCGTACAGATAGAGCCTCTCGGGACGGGCAGTTCTGGGTGCTGGGTGGTGTTCTGGGGCAGCGTACAGATAGAGCCACTCGGGACGGGTGGTTCTGGGTGCTGGGTGGTGTTCTGGGGCAGCGTACAGATAGAGCCACTTGGGACAGGCGGTTCTGGGTGCTGGGTGGTGTTCTGGGGCAGCGTACAGATAGAGCCACCCGGGACAGGCGGTTCTGGGTGCTGGGTGGTGTTTCGGGGCAGCGTACAGATAGAGCCAGAGGGCGGGGTTTGTTTTGATAATGCAAAATTAAATTTTTCTATCTCGGTTTAACCCTTTGAATCAATAGTGAGTTTTTTTCCATGCTCGCTGACCCCCAGGAATGTTTTTTCCCCCCAAAATGAAATTAGTTCCATTTACAGTTTTATTAACTTAAAATGTTTGATAACCAACTTATGGAAGCAAGAAGAACATACATTTGCCCTTTCTTAACATTGCCTCACATATTTTTAAAAATTTTTGTTCGATGGTACTCTGCATGGCCAGGAGGCACGAGGACGTACATGAACGTTCATGCTACTGAAAGAGTTAAGTACTCCTTATCTAGGAGAATAGAGGTCAGTCAGACTTTTCCTTAAAGGGCCAGTAGTCAGTGTCTTAGGCACAGGTGCCGTACGGCTCTCACTGCTCAGCTCCAGATCAGCACACGTGATGTTCTCCGTGAAGTCTGGGCAGTCCCAGACTCTGCAGGCCACCTGCTGACCTGCAGTTCAACAGCAGCAGGACATAGAGATTTGTTTGGCTTCCTGGGTTTGTGCCCCAGCCCACCATTGGGTCTCGCTTGACCTTGGACCCTCCCTGTGCTGGCATTTCCTGTTGGCTGTCAAGTAGGTGTGGCCGTGTTATGGAGCTGTGAGGATCCCAAGGGGCTTTGTGGAAGCTGACCCAGTGTGAGCTGCTGCCGTTAGGATGGGGGGTGCTGGTCCTAGTGTCCTGAGGTTCAGGTCTCCTCTCGTATCTGCCAGGGTGGCACCATTTCTGAGGTCTCCACTGCAGGCGCGGGGAGTGAGGCTGTGAGGTGGTGGCGTCCCAGCAGCCCGTTGGCAAGAGGCTGGCGCCAGTCTTGACCTTCCAGTCTTTGACCTCACTGTGTAGAGAAAGGAGGGAAGTGGAGGTTAATTGCTATTTAACCTTCACGAGACGGAAAACTGTAAAGCGCCCCATTCTTGTCACGACCTACTTATGTGCCTGTGGACAGAGTTCTGAGGAAACCGCATGAGCTGTTCCTCATTATAACCAGCAGAGCGTGTGCCCTCACTATGTGCAGAGCAGGGCTCAGCAAGCCACAGCCTGTGGGATGCGTCCAGCCTGCTGCATCGTTTACAAATAAAGTTTTATTGGAACCCACCCTGCAATTATGAGATAGCAGCAGAGGCTGTGTGGCCCACAGGGCTGCACAGAGACAGTATGCCAGTCCCTGGTCCACAGCGTTAAAGTGGTTTTGTTTGTAAACTAAAAAAAAGTCTGTGTGTAGAGAGTCGTTATATTGATTTTCTTCATCCTTTGATGTTTGTTTTGTGTTCTTTATTCACTTGTTTCAAGCCCACTTTGGGCCATGACTGGTGCCCGTGAGAAAAACCAGGTGTAATGCAAGGAGGGTCTAGAATGTGTAAGCTACAGAAGTGACTTCCTCTGCACAGCACAGCGGCAGGTCCCCGTGCAATAGGGAGCAATGCCTCCATCTTTTGGTGGGTAACAGAAATGCACTAGAGAGAGTATTGATCTCATGTTGATTGCATGAAAAATTTAATAGAATGAGCTTTCATTCTCTGAAATGTCAAGTCATAATGATTGTATTAGGGGAAGGAAGGTGACAGGCAGTGTGGTGTGAGCAGGAGTTCTGTGTGGGGAGTGGGTCGGGCTGTGCTGCACATGCAGGACCGTCTGTGGGTCACCACTGGGGAGGACACTCAGACTAAAACGTGGTCGTGGGTCCTTTGTGACCGAGTGGCAGCTGTCCCTCATGCCCTAAGTTGAGAAAGCTTCTGCTAAGTCACAGGAAAGAAGGAAGCAGTGGGCCCATTTCTGCATCTCCGGTAGCACAGTCTAATTCTAGTCACTCATATGTGTGACATGATGACAGCTGTCAGGGTGGGTCCCAGCTGCTGCTGTGTGAAGTTCTGCAAGTGTTTCACACACACCCCTCACGTGTACGGTGTTTCCTTTCATGACTGAAGTCTCCGGAGCAGAGAGGAGGAGAGGGTCTCTAAGCCTGGGCCCATCTTGACACCAGTGAAGCATGCAGACGACCGCACAGCTAAGCTGGTGGACGACGTCGTGGTGGAGAGGAATGAGAAACAGGCACCCACTCTGCCAGGTGAGCCTCACAAGGCGCTCAGTCCAGAAGACATTAGCACTTTGTCGGGATTTACAGTAGACATAGAAGGTGTTGCCGCCATTATTGTTATCATCATCATCGCCATCATCGTGACGGCTACTACCTGTATTTGAGTCTTTCTGTGTGTGACTCAGCATTTCCTTCATGGGTGGCAGGTGGGTGTAGGTCAGTTCCTGGATGTTTTCTAGACAGAAATTGTTCCTGGTTAATAGCTCCTCAGTGAGTAAGCTTTCTCATCAAGAGGAAGCAGTAGATTACCTTAAGAAAAAATGTCGCAGCTATTTATATTGACAGTTCCCACAAACACTGTGAAGTTCACCTGCAGAGCTGTATGTGAGCTCAGACGTGAGCGTCTCAAGGTTTCACGGTCTGGTCGCTCGGATGGCCTGGAGGCTTCAGCTCTAATGGCTGTAGTCCCTCTGCTCACAGCTTTCTCTGTGCTTGTTCATGGTGGGAAGGGGGGTATTAAAATTAAAGTTTACCACAGGGAAGGAGGAAGGTCCTCCTGTATTCTTACTCCCCTGTTGTTCTTCCTTAAGCATAGATTTTTCAGACCATAGCAGCTGGTTCTGTGGAGAGCCCAGGTGACCGTGTGACACACAGCCTTGCTTTAAGGACGTTAGACTCTGTAACTAAGGCGTGTTCTAACAGCTGTAACATACATGTTCCTATGTTCCTACCAGGTCCTCTGAACACGTGCCTTTGCAGACTGTCTTGTTTGGCTGTTTCACGGGTTGCTTACACATGGTTACTTCATTTCTTAGTGAGTGATTGCTGCATAGCTTACATTTTCTCTCGTTTGTAGAGCCGAAGCCTGTGTATGCCCAGGTTGGACAACCAGATGTGGATCTGCCTGTCAGTCCGTCTGACGGTGTTCTGCCTGACTCAGCGCACGAGGACGGGATGCTTCGGTAATGCAGCGTTAAACTGGTGTCACCTTTGCTTTTAAGGGTTCTTTACAGTGAGAGTTCAGTCGCAAACCATGTTGTGTATATATATATATATATTTAAATTGAAAGGCAGGGAGGCAGAGAGACAGATTTCTGTATGCACCCCGACCAAGATCCACCCGGCAAGCCTCCTTCAGGGTGATGTTTTGCCCATCTGCTACTGCTATTTTAGCGGCTGAGGAGCCGTCCTCAGCACCTGGGCCAACTTGCTCCAGTCATTCGAGCTGTGACTGCAGGAGGAGAGAGGGGAGGAGGAGAGGGGGAGAGGTGGATAAGCAGATGGCACTTCTCCTGTGTGCCCTGTCCTGGAATCGAACCCGGGACTTCCAGACACCGGGCCGATGCTCCACCACTGTGTCAGGCAGCCAGGGCCACAAATGCTTTTAGAAATAGTGTCTACCATGAATGTTATGATTAGGGTTTTTTGAAAATTACTTGTGTGGTAGAATCTGAGATTAGAGAACAACAAAGGAGCTTTTTGAAATTTTGCTTTTTTTACCACTGTCTTCTACCTAGTTCCTAAGTCATGAGTTAAAAAGTTATAAAAAATTTTTTTTAGACATCAAATTTTTTATAAGCTAATGCGCTGGCATTTGGAAAAAAAAAGTGTTTATTTCTGCATTATTGACATTTTGGCCAGGTAACTTTACCATGGTTTGCTTGTGGCCTGTTTAATAGCACCCCGCCCCCAAAGTTGTGACCACTGCAGATGTTTCCAGATGCTGCCACATGTTTCCTGGGAGCAGAACTCCCTGCTCCCTCCCCCATTACCCCTCTCCCCTCCATGAGCCTGTTCTGGGCATCTCTAAGGTTTTGATACTCTACATCTCTTATTGCTTTTTATTTTATAGTTGATGGGATTGGAGTATAAATTTTAGAACCAAATTTCAAACCAACTTGATTATTGAATTAGTTTCCAGTTGCCTCTGTGGTAAAAGGAACATGGTGGGATTCCGTGAGATGGAGCCTGAGGCTGTCCTCAGGCAGTGGTGTCTAATGAGACGTGTTCGTCACATTGGGCTTTGCATCTTGAGGCCACGGATTAGACAGCATTAGAAGAGGGCTCCAGGGGCCTGGGCCATGAAGACTTGGGCGGGGGCATTTGGAAGAGCTCTCTGTGCACTTGGTTTGGAAGATGAGTCTCCCACGAAAGGGGTGGAGGCCAAGTGTGGGGCTAACCCGGAAAGGCTTGAGTGAGGTGAAGGCATGGGTTTCACAGTAAGGGACCTTGGTGACTTCCCGAGAGCCCCCAGCAGCTGACTCGCAAGTCCACCGGTAGTGGTTGTGGGGATCAGCGTGTGGGCGCCTGTCCCGCCCCGGTGTCAGGAGGCCTGTCGAGGTGTCTGCCCCGAGAGCAGGGCTTCTCAGCCTCCCAGCAGCACGGCCGGCCATGTGACCTGCGACAGGGTCACGGGGGGAGGCGGGGGCTGCTTAGTTGTTGGGAGGGCAAACACTCTGAGTTGGGCAAACACTGTTTTTATGAAGGAGTGTTAGGAATTAGTATATAAAGGGGTACTTGCACACTAAATTTGGATATTTTAAAACTTAGCAGAAAATAAAAGTGATGTTAAACGTGATTTGGAATTCTAACACTAAACTTAAGTTTCATTCAGTGAGTTAGTGTGGGGGAAGGAAATTCAGAGGTGATGGTCCTTTATTTTATTATGGTTTTCACTGGAGCAGTTCACTGTAACTTTTCAAGCTTCTCTTAACTGCTTCAAATAAGATATTTGTTTCAACAGGCCCAGCATGAAATTGGTCAAGTTCAGAAAAGGAGATAGCGTAGGTTTGCGGCTGGCCGGAGGGAATGACGTCGGAATATTTGTAGCTGGTGTTCTAGAAGACAGCCCTGCAGCCAAAGAAGGCCTAGAAGAGGGTGACCAGATTCTCAGGGTATGTCAGTCCGTCACTCCCCCGGGCATGCAGGCTCAGCTCTCCAGACAAGGCCTCCACGTGGCAGAGCTCCTGGAATGGGTGGCGCCTGGCCGACAGTGCTGTCTTGTGACCCAGGGGAGCGCTCAGGGAAGAGCCGCAGGTCCCGGTGTGCTGTCACTCCCCTTCCTGCTGGGCGTAGTCCCTCCCCAGTGTGATGCTTTGTCTCGTTGTCATCATCGGTGTTCGTAGAACGTACGAAACAAAGCAAGTCCCCTGTCCCTGTGATGTGCCCCTCGTCCAGTTCAGCGGAACACTCAGGCGGGCAGGACTGCCATGAGCCACAGCTCCCCAGCAGGCCCCCGTCAGCTGTGCTGTCTTGTCCTGTGGGGAGGCAGGAGTACTGGGCCTCCCTCGCCCCGACAGGACGCACACAGGAGGAGGAGGGCACTTAGGCAGGTGTGTGAGCTGCGCTGGCTCTGAAACGCAGACTCCATGGGAGTCAGGAAAGCCCTGTTGATGTGTAGTCCACCAGCGGGGTCCTTTTTCTCTCTCTCTTTTCCATAACTGGGTGGCCAGTAACATAGGAACACCTTTACCCAGCTCTTCTCTTCTCTGTAAAATATCCAAACCCCTGGTAGAGGAGCCCCTTTAATCAGAAGATCAGATGTGTCAGATGTGAGTTTATATATTTGCTCTCTTTCTTCCTCACACTGCCATTGCCACCTCTGTGTCGTGTTTCCCTGCTGGGTCCTGGGTTCAGGCTCCTGGCCCAGGGTCCTGCTGGGCTCCGGTTTTCTCTTTGCCTCCACTGTCTTCTTTCTCTCCCGTTGCTGTTGGGCTTCATCGGGTCTCTACCTGCCTTTCTGTCAGCGCTGTTGTCGAGGGGAGTAGGTAGCTTCACCCTGATCACGAGTGAGCCTGAACTCGCAGCCCTCGTGCACCCGTCCCCTTCAGCTCCTCCTCCTGGTGTCCGTGGTGCCCTCCTGGCCCCGCGGCCGTGTGCCCGGCCTGCTGCTCGCTCCCGTCCCCGTCCTGCTGTCCTCAGTGGTCCTTCTAAGCTGCAGGGAGTCCAGGCAGGTGTCACGTCATTTTAAAAGTATTTTTTCATAGCTTTTGTTCTGGGTCGTAAAAGTAGTGTTGACTCCTTTTTTAATGTGGGAAATTTCCAAAAGATGAGAGGAGCCCCTCCCTGTAGCCCTGCACGCAGTACTGGTGACGTCTGGATGAGGTCACTGGGGGTCCGTAGCACTGTCTGGTACCAGAAACGGCCACCGTGGCAATGCCATCAGCTGCTGTGCGTGCCTGGCTCCCCTTCCCCTTGCGCCCTGGGGGTCTCTCCTGAGGGGTCTCTCCTGAGGGGTCTAGTGAGGCAGGCTCTTCTGTGCGCAGGACCTGTGCAGCCAGAGGCTCTCCGGTAACAGCAGCTGTTGGAGTTAGAAGTCACCTGTGTTCACAGGGGTTGGAGCTGCCGTGGTCGTCCTTACTGTCAGGCTGCATGGGGCGGCCCCTTCAGTGACGGCACGGCCACTCACCATCATGGGGCTTCTACTTGTTTTACGTGACAGTGTGTTCTTTTCTCCAGAGTAGAGTAGATTCTTCTCTCTTAAAGATGGGACGTTTTTAAGTTAGGCAAACTCTGAGAATACCTTTTTCCTGTGTAATGAGTGTTTTTGTAATTGTGAACGTGGCCAAGAGTGATTTCCATGCATGTTAACAGGTGAACAACGTCGACTTCACAAACATCATAAGAGAGGAAGCCGTCCTGTTCCTGCTCGACCTGCCCAAGGGAGAAGAGGTGACCATCCTGGCTCAGAAGAAGAAGGACGGTGAGAAGTGTGGAAATGGAGGACTTACATTGGGATTTTCAGTTTCTTTTAAATAGATCAAAGTTAGGTACATGAATTTGTTAATCTCAAAGGGAGTGTATTTATTTTAGGTCATTAGGGGCTTACAATCTGACACCCTGCTGATGAGTTCAGCATAGTAATAGGGCTGGCCAGCCTTTACGGCGCTCTGACGGAAGTGGGGTGCTGCCCAGCCTGTGAACAAGGCACAGCCAAGTCCCGTCTGCTCATCAGCCGTCAGAACACACACACGTGTAAACAGGAAGCGTCCAAGTTTGGTGCTGACGTCCGCCGGGCATGCTTCCTGGTGTGTGTGAGCACTGACTCAGAGGGGGCCTGATTCCCTCTGTGATCAAACAGGTACATTGTTACTAGGACAGGGTTCTTCAGCCTTCACGCTACTGACATTTAGGTTAAATAATTCTGTTGTCGGGTCTGTTCTGTGCTTTGTAGGGTATTTAGAGCACCGCTGGCCTCTGCCCACTAGATGCAACTCACACCCTCCTGACACCCATAGTTGAAACAATCAGAAATGTCTCAGGTATTGCCAGACACCCCTTCAGGGCAGGGGTGGGGGCAAAAGTGTCCTTGTGTGAGAACAGCTTATTTAGAAAACGGGACTAAGTAGTGCTTGCAGGGAGGTTAGACAGTTTTACCTAGAAAGTGCACGGCTTTGGACAAGTTGCTTGATGTGTTGTGCATCTGTCACCTGCAATGTGGAGGGCCTCAGAGTTCCCATGTGACGTGGCAGCTCGCTGTGTGCCCTGTGCACAATTGGCAGTGACGTCTGCCGGGCCCTGTCACGTTGCTCGTGTTGTCTGCAGCCTCTTCCCGGCTTGTGCTGCCGCCCCAGCTGCTGACGGCACTGTCACGTTGCTCGTGTTGTCTGCAGCCTCTTCCCGGCTTGTGCTGCCGCCCCAGCTGCTGACGGCACTGTGTCTTGGTTCTTTCTAGTCTACCGCCGCATCGTGGAGTCAGACGTAGGAGACTCTTTCTACATCAGGACCCATTTTGAATACGAGAAAGAGTCTCCCTACGGACTTAGCTTTAACAAAGGAGAGATATTTCGTGTGGTGGACACCTTGTACAACGGGAAGCTGGGCTCATGGCTCGCGATTCGAATTGGCAAGAACCACAAGGAGGTGGAGCGGGGCATCATCCCAAATAAGAACAGGTGCGCATGTTAGGATGCTGCTCAGGTAACGTGAGTTAATATAGGTTTTGTTGTGTTCGTGTTATACCTGTAGTCGGCTTAGTTGTGCAGATGTCTTTATTTTAGTTTAACTGTTAGGATGTAAACTGCAGCCTGCACCACACAGCCTGACCTGGTGGTGCAGTGGATAGAGTGTCAGTCTGGGACACGGACAGTCTGGGACGTAGATGACCCAGGTTTGAAACCCTGAGGTCTCCAGCTTGAGCGAGGATTCATCCAACTTGAGCACGAGGTTGCTGGCTTGAGCGTGGGATCATAGACATGACCCCGTGGTCTCTGGTTTGAGCTCAAAGGTCACTGGATTGAAACCCAAGGTCGCTAGTTTGAACAAGTGGTCACTGGCTCAGTTGGAGCCCCTCCAGTCATGGCATGTATGAGAAAGCAATCTATGAACAACTAAGGTGCCGCAATGAAGAATGGATGCTTCTCATTTTCGTTTCTATCTGTCCCTACCTGTCTCTGTCTCTGTCTCTGTCTCTCTCTCTTTCTCTCACTTAAAAAAAAAAATAGATGTAAACTGCATGTGAGATTCTGTCCAGAATTCTGACATTTTGTTCATTGTGCTCTTTTCCAACTTTGTGTTGTTTCTGCCATGTCTTCTCCAGAGCTGAGCAGTTAGCCAGCGTCCAGTACACACTTCCCAAGACAGCAGGAGGGGACCGTGCCGACTTCTGGCGGTTCCGAGGTCTGCGCAGCTCTAAGAGGAACCTTCGGAAAAGCAGAGAGGATCTGTCCGCTCAGCCCGTTCAAACAAAGTTCCCCGCCTATGAGCGAGTTGTTCTTCGAGAAGGTGGTCTATTTTGTACACACTAGCCTAATACCCTTGAATGTCATCGGTGTGCTCCTGGAAGGAGATGTGCCAACCAGGCTCCTTCTCATTTGAATTTCTCCCCAGCCGGATTTCTCAGGCCTGTGACCATCTTCGGACCAATCGCTGACGTCGCGAGAGAGAAGCTAGCACGGGAAGAGCCGGATGTTTACCAGATCGCAAGTGAGTCGCGTAAGCGCTGACTGGGCGTGGGGTGAGGCGGGGTTCTGCTCGTTCCTCCTCCACGGGACAGGTCTGATCGGAAACACTGGGGTTCTCGGGTTTTTTTGTTTGTTTTTTGCATGCTTGTCACTAGAGTCACAGAATTTGCTCTGCCTTTTTAGCGAAGACTTTTGTGGGAATTGGGCCTCTGAGGTTCTAGGTTAGATGCGGGCCCAGGCTGCAGTGTGAAGCCAAGGCTGTGCCTCTGTCTGGGTTGGCTTGTGCTGATATGTGCCTGGTCTCTCACCAGAGCCCCATGCCCTGGCAGTCGCATTGCTGCTGCTGGGCCGTGGGCCTGCTGGGGTGCTGACTGCAGCCCTCGGGCCCCTGACAGCAAGTTCTCGTGTCCTGTGGAGAAGGCTCGGGAGCGGGCCGTGCAGAGCCGTCTTGGAGTCTCGGCCACAGAGCACAGGGCACTCCTGCAGGCGTCTCTGTGTCCTCGTGGCTGACTTCTTTCTCGAATGGGAAAGGAGGTGGAAAATCTGCAAAACATGCTATACTAATACTCTTTAAGTATTTTGTTTATATCAACTTATTTATTTTTTTTTTGGCTTTAATGGAAACAGTCTTTTTTTATATTTTATTTATTGGCTTTAGACAGAGGATAGAGAAAGGCAGGGGGAAGAATGGGAAACATCAACTTGTAGTACAGTCGTCCCTAGCCATACTGGGGTTCACTTTTCGTGTCTCACTATATCGTGGATTTTTAAATTGTCTACGTCTAATTTTGTATCATGGGTTTTTTGCTATATTGTGGGATTTTACGTAGGTTTGAGAGTGTAGAAAGTTAGCTTAAGAGCATAGGAAGTGTTTATAAGAGTGTGGGAAAGGTTTATAAGAGCGTGGGGAGGGTTTATAAAGCCTTAAAACATAAATATAGCCCTGGCCGGTTGGCTCAGCGGTAGAGCGTCGGCCTAGCGTGCGGAGGACCCGGGTTCGATTCCCGGCCAGGGCACACAGGAGAAGCGCCCATTTGCTTCTCCACCCCTCCGCCGCGCTTTCCTCTCTGTCTCTCTCTTCCCCTCCCGCAGCCAAGGCTCCATTGGAGCAAAGATGGCCCAGGCGCTGGGGATGGCTCTGTGGCCTCTGCCTCAGGCGCTAGAGTGGCTCTGGTCGCAACATGGCGATGCCCAGGATGGGCAGAGCATCGCCCCCTGGTGGGCAGAGCGTCGCCCCTGGTGGGCGTGCCGGGTGGATCCCGGTCGGGCGCATGCGGGAGTCTGACTGTCTCTCCCTGTTTCCAGCTTCAGAAAAATTAAAAACAAAAAAAACAAAACAAAACAAAACAAAAAACATAAATATAAGGTCGCTACTTCGCGGATTTTCGCCTATTATGGGGGGTTCTGGAACCTAACCGCTGTGATAGACAAGGGACCACTGTAGCTGCTTCTTGTATGGGCTTGACCGGGCAAGCCTGGGGCTTTGAACCAACAACCTCAGCATTCCATGTTAGTGCTCCATCCACTGTGCCACCAAAGGCTAGGCTACAATCTTCATATCATGTTTTAAGTCTTTTTAAATATTATTTTAAAAAATATTATTTCCCATTGAGAGAATTGCCGTAGCTGACAGTTTTTCTTGGCCACGTCAAAGTCTTAAATAATCTTCACTCAAGTTCCATTTCCTGATTCTCCCTGAAATTTCAGTACATAGTTCACTGTGTAGTACTTTGATTGTTTGAACACATTGCACCCAAATATCCCATGATTACTGACATTGGGGGGCATTAAATTTTGCCCTGAGGCAAGTGCATCTCTTGCCTTCTCCTAATCCCAGCGCTGTTGGGACAGCTGGTCTGACCCAGCGGTTCTCACTTCGGGTGCTCGTGCCCCATTGTCTGGAGACATTTTTGTTGTCACCGGGGGCTGCTACTGGTATCTAGGGGGTGAAGGACAGAAATGCTGCCCACTGGGCCGCACTGCACAGGACCTGCCAGTGTCACAGAGCCTTGCATGTCCATCGTGCCCGTAGTGGAGACATTGCAGCCTAACAAGTGACTGTTCGATGTTCTGTGCTTCCTGTCCGTGAGCAGAGAGTGAGCCGCGGGACGCGGGGACGGACCAGCGCAGCTCCGGCATCATCCGCCTGCACACCATCAAGCAGATCATAGACCAGGTGAGCTGTGGGCGGCCTGCACACCATAAAGCAGATCACAGACCAGGTGAGCTGCGGGCGGGCTGCACACCATAAAGCAGATCACAGACCAGGTGAGCTGCGGGCGGGCTGCACACCATAAAGCAGATCACAGACCAGGTGAGCTGCGGGCGGCCTGCACACCATCAAGCAGATCATAGACCAGGTGCGCTGCGGGCGGCCTGCACACCATCAAGCAGATCATAGACCAGGTGAGCTGCGGGCGGCCTGCACACCATCAAGCAGATCATAGACCAGGTGAGCTGCGGGCGGCCTGCACACCATCAAGCAGATCATAGACCAGGTGAGCTGCGGGCGGCCTGCACACCATAAAGCAGATCATAGACCAGGTGCGCTGCGGGCGGCCGATCTCGCGTCAGCTGAGCATTGTTTTCCAGTGGGACGAGCTTCGCTTCATGTGCAATTACACAGTTGTTTTCTAGTTATTACTGGGATGCCGTACTGAGAGGCGGTCAGTGGTAGTTACTTTCAAGGGAGTAATGTTGCATGCATCCAAGATGATTTTGGTTACCACAAAAATGTGTAATATTCAAGCATATCAATAGACTGTTTTACTGCATTAGTACAGCTCAAGCTGCAGTCTGTTTTTACTCTGCTGCACCACGTGTAATCGGTCTCACCAGCAGTTTTCAACCGATGTGCCATAGAAATTTTAAAACATGCAGCCTCACTGGCCTCTTTTCCCTATATTATCAAGTAAAAAATGACAACAGCCAACACAAAATAGCTGTCCAGATGAATGAATCAAAATTACACCTAATTTTTTTGTCAGATTGGCAGAAAGTGTGTTTTATTAACATAGCGTGTGTGTGCCGTGATACAGAAAGGCCGAGGATCGCTGATGTGACCGGACAGATGTAGAACTGTCAACTTGCAAAACCAGGATTGTCTTGAAAATCAGCTGGTTAAAAGTTGTTTTTTTAACGTGGGCTAAAAATTTTGTTAATTTCTGATTGCCAATGTCCTAACGTGTGCTCCTAAGACGACATGCATACGTGAAGGCCCGCTGCCGCTGCCCCTGGTGTCCTCAATGTCGTCACTCTGTCTCCAGGACAAGCATGCTTTGTTAGACGTGACGCCGAACGCCGTCGACCGCCTGAACTACGCCCAGTGGTACCCGATTGTGGTGTTCCTCAACCCTGATTCTAAGCAGGGCGTGAAAACAATGAGAATGAGGTTGTGTCCAGAATCTCGGAAAAGTGCCAGGAAGTTATATGAGCGATCTCACAAACTTCGTAAAAATAATCACCATCTCTTCACAAGTGAGTGTTTGTAAAGGCCTTTACACGCCAAGGTCTGGGCTGCAGTCTGGAGGCAGACGTGTGTGTAGTCCCAGCACAGTCTCACAGGACTGGGCCCTGGAGCCTTCTGGGCGTGTGCCTGGTGCCCTGGGGTTGAAGGAGAGTGTGCGGTGCCAGAGCAGGGACTTCAGTCTGTGTATCTCAGTGACTCGGCCGTGCAGCGGGCTCTAGCAGGGTCATGAGTCCTGACGTCACTGACGGTGTTGTTTGCCTCTCACAGCTACGATTAACTTAAACTCCCTGAATGACGGCTGGTACGGGGCACTGAAGGAAGCGATTCAGCAGCAGCAGAACCAGTTGGTGTGGGTTTCCGAGGGAAAGGTAAGAACTTTCCTTTTATTTTTTAACCTCTTTACTGAATTATATAACTAGCCAGAGATGCCTTTGAGTTACATTGTTCTCTAATTGGGCAGCTTTTATAATTTGTGTGTAGGGTTATGAAAGTTGGTTTTGATAGCATTATAGTCAGAAATTTTCCCAGCTATGAAATGACCATTTCGGTGGTGTTCTCTCAAGAGGATTCCTGAGTATAACTCCAAGAACAGGCTGAGTTCTGACTCTGCCCCTGTCAACCGAGGAATGACCTTGAACCTGGCTCCAGTGCCCTCTGAAAGCAAGGGGAGTTGGTGGGCCAGGCAGTGTTTCTATGCTGCATTCTCCGCACCTGGTGCAGGACCTGCTGTGAGGAGGTGGGCCCTGCAGGCCAGGGGTGGGGACCCTGCAGGCACAGCTGGGGGGGGGGGCTGTCTCTGCCCACGTTCTTGCCCAGGGGTTTTTCCATTCAGCACTTGTTAATGTTCTTAGAGCATACCAGAAAATGTTGCATAAGCATTTGTGTCCTCTTTGACTTGATATTTTGATTTTATATACATCCAGATGGCCAACGTTAAAATCCTAATTTCTGCTATCCTTCTTTCTGGCTTGAGAGCAGCCTTTGCTGGGAAAGGCCTGTTCACTTTCTCGGGGGAGTGAATAGTTTTCTCAAAGTGCACAGTTGGAAGAACAATTTGATTTTGAACTCTTACCTTCAGATCGTTGTACTGTCAATACACTTTGGTTGCTGGGGAAGACAGAACGCCTGTTTTAATTTTGTTGTTTCTGTTTCTGTGTTGGCTTGGGTTCTGTGCTTTGCCCTGCAAGGCCCCCTCCTGCCTGGCTGGGGACAGGTGCTCTGACTGCATGCTGCCGCTTGGGACACCCTGACTCTCCAAACTGCACACACTGCTGCACACACACCTGCTAGCATGCTGACCGCCGGGCTCGCTCCTCCCCCACGGCGACACACCAGAGCTGCCGCCCCTGCTCTTCAGCATGTGCTGTGCAGAGCCCGCTGGGACACTGACGTGCTCTGGGCCCTGGGAGAGAAATCGGGGCGGGAACACCCTGCACTTCGCAGCAGTGTGGTGGTGCTGGCCTCACAGCCCCGTGCCGACCAGTGACAGCACCACCTGTCCACACCTTTGTCCTTGGGCTGCCAGCAGCCCGCCTGGTCAGTCCTGAAATGCGGTCAGCTTATAAGTGCACAGCATCCTGTCGTCCTGTCTAGGAGGGTTCTTCAACCTTCAGATCTTTATTTTCTATTATTTCTCTTTGTGATGGTATTGTTTCCTTGCTTTGCTTGGATTTAAAAAGGAGAGGTCTGACTCTCCCAACTTTCCATGTGAGAAAAATAGGTTACTTGTTGGGATCAGTTGATGTGTTTTGTAAGTCAGAAAAAGTTGTTACAGTTTAAGTCTATCTTGATTTGTCCCACTTTCTTCCATTCAGGTACATTTATCTGAATAGGGTCTTAGAGCCTCTTCATTCACGTGGGCTTTTCTGAGCTAACGGCTGTTGGGAGGAGTTCCTTTGTCCACGGTCGGATACGTCTTGTCCGCTCCTTGCTCAGCCTGGGAAGTCCTCCTAACCCTGCCGGGTGCACATGGAGGCCCGTGTCACCCCTGCCCACTGTAGCACCTCAGACCCCAGAAGCTGGTGGCTGCTTCGGCGAGGTCCAGTCACTCTTCCCCAGGGCCTGTCTGCTTCCCTGGCTGACTGCTGGTGACCGTCCCCCAGAACCCTGGCAGGGAGGAGACCGCAGTAGACAGGCGACTTCTCTTGGGCAGCAGCCGTCATAATGCACAGGAGCCATGGTGGTGTCACGGGGCAGACGTGCTGTGGCGTGGTTGCTACGTCCCGAGCACCGGGTGCTTTTGTGCAGACCGGAGCCTCCAGGAGGTCTAACCCACCTCGCCTGTCCTCTCAGAAGGCAGTGACAGGGTCGGGCCCTTCCAGGGCAGCCATGCTCTCTGCAAAGCCCTGTTCGGTGGTTCCGGCTGTGTGTGTCCTTCAGTCTATGCAGGAGCGGAAAGGGGTTGTCTGAGCTCTGCATGCCAGATCTTCGCTCTCCTGCCCGGCGGGCACCTTGTCCAGACAAGATCTATTTAATCCGACTCCACTTTCAGCTTAGTGCCCTCTTCCCTCCCCTCAGATGCATCTCCTCCCCTCTCGTCCACTCAAGATGGCGTGGACTGAAAAACAGCCCCCCTGGCTCCAAGTTCCTGCAGCAGGAAGCCGGCTGCCTCCCTTCGCCCCCGCTGGGTATAGACGCCAGGAAACAGTCCCAGCGCTCTCTTAGGCGACGCTGCTCTACCATTCTCCCTCAGCTAACTGTGTGTCCGTTTCCATGGTTGCTCCGGCTGTGCGTCTCCTTGTTTCTGTGAGCGTGGTCTGGGGGCACTGTCCCTCTCACCTGCTTGGCCGACAGGCTGGGGACCGGCTAGCTCTAGGGACCCGAGTGGTGCGAGGACCTTCCGTTGTCCTCCGGGGCTGGTCTGAGCCCGAGTCCAGCCTGGTTCTGCCTGGCCAGCAGCCCCCCCCCCCCCCCCCCCCCCCCCGTGTCTGGGCTTCCCGCTCTCAGAGCACACTCTGTCTGCGTGTGTGCCTGTCCAGTCCTTCCTGACCTTTCGTTAGCAGGGATTTCCAGAACTAGGTGGGATTTCTTCAAAGAAAAATACTCCTTTGATCTCTTGTAAAATGAAGGCCATCTCTTAACTATTAAATAAGGTTTTTAATTTACTTTTATTTGACCTAGGCGGACGGTGCTACCAGTGATGACCTTGATTTGCATGACGATCGTCTGTCCTACCTGTCCGCCCCGGGTAGCGAGTACTCAATGTATAGCACGGACAGTAGACACACTTCTGACTATGAAGACACAGACACTGAAGGCGGGGCCTACACTGACCAGGAGCTAGACGAGACCCTTAATGACGAGGTGGGGACTCCGCCGGAGTCCGCCATTACTCGGTCCTCCGAGCCCGTGAGAGAGGACTCCGCGGGGATGCAGCAGGACCACCGGGCATACCCTCCCTACTCACCACAAGCACAGCCTCAGCCCGCCCATAGACTAGACTCCCCCGGATTTAAGACAGCCTCTCAACAGGTAAGCGCGAGCCTTTGGCCTTCTCTAGGTAGAGGTGCATTGTCGGATAGTAGAGTGGCGAGTAAGTTCAAGGATACATTCTGTCCTTTCTCCAGGTTAAGAATTAGTTTTTAATTTTAAATTCAGGATTCCAAAGGACTTAAATCTAAACTATGTGTTCATCTTACTTGGCAACATAACAGAGGGGTTTTTTTTAAATGTAGGACCTGAAATCATAGTTTTGTTATTTAGCACACTTAAAATGAATGACTACCAACCACGATAGATGGCCATGGGAAGTTAGCAGTAAACAAAAACACTATTTAAAATATTTAAAACACTTCACAGAAAGCAGAAGCCTCATCTCCAGTCCCTTACCCTTCTTCTGAAACAAACCCAGCACCGTCACCCTCTGCTGTTAACTGTAACGTAGAGCTCCCTGGTGTCAGGCTGGAGGGGCCCCCATGGGCTGATTCTGAGGCAGCTCACGTAAGGCTAAGGGACCAGGACACTGGGCTGTCGCCGCATGCAGACCCCCCCCCCCCCAGGTCCCCGTGTGCAGCCCATCCCGCTCCCCACCCGCCGCGGCGTCCCTCTGCCGTGGCGTCCCTCTGCCGTGGCGCTGTGGCACGCACCCGAGCGCTTCCCGTTGGCCCGAACCATTTCCGTTTGCGGTTGCATGGCTTCTGGTGGATACGGATTATTTGGAAACAGGCCTTTTAATTGGGAATTTGCTTAATAATTTTATTGGTTTTATTTTGGGGTTTTCTGCATTTTCCAGCCAGAGGTTCTTACTATAGACTTGACACTCTCCCTCAGACGTTTTTATGTTTGATAAATTATGGAATCTGTAAATTTCCTTCATGATTTTTGTTTACAGTATTCAAATCAAGGGGAATTGGTGGTTCAGTGCATTGGTGTTCTACTAAATTGAATAACGATTTTTAGCTTACTCTGTTCAGCGCGTGAGAGCTGTGTCTGCCTTGTAAACCTTAACCTTCTACTGAAACTTTCTCCACTCATCTCTGCCCTGGTGTTAAATGGTAGACCATATCATTCCCACCTACTGAGTCCTAGTTTTGTATTTTCAAGTAGACTGGAGTTAGAAACGAGCCTGTGTACTCACCTGTGAACCTTTCATACAGGTGTACAGAAAGGACCCCTTTCCCGAGGACGTGATGAGGCAGAACCACATTCTGAAGCAGCCGGCTGTCGGCCACCCGGGGCCGAGGCCAGAGAAGGAGCCCGGTCTGAGCAGCGACTTGCAGCCCGCGTTCGCTGAGAAACCAGCCAGCAGGGACTTGGAGCAGCCCGCCTATAGATACGACAGCTCCAGCTACACAGACCAGTTTTCCCGGAGCCTGGACCCTCGTCTCTGCTACGAGGAGCACGTCCCTGCCTACGAGGAGCACTGGTCCTACTACGAGGACAAGCAGCCCTACCAGCCTCGGCCCCCTCTTGACGACCAGCACCCCCGAGACCTTGACCCCAGACAGCATCCTGACGAGTCCTCAGAACGGGGCTATTTCCCACAGTTTGAGGAGCCAGCCCCTCTGTCTTATAACAGCAGGCCACGCTATGAACAGCTCCCTAGAACCTCCACCTTGCGGCACGAGGAGCCGCCAGCCCCCGGCTACGACGTGCACAGTAGGTACCGAGTGGAGGCTCAGCCCTACTCCTCGGCAGGCCCCAAGGCCTCGGAGCCCAGGCAGTATTACGACCAGTACCCACGAGCTTATGACCAAGTGCCGTCCCACGGAATCACCTCCAAAGCAGGCCAGTACGAACCTCTCCATGGTGTTGCCGTGGTCCCTTCTCTGGTATCTGCCCCACAGCAGAAGCCGGAAGTCCCGCCTCCCAGTACCAAACCTCTGCCTCCACCCCCAACTCTGGCGGAGGAAGAAGAAGACCCTGCCATGAAGCCACAGTCTGTGCTCACGAGGGTGAAAATGTTTGAAAACAAGAGGTCTGCGTCTTTGGAGAGCAAGAAGGACGAGAACCACACTGCTGGCTGTAAGGTGAGGGTGGGCTGTCTTCCGGCCCGAGGGAGCAGCTCGGGAAGCCTTGCAGCCCCCCCCCCCCCCCCCACTGCAGCCTGATTTGTGACTTGTCTGTTCTGCTGTGTCTGGTTTTTTGCAGCCTCCAGAGGTAGCGTCTAAACCTCCAGCGGCTCCCCTCATCATTGGTCCTAAAGCCACTGCTCAGAGTCAGTTCAGTGACCATGACAAGACGCTGTACAGGTGGGTGCACTTCCTGATGTTCGTGTGGGAGCTGACCCTGCACCCGCACCCTGTAGCCAGGAGCAGGCCTTCCGCATGTTAGAGGAGAGGAAGGCGGGAGGACCGAGTGTACACGGCCGCCTCTAAGGAGAAGTGAGGGTCTTTGTGACAGCTTCGGGAAACAGCATCTTGAAAATACGTTATTCCAGCAAATGATTTAAAAAACTTTTAAAGCTGTTAACACTTATTTTGTTTTTTAGTTTTAAAAGTGTTTTTAGACAAACGAAGTCTTAAGTTTTGAGGGATAAGGAAAGAGACTCAATTGGCTGAAGTAACACATTGACCACGTAGCATGTACTGCATGCTTCTGTTGTGCTGCCCTCTCCAGTGAGGGGAGGCAGCGTGGGGGGAGCGCATGGCCTTTCAGGACCCAGGGGAACTGGGGGGACCTGGTGGCCCTGCCCCCCGCAGTGGCCTCCACCTGCTCACAAGGACAGGCTGGGCATGAGTGGCCGTCGGAGAGTCGTGTGCCGCAGGGAGGAGGAACTAACAAGTGCGCGTTCCTTATGGTCGCATGACGTCCGCGAGGACCATGAACGGCAGCTGTGTCTCCTCACCAGGGCCGTCCGCACACACGTCATGCAGTAAACCTGAGGACTGAGGACCCTATTTTGGGGTGTAAACCTAGCTTCCTTGTTTTGAGGCAAAGTTTCTAAAGTGCACTAAGCAGAGCACTAGTGACGGTGTGAGCTCACTGTTCCCCTCTGCCTCGTGTGCCATCAGGACGGGGTCGCCCAGAGCTGTGTCCTTGTATGAAGGTCACGTCTTGGTCCTGCAGCCTGGTTCTCAGAAACCTTCCTAAGTTGTTAAGCCCTTGGTCGCTGGTGGTCACTGTCATTGGTGTGTGTGCTCAGGGAAGGCTCCGCTGTGTTCTCTTTCTGGTTAACTGCTTTGAACCTGCTCTGAGGCCTCTGACCAGGTGACCCTCAAGCCTAATGGACTGTTGGAGAACTCGGGCAGAAGAGGCTGCTCATGAGCATTGTGAAGCCATGGGATTTGTATATACTCTGACTGTTGGCCAGCTTGGCCAGGCCCTGAGCGGTCACACTGGCCTGCCACGGGTCAAGAAACAGCTGAGTCCCACTCTGTGTGACGTCAGGGCCTGAATGCTGTTCGTTTGCCATTCCTCGTCAGGGCCCCCGAACCTCAGAAGCCTCAGCCAAAACCCCCTGAGGACATCGTCCGCTCCAATCACTACGACCCCGAGGACGACGAGGAGTATTACCGAAAGCAGCTCTCCTACTTTGACCGCCGCAGTTTCGAGAACAAGCCTCCCTCTCAGGCCGGTGCGGGCCCCCTCCCGGAGCCCGCCAAGGCGCTGCCCCCCCAGCAGCCACCACTCCTCTCCGGTCTCGCTTCCAAGTGAGTGCTTCCCGTGGCTGACCTCGTGACGGGGAGGGACACCGGAAGCTCGGTGTGGAGTCGGTGTGGTGCAGCTCACGGTGTGGTGGAGTCGGTGTGGTGCAGCTCACGGTGTGGTGGAGTCGGTGTGGTGCAGCTCACGGTGTGGTGGAGTCGGTGTGGTGCAGCTCACGGTGTGGTGGAGTCGGTGTGGTGCAGCTCACGGTGTGGTGGAGTCGGTGTGGTGCAGCTCACGGTGTGGTGAGGGCCGGTGGGGGTGCAGTGTACGCGCTCCCCTGGCGCTGGGCACGCAGCCCCGTCCCAGGGTGCGTGGTTGCTGCGTCTTAGCCCTCGACAGCACCTCTGCAGCTTTTGCCCAAGAAGGAGGAGGTGAGAAGATGGGAACAGTGAAGACCCTGATTTTTAGGTGAAACGTGAGAGTTTCTCCCTTCTGGGCAGGCAGGTAGTGCTTCTCTTTACTTCTCGTGTCTCTGTGAAGAGAGACGGGCTGGCTTGACGTTGTTGGAGGGAAGATGATGGAGAGTTGGTTCTTTGAGGCCAGAAAGTGCTTGTCATCTTTATTATAGTAGCTGGGGCCCTTCAGGGACTTGGGCCCAGCTCTAGCCAGAGCAGCAGCTGCGGGAGGGGACGGGATGCAGGGCGAGCGCCGGCCGCCCTTGTGCTGTACTGGTCTCTCGGGCTTCGCTGCTGGTTCTCTCCCTCATGGGTGTGTTGGGAAGCAGACACACACGTGTCTCTGGGCTCCTTCTCCTGGCTGTCTCCTGTCAAAGTTGCATGACGGAGAACGGATGCTGAGTGGCACAGCTGGGCTCTGACATCGGCGAAAGCAGATGGGGGTGTTAACAGGAGCTTGCTCGTGGGGTACAGCCTGGCTGAGCCCACCTGGGTCCCTGGGGCCGGAGGAGAGATCGAGCTGATGATGGGAAGTCTGAGCTAAGGGAGGTTCTTTTAAAAAGCCCTTCTAGATCCTCTTCCTTTTTTTTTTTTTTTTTTCTGAAGCTGGAAACGGGGAGAGACAGACAGACTCCTGCATGCGCCCCACCGGAATTCACCCGGCACGCCCACCAGGGGCGAAGCTCTGCCCACCAGGGGGCGATGCTCCGCCCCTCCGAGGCGTCGCCCTGCGGGGACCAGAGCCACTCCAGCGCCTGGGGCAGAGGCCAAGGAGCCATCCCCAGCGCTCGGGCCATCTTTGCTCCAATGGAGCCTCAGCTGCGGGAGGGGAAGAGAGAGACAGAGAGGAAGGAGGGGGGGTGGAGAAGCAAATGGGCGCCTCCCCTATGTGCCCTGGCCAGGAATTGAACCTGGGTCCCCCGCACGCCAGGCCAACGCTCTACTGCTGAGCCAACCGGCCAAGGCCGATCCTCTTCCTTTTAACATACTTAAAACTCAGTTGATGGAGGCGTTGTGTCTGGACCCCCCTCACACCCCTGCCTTCGTGTTCGAGTGCGTGACTGGTGCCGCCCAGCCCGGTGACGTGTCAGGGGCCCATCACAGGCCCCTTGTCCTGAGACCATGTCCTACTGTCACTCGTTTGAACCTCATCCACGGAGAAAGCAGTGGATGAGAGACGCAGTGCGGAGGGGTCTCCTGCTGGCGTGGGGACCCCGCGGAGGCTGGAGGTTGTGCCCCAATTGCCGTCAGGCAAGTCCCTTCGGTGCGGTGGTTACACCTTTGCGGTCATTCTGGCGTTAAGGGGCATTTTATTTACCTTTTCATTTATTTGGTAAATAAAACATGGCCTAAAGTAAACATAGGTCTAGAAAGTTCTGCCAGGGGATCAGTTAGCAAGGCGGATTTGGTTGTGTGCTCATCTGGGACCTGTGCTGTGTGACTGGTGCGAGCCCAGCGCCTCCCTGCGGGGTGTGGTGGGCAAGGCTGGGCAGGCTGCTGAGTGACAGCCTGGCCGTTGCTATAGGCACAGCAGTGCCATCTCCTGGGGGGATCTGAGGCTCCCAGGGTCCTGTGGGACGTGTCAATCAAGACGACTCCAGAGTGCGTCTCCTTCCCTGAGGGGTTTGCTGCCCCGTACGGAGGAGGAGGCGTGATGCCCAGTGCCCCTCTGCCATCGGGAAGTCTGACATGGGGCCTTGTTTGTCCCACGTTTCAAGTTTGTGTCCTGTGTGTGACCAACAGGTTGCTTGCAGCCTTGATTTTCTGAAGTAAAATGTGGAAATGGCAAAGTCACCTTCTTCTGGGTAACGTGTGCTTACATTCTGCTTATAAACACCCCCAGATGTTGGGTCTTAGAGAGGGGAGATGCCTTTGTCAGCCTAGGACAGGCGCCCTGTCTCTGTTCTGGCGAGCGGGGAGTCGCCCTTGCTGCAGAGAGGGCGGTCTGACACCAGTCTCTCTCCTGAGTCAAGTTGCTGTGGACTTCCAGGTGTTAGAATGACCGTGGGTGGTTTGGGGTGGTCTCCAGCCTTTGAACAGCCGAGTGTGAGGTTCCTGTGCGCCTGTTTCTGCAGGGGGGGTGGTGTCAGAAGGGAGGAGCTGGAGATGCCAGCGTGGCGGCTTTGCGGGTGTCTCCACCCCACGGGGTGTGAGGTCGGGCCTTGCTAGAAGGTTCCCAGGGAGCGTGTGGTGTGCCCGGTGGCCCTTTCCCTGGCAGGGGTCCACACGGCTGTGTCATCACTCGTCCCAAATCTCCACTGTGGGGGCTGCTCATGCAGCCCGTGTTCCCGAGCGCTGCCCTGCACTCGGTTCATCCCTGGTCACCGGGAGCACTGCAGCAGAGGGGGGAGGTGGCCCGCGTCGTGCAGCCCGTGTTCTGAGCATTGCCCTGCACTCGGTTCATCCCTGGTCACCGGGAGCACTGCAGCAGGGGGGGAGGTGGCCCGCGTCGTGCCCTGCACTCGGTTCATCCCTGGTCACCGGGAGCACTGTAGCAGAGGGGGGAGGTGGCCCGCGTCGTGCAGCCCGTGTTCTGAGCATTGCCCTGCACTCGGTTCATCCCTGGTCACCAGGAGCACTGCAGCAGGGGGGGAGGTGGCCCGCGTCGTGCCCTGCACTCGGTTCATCCCTGGTCACCGGGAGCACTGCAGCAGAGGGGGGAGGTGGCCCGCGTCGTGCAGCCCGTGTTCTGAGTATTGCCCTGCACTCGGTTCATCCCTGGTCACTGGGAGCACTGCAGCAGGGGGGGAGGTGGCCTGCGTCGTGCCCTGCACTCGGTTCATCCCTGGTCACCGGGAGCACTGCAGCAGAGGGGGAGGTGGCCCGCGTCATGCAGCCCGTGTTCTGAGCATTGCCCTGCACTCGGTTCATCCCTGGTCACCGGGAGCACTGCAGCAGGGGGGGAGGTGGCCCGCGTCGTGCCCTGCACTCGGTTCATCCCTGGTCACCGGGAGCACTGCAGCAGAGGGGGAGGTGGCCCGCGTCATGCAGGGGTCAGAGGTGTCTTCTGTTGTAGAGCGAGTGACATTGACTGCTGGATGTGTGTCTCTTGGTTGATATTTTAAAATGACATTGAGTTTCATTTGCTACACAATTCTTGGTTAGATTGACCATTTTCTCTCATTTTTCTGTTGCACATGTTTTGCTCCTACCTAGATTTCTTGGCTCTTACACTAGCTATGACTGCTTGAGAAGGAGCGTCAAGTGGTAAGACTGGCCTTTGTGTGAAGCTGTGTGTGAGCTGTCCCTCGCCGTGTCCTTGGCATTATGTGCACTTGCAGATATGAACATCTTCTCCAAACACTCAGTCTAAATGCGGAAAACAAGATAACAGTGTAGTTTAAAAGCTCACGATCAGAGACTCTCGATGGAACCATGTAGCGTGCGCCCAGCGTGTCTGGCTGGTGCACATAACGCCAGGGCAGCCGTGCTGCAGGTCTGGGGGGCAGTGTGGCAATCATGGGTCTGTTTCCAAGGTTCTCTTGTGTGAATTTTGTGTGTCACAGTAACAATTGGCATCTGAGAAGTAAGCACACATGGCGAAACATAACTTCAGCGAGCCTCTTCTAGAATTAAGGGGTGTCTGCTCTTGTTAACGAGCAGTGGACCTGGTGATCCAGGCAGGCTGAAGTCCTAGCATCAGTTCTCCCGTGTTGCTGGGCGCACTCACACACCACGTGTTGTGGCTGCTTCACCTAGCTGGAAGGTTGTGGCTGAGACCTTATGGCCCAGAAAGCTGCAGCATTTCCTGTCTGGACCCCCGACCTTGCCACCGTGTGCATGGTGGTCTGCGCCAGGAGTCAGCCTGTGTTCCCTAGATACAGAATCAGAGTGAGCCTGAGGGAGATTTGGGCAAATAAGTATTTTTGAGAATAATTACAGACTTTCTCAAATTGTGATCGCCACGGTTAAATATTACACGTGTACCCAAAATTCCACTTTCCGTGTGGTTGCGTCTCCAGGTGTCTCCTGATGCCGTGCAGTGTCTGTGCTGTGCTCTCCGGGCTCATCTGGGGGGGGCAGGGTTTGTCGGTATATTTTTGTTAGAGTAGCTGCCCGTAATAATAAGAGTAAGTTGTGAAACTATTAGGTTTTTAAAAAAAACTTAGAGGTTTTTAGAGAAGGAGAACTTGCTTTGTCCACGTGAGCCCGTTTTCAGATGCTGGTGTTGTTTTCATTCCTCACAGGGGCAAGTCTCCTGAAGCTGAGACTGCAGACAGACCGTTCAGCGAGAAGCGCTACGAGCCTGGCCAGGCTACGCCACCCCCGCCCCCGCTCCCGCTGCCTTCCCAGCACCCCCGGCCGCCGCTGCCTGGCCCCAGCTCCGCAGCCCACATGCATGTGCACGCTAAGGGCACACACAGGGAAGGTAGGACATACAGAAGCTGGTGTGACCACTGGAATAGAGTGATGCCTGCAGAATTAAATTCTTGTTTCTAAGCAAAATGGTTTTCATCTAAGAAATAATATAAAACTTTTAGGCTGGGGGCCCTGGCTGGTTGGCTCAGTGGTGGAGCGTCAGCCCGGCGTGTGGAAGTCCTGGGTTTGATTCCCAGCCAGGGCACACAGGAGAAGCGCCCATCTGCTTCTCCACCCCTCCCCCTCTCCTTCCTCTCTGTCTCTCTCTTCCCCTCCCGCAGCCAAGGCTCCATTGGAGCAGAGTTGGCCCAGGCACTGAGGACGGCTCCATGGCCTCCATCTCAGGCACTAGAATGGTTCCGGCCACAACGGAGCAATGCCCCAGATGGGCAGAGCACCGCCCCCTAGAGGGCATGCCGGGTGGATCCTGGTTGTGTGCATGCCCACATGTGCTTTGGGAAGGGCCACATAAGAAAAGAGATGTTGGGAGATGGAGGGAGCAGTTTCCACTTCCGTCTGTTTCTCTGCCTCCCCGCTTCTCACTTAAGAAAAGTAAAAAATAATAAAAACTTTTAGGCTGAGAACAGTAAAAACAGGATTTTGGTCGAAGTATTTCAGTTGCTATAATGAATGGTCCTGTTGGACAAGCCTTTTCACTAATAGATCTTACTCTGTTTATTAATGTACGCAGTCTCTGGAAGTGGTGTTTGCTCACCAGTGTGTCTGATACGAACTTCTGAATAGTGATTTGGAAAAATTCCTGTTCTGTTCCCTCTCCACACGAGACACAGGGAAGATGTCAAGTCTCACATAGTCTGTGTTCCTCCATCCCTCGCCCTGGGCACTCCTGTTCCACAGCAAAGTCGCAGCAGGGTGAGCAGCACGGAGCTGCAGCTTGTTCCTTGTCATGCTGTGCCCTGCGCTCTGTGCCCTGCTCCGCGGCTCTCCTTGTCCATGCCAGCCTCCCCCTTCCTGTGGCCGGCTCCTCCTTCCTTCCTGTTCCCTTCCTCCTTTTTCGTCTTTCCCTCCACCTTGACACCTCTGCTCTCCTCACGCTCCCTCCATCTCCAACATCTCCTTTCTTATGTGGCCCTGCCCAAGGCACACCACAGGGAAGGTCGGACATACAGAAGCTGATGTGACGACCTCCTGTTGACACTGCTCCTACCAACTCCTGTGTCTCCACCAGACAGCTGTATTTGTAGGTCGATGTCGCTTCCCGCTTCCCGGGAGGGCTTCTTGCACACGGGCAGTCTTGAGTGGAGGTTGCACCCCTGCTGTCCCTGTGGACGCCTGTTCTCTGTCCTACCCAGCACCCACTGGGCCCCCAGTGAGGTCGGTGGACAGATGCGGTGAGAACAGAGGACTGTCTCCCACCACACTCCCGTCTGGGGGGGGCTCCATGTTTCACCTCAGGCCTTTGCCCTGGGGCCTTTTATAGCGTGGGTCCCTTCTGTTTCAGACTTGCTAGAATCCTCGTCAGACACTTCGTGTGTGTCTCTGTGTGTGCGCGAGCGTGCACAGATGCTCCTAACTTGCTTCTCTGTCCTGGGGGTGGAGTAAGGTCACTTACATGACAGTGGTCACAGGAATGTTGGTTTGTCATCTTTTCTTGTATTGTTCTTGCCTGGTTTTGGTGTCAAGATTGTGCTGGTTTCATAAGGGAGCTAGGACATGTCCCTCATTCTCTTTTCTGGAAGAGTTTGTAGAGCATTGATAGTTTCTCCTCAGTTTTGTCTCTGGCTCAGATTGGCATGGTTACGTGCCACCAGAGTACGTGGGACTTCCCGCTGGGCGCGTCTTGCCAGCAGTGGGCTTCACGAGACTGAGGTTTGCTGATCTAGTGGGTCTGCAGTCATGTTTCCAGTTTGGAGTTTCACAGTGAGGGTGAGTGTCTCACTGTGCGGTTAGTAGGTATTCCAGTCGCACTCCATTCAAGTCTCCGCCCACCTTCCTGTCAGGTTGTCTGTCTCATGATGGACAGGTGTTCCTCATGAGTTTTGGGTCCTAATTCTTTCTGTGTTATTAAATAGCTGTACCCAGTCTGGGGCTTTTCTTTTGACTTTGTGTTGAGTTGTCAGTACTGATTTTGTTAACTCAGCTGAACTTGTTCTGTTTTGAAGTTGTGGACATGACAGAGGTGTCTCCAGAGGCCAGGACCCTGGCAGCAGGGTGCCCTGCAGCAGCACGTGCCCCCCTCAGGCCCTCAGCGTCACATAGCCTCCTGTGTGGAAGGCGGCCCCTGATTGGCCATCCCAAACGAGGCCTTGGCTCTGGCACCAGGACCAGTTCAGATGGAAGCGATGTTAGAGGGCTGTGAAACCTCGTCTGAAGAAGTTTTAGAAATGCTGTTTCTGTGGTTTTTTACAGGTAACTTGGTGTCATTGGATTTTCAGAATTCTTTAGTGTCCAAACCAGAGCCCCCTCCCGCTCAGAACAAGCCAGCGACTTTCAGACCACCACAGCGGGAGGACGCCGCCCAGCCCACTTTCTACCCCCAGAAAAGTTTCCCAGACAGAGCACCAGTGAACGGAACCGAGCACACGCAGAAAACGGTCGCCCCGACGTACAATCGGTTCACCCCAAAGCCATACACGAGTTCTGCGCGGCCATTTGAGCGCAAGTTTGAAAGCCCCAAGTTCAGTCACAACCTTCTGCCCAGTGACACTGCTCACAAGCCAGACTCGTCTCCAAAAGTCCCAGCTTCTCCCAAAGCCCTCGCGAGAGCCCACGGCTCCACACAGGCTCCCGAGTTCGACAGCGGCATGGAGATGTTCTCCGTCCACGAAGACAAGGCCAAGTACCAGGTCAACAGCATCAGCACGGGGCCGAAGGCCGTTCCTGTGAGGTAAGCATCTGCCCGTCCTGGCCTCGTGTCTGTCTGCTGAGAGTTTGGTGTAGCGCCTCTGACTTGGGACCCAACACTATAGTTTCACCTCACACTGGAAACTGAACACCGCTGGCCAGAATGTTGCCGCGGATGCCGCTGGGCAAAGGACCTGTGAGGTGTGTCAGTGAGGCAGGACCACGGGGCAGCGTGTCCACAGGTGCTGAGCTTAGAGACACTGGCCTGCCCGGGGTTTTGTGACCAGGGTGCAGGCCTGTGGCTGTGGCTCCTTGACCTCTCCCCTTGGCCATGAGAGAGTACCCACGTTTCCTCTCCCCTGTCTAGTCAGCAGGGATGCTGGGAAGAAGAGGGTGCCGTGAGCGCAGAGTGGCTGTTGGGGACAGTCTGGGTTAAGCCTGATTGCGGCAACCGTGTGTGCAGTGGGAGGGCCACCGGGGGCCACGTTGCTGCCCTTGTTCCTTGTTGTTGTTCCGTGGTGGGGAGCAGACCCGAGCCAGCCACACGTGTGCCCCCCCCCCCCGCCTGCACCCACTCATGGCCACGCCCCTGCACTGGGGCACTGGGGAGGGGGACAAGCAGGCCGAAGGCGAGGCTGCACGCCCTCCACACGCCTTTATCTCGTTCGTCTGTCTTCCGTTTCCCTTGGGGTCCTGGCTGAGCCCCTCCCTCGGGAACCTGGGCAGCCCCGAGTGGAAGCACTGTTGGGGTCACGTCCTTCTGAGAGGCCTGTCCTCCGTGGTGCTTGATCCCTGCTGCTTCGTGTCCGTGATGGCAAGGGCTCACGGGCACGGAGGGGGCTGTTGTGACCTCGCTAGTGCGCTTGTCACCCTACTGTGCCACCAAGTGTGCAATGCACCATTGTCTGGGTATCGCTAGGGAAGAGGCCAGTGCTAGTCACGACATGCCAGCGCCTTAAACACCAGTGCTGTGGGTGTGAGGACGTACTTCTTACTGCCAGTGACGGTTGTAGCTGGTGAGCAAGGTGTGGGCTGTATGCAACCTGGTGACAGACGTGGGCGATGAAAGTAGTGTTCTGAGTCACCATGACAGTGAGATAAATCCGGGAAGAATTTGCTTAGTCCATGAGAGAGACTGTCCCCAGGGACCGAGCTTGCCCAAGTGAACGAGGCCCTGGGCGTGTGGAGTGACGACCACAGGGGTCCCAGAGCACCTGGGGTCCCGACAGTTCTCTCACGACCGGTTTCTGAACTCAGTCCTTCAGCCGTGGAGGACGACGACGAGGATGGGCACACGGTAGTGGCCACGGCCCGTGGCGTGTTTAACAGCAACGGCGGGGTGCTGAGCTCCATCGAGACGGGGGTCAGCATCATCATCCCCCAGGGGGCCATCCCCGAAGGGGTGGAGCAGGAGATCTACTTCAAGGTGTGCCGGGACAACAGCATCCTCCCGCCCCTGGACAAGGAGAAAGGTAACCTCCCCTCCTAGGACACTGGGCACCTGTGGCCTTCAGGGCTCTGGGGGGGACAGGGGGGCTGGGTCCTCCTGCTTCCAGACCCCACACAGAGCTCCCTATCATCAGAGGCAGCTTCTCCATGGGTGCTGGGTGGGGCCCCTGGTGTCTGTAGGACAGTGAGCTCTGCACCTGCCCCATGGTTTGCTGTGCAGACGTCTGTGTGAGGGTGCAGGTAGCGGGCTACGGACTGTTCCTTCTTTCTGCTGTGCAGTCAGCGACCTCTCCAGACTTGTCTGTGACTTGTCCACCCTCCCTGCCCAAGAGACAGGGCAGGGACAGCCACGCGTCAGACTCTGTCTGCCCGTCACCAGTTTGTAGCACGTAAGCCTCAGGTGGGTCTGCTCCCCCAGGCCCAGCACTGGGGCACCCCAGGGGAGTGCGCACCCTCCCAGGCATCATGGGGCCTTGCTGGGCCTGTCAGGATGGCGTGAGGACCTGCGGGGACTTCCCGGGTCCCAGAGCAGTGTCTCAGGGCCTCGTGAGGGACTTCCCTGGCTTCTTACATTTTGCCAGAACACTAACGTATGTTGAACTCCTTAAACCAAGTCTGTAACATTAGAAACATATGATGTAAGTAACGTATAGAAAGTGCATTGGGCCCTGGCTGGATGGCTCGGTTGGTTAGAGCATCGTCCCCAAGCACAGAGGTTGCCAGTTTGATCTCTGGCCAGGGCACTGACAGGAGCAGATCAATGATCCTGTCTCTCTCCCTCTCTCCCTTCTCTCAAATCAATAAATTTCTTTAAAAATTTATGTAAAGCCCATTGACCGAGCCTCACGCTGCTTGAGGGGCCGGCCGCCAGTGCAGTGGTGGTTCATTCCTGGATCTGGGCCGACCTTGTTCAACAAGCTGGAAGCATCAGGTGCACACGCGGCATTCAGAGGTTTCGGGGCGGGCGGCATGCTGGCCCGATCTGGGCCTGTGCTGGGGTCCCGTGGCTCCTGGGGAGTTGAACGCTGCATGTGTGGCTCCTGTGAGGTCTCTTTGGTCAGCACGGCCTCGGCCCATCCGGCATTGGGGGCGAGGGGCCCCGTGGTGTGGAAGGAAGGCAGCCGTCTAACCTCCTTGTCCCCTGACCGCAGGTGAGACGCTGCTGAGCCCGCTGGTGATGTGCGGGCCCCACGGCCTCAAGTTCCTGAAGCCCGTGGAGCTGCGCCTGCCACACTGTGCGTCCATGACTCCTGACGGTTGGTCTTTTGCTCTAAAATCATCCGACTCCTCGTCGGGTATGCTGTGTTCTCTCTGTCCTTTGGGGGCTCTGGGACTGTCATTGATTAGTGCCTGGGCTGACGGCAGCCCACACTGTCAGCGTTGCTCTGCCTCTGGCCTCGTGGGTGTCGCCAGCATGCCGTGTGCCCCGCCCACGTGGGGAAGTAGGCAGTTCTGCCTGGGAGGCGTGGCTGGTCTGGCCACAGGCTGACTGCTGCTTGGTGCTCAATACAGTGGGAGAAGTGGGCCTTTCCTGTGTGTGTGGGCCTTTCTGCCTTCTCACTGAGACGATTTAATTCCTTTATGTGATTCTGGTTTTGGGTTATGGTCTTGAATCAGTCCGGGAAGCTTGTAGATCAGAGAGGCTTGAGAGACAGGCTTGCACGGGACCATCCTCAGCCTTGGTCTTCCGTGTGAAACTTCTGTCACATACTGTGCGTGGCTTTCCTTCCTCAGACCCTCATTCTAGGGCTTCCGCTGCGCTGTCACCTTCCTCCCTTCCTCAGGGACTGGGGGTGACCAGTTGGAACTTTGTATATTTTTGGCACTGTAATTACTTTAATTGAACCTGATGCCAAAAAACAAAAAGGTATCGTTCTGCTTCTGAATTTCTGTAAGTCAGGTGAGCACCGTGCAGCTGTGTGGGCATCGGGAAGCGAGCTGCGTGGTGTGAAGCTGCAGAGCAGCGTGCCTGGATAGGAAGTCCCACGTAAACGTGTATCTCGCCAGTGCCCCGCTCCCTGGAGAAAGCTGATGAATTAACACAGGGTACACAGGCTGTTTCCTCGGGGGCACCGCTGAGCAGCATCTGTCAGTGGGTGTTTCTGGTGACCTGGCAGCAGTCGGGGACACTGGAGACGTCCCGATGGTCGGGGTTGGCATGAGCTGCAGCTGTGCCTCACATCCCGGGTGTTCTCTACGTGTCCCGGGAAGCACGTGTTCTTGTGTTCCTTCTGTGCTTTGTGCCATAGATTCTATGGCATATAGAACATGCTGCATTAGCTGAACACAGGAGGTGTTCACGCACCTGCACGCTCACCTGGAGAGAACGCACCTCATGATGCGACGTCACTCGAGTGCTTTGTGCTGCAGGTTTCTGTTCACAAAGTCAGACAGGTTTTGATGATTACTGGCTTAATCCTTACAAAAGTTAGAATATTAGGAAAAAGGTTACCTAAAGAAGGTTTTAAAATTTACTTCCAAAGCATAACTCCATTTCGTTGTCTAAGGAACTTGTTATTACCTGCAGTCTCATAAGCCCACACACAGCTGTGGAGAGAGCTCACTCAGAACTTGGGTTTGACCCTGAGCCATTGTGACAGATGCCGCTCAGGTCGGCGCCACGGCTAGGGGTTCCCCCCATGCACAGTGGGCGTCTGGGCCAGGTGGCGCTCCGCGGCGGACTGTCCTGTGTGTTGTGCTGTGCTCAGCAGCATCCTGCCCCCCCCCCCCACAAGCGAGGGCCAGGAGCGAACAGTGGAGTCGGCACTGGGGCTGTCCCTGCTCCTGGCCGGGGCTGTCTGGTTAGGGAAGCAGACGCTGGGGCTCCTGTTAGTATCACTTAGCTGGGTCTGCACCGAGATGCAGTGTCCCTGCTGGCTCACACGCCTGTCCACTCCCAGGACACACAGCCCCAGCTCATTTCCTGGTCACAGCCCCTCGTGACTGCAGCCAGAGTTGGGGCTGAGGGGTTCACCCCAACTTAGTTTCTGTCATGTCAAAGAGGAGGGTCCTCAGAACCAGATCCTGCGGAATTTCCCGGGTTTCGTTTGTTGTCACTCAGCGGAGAGGCCTGGTCCTGTAACTCCTGACCAGACTGAAGGTGCAAGGAGGGCGTGCAGTCAGGCACACGGGTCCCTGGTGTGTGGGCCCGGGCTCATGACCATGACACTGACTGGGACAGGCCCGTGGGTCCTCGGGATGGGGAGCCCTCGGGTTGTGGATGGTGCGATGTGAGCTGTGGTCATTGTGATGGCAGCGCAGTGATCTGTGCGTTGTGCCTCCCTGTGGGACTGCCGCTCACTAACGAGTAACACTCAGGCACCCGGAGCTGGGTGTGAGTGCAGGAGGGCCAAGAAGAGAAGAGGTTACAAGTGCGTGAGTCTAGAAGTGTGCCCTTGACTGCAGGCGTGATGGCTGGCAGCTGAATGACACCAGCGTCTTCTTCTCTCGTAGGTGACCCTAAGACCTGGCAGAACAAGTGTCTTCCTGGAGACCCCAACTACCTTGTGGGAGCAAACTGTGTCTCTGTCCTGATTGACCACTTCTGACCTGGACACAGGAACCTGTTCAGCAGTGTGGCCCGGTGACCTTCGGGCGAGTGGGAGGCTCTCCTGAGCACCGGGCTGCAGTGTGTTAGTGTGACTTTGTTTGATGAAGACGCGAGCGCTCCTGAGCCTGGTCAAAACTCCCGCTGCGGGCTGCCGTCTGCACCTGGAGGGGCGTGGGCGCGTGGGAGATCTGTTGTACTTCTTACAGTCTCCGCTTACTCCACATACTGATTTGTGTTAAACTACCGGTCAAGGGGTGCGTCTGAGTTCTCTTCCGAAGGACACTGTTTCCCACTTGGTTGTGGCCCTGGCCTGACGCACACGTCCTGTTTTATTATGCATGAGATAATGGGCACACATTGTAAAACGCACCTGGAATACATACCCAATGTAGGGATCTAACGATACTAACAGGGAACCCGATAGCTTTGGGGCGGGGGCAGTGAGGACCAGGACTGGCAGGGCGTGTGGCTGGCCCCGTGGGCTCCGGACCTGGACACTAACCATATCACCAGACACTAACCAGCAGGAATGCCTTAGCCTGTTTCTAATTCCTGGGTCGTCCTCTCTGTGTTACTATGTTTTCATGGCTTTCGTGTGCATCCCGACACTGAATCATGAAGCAGGTTGAGTAAATTGTGGATTTGGTGGTTTCCAAAACATGAAGAAAATAATGGTATGATTTGGGGATTTTTCCTTTTTTATTTTTTTTGGTAAGGGGCAGCAGTGGTTTTGTTTTTTGAGCTCTGCGTTTGAAAATTTTGATGTTTTAAGGATGCTTGTATATAACGCGTGCATACCACTTTTGTTCTTGGTTTGTAAATTAACTTTTTATAAACTCTACCTTTTTTTATACATAAACAAAACCGAGTTTCTTAAGGCGACCTTTGTACTCTCTCCTGTACCTCTTGAGCCTTGAACTTTGACCTCTGCAGCAATAAAGCAGCATCTGTGGGACATATAAGGTCATGTTTTTTAAGAGAAAAGAATGCACAGTTACATTTTTAAGTACTGCCTTTAAAAGACACAGTTACTAAAAAAAAAAAAAAAAAAAGACACAGTTACTCAGAATTCTCTAGTTTGATTAAATTCTTGCAGAGTATTCCTACCATAATTTGTGATACAATGCTGTGCCTGAAAGTGTATTTTTTTACTAGTAGACGATCTATGATGGCACGCACACCTCTGTCTGGATAACACACTACTACATCTTGTTCATCGCTAGGTGTGACTGGAGTTCTTTTGCAGTTATTAAAAAAAAATCTCAAATTTCTAAATCAGAATAAAATTTTTTAAATAAAGTGCTGGCTTGGTCTGTCCGCTGCTTCTGGTCTCATGCAACTTTTTAAAGCCTGTTTTAGATCTGCCCACGTCATGCTTGGTGGGCGCCCATGACCAGTGCCCCGTGGCCAGCACGTCCTGTGGGCTGAGCAGGCTGGTCACAGGAGCCTGGAGGTGGGGCCGGGGAGATGCTGGTGAACGGTGGCGTGGGGGCCGGCGCCTGTGAGGTATGTGTGTTGGGATGTGTTCCTTAGAGCAGCGGTTCTTAACCTGTGGCCATCGGAAAATACATAATGCATATCAGGTATTTACATTCCGAATCATAACTAGCAAAATTACAGTTATGAAGTAGCCACCAAAATTATTTTTTGGTTTGGAGTCACTGCAACATGAGGAACTGTAGTGCGGAGTCATGGCATTAGAAAGGTTGAGAACCACTGCCTTAGAACCACTCTGGACAGAGTTCTGTGTCCTGCTCTGTCCCCAGAACGTGGGTCACTTGGGCCTTTCCTCGTGCATCAGGGGAGAAGAGGGTGTGGCGCCCTGTAGCTGCTCCGGCACAGTGGCCGTGCTACTTAGCACCAGCTCTTGACATTTCGGTTGTTGCTGCCTGGTCAGCATCTGGGTAGGTTTCGTGTATCTTATTTTTTTTATTAAGATAACGATTTACGCCAAGTATAAGTATTTGTTTTAGCTTCCAGGTCTCCACACTGTGACCGACACATAGTCTTAGAACTGTGTCAGCACGGGGAGCAGTTTCACCCCCCAGGTCACGGTGCCCGTCACACACTGCCCCCTCTGGCCCTGGCAGCCATGCGCCCTGTCCCGAGAGCTTGCTCGTGCTGAGGCGTCACAGAAGGGGCATCCCATGGTGGGCAGCCTGGCGTCTAGTGGCTGCCCAGGCACAGAGCACGCTGACATGCTCGGGAAGCTGCAGGTGGGAGCACCGGGCTCTCCCTGCGGAGTAGCATCCGCAGTCACTGTGACTGCACTACACTGCCCACCTCCGGGCAGTGCCCAGGGCTGGACATTCTGAGAAAGGCTGCCGCGGACACTCCCAGACAGGTGTCCCTGTGACTGACCTCGTTTCACCTGGCAGACACCTGGGAGTGGGGTCACAGGTGCACACGGTGAGCATGTGTAGGGTCGCTACAAGGAAAGTGCCACCCGATTTCCAAACCACCCTTCTCAGCAGTCTACGCGTCCAGGTGTCAGCCCCAGAGCTGTGACTGTCGTGTCTTCTCTGCGGTTTCACGGACTGTCCCTCTGGGGCTTGACTGGGTGTCCCCATGATGCGGATTGATGAGCTCCTTCTCATGTGCCTGCCGTTCGCACCTCCTCTTCAGTGAGGAACCTGCTCAGCTCCTTTTTCCCACGTTCTGCACCTCTGCTGCCTGACCGTGTGCTGATCGCCTCGCAGTCCCTCTCGGGTTGCAGTCCATGGTCCCCTGTCAGCCCCGTTTCTTCGCCTCGGCCACCACATTGGGGACTTAGTGCCCAGACGGAGCCCTTTGCTCGTTTACTTCCCTGTCTACATTTGACTCTTCAAAAGTCACGTTATTGAAATACTCCTCAGAGGCCAGCTGATCTGTCCATTCAGGATGCCCACGTGAGTGTCTTTTACTGAAGTCCCAGCGTTAATAGATCTCTCTGCACAATAAGGGGTCATCACAGGCCTGCAGGAGGCCACGGAAGGACTTCGAATAACCAGAGGTGGGACAGTTTGAGCAGCATAATAAACAGTAGTACAGAACCAAGATCACAAGAGAAATAGCCTCAGGTCCACGATCGTAAAGGAATGATTTAATACAGAAGGATGTCTACAGTGGAGAAGATAGATATCTTGGAAAGGTGTGGGTGCAGAGTGACTTCACAGTCAAGACACCTGACGGACCCTTCCTGCTGAGTCCAGGGGCTCAAGGTCAATACCAACAGTGATTAGTCCAGTTGCTAGTATGTGCCCTTGATGGGGTGTGCTCAGGGTGGCCTTTTATACCTCTGATGTCTTCCTCCCCCAAAACCATATTACCCCAGTCTCCCCAGTGAGAGAAATATCAAAACACACCCGGGCTGGCGGAAATGCTACAAAATATCTGACCAGTAACATGCAAAATGGGCAAAGGTATCCAAAACAAGAGTGTCTTGAGGAACTGTCACATTTGCAGGTACTAGGGGGTGTAGGACATCAATATACCTTTTCGGGCCTGACCTGTGGTGGCGCAGTGGGATAAAGCGTCGACCTGGAACACTGAGGTCGCCGGTTCGAAACCTTGGGCTTGCCTGGTCAAGGCACATATGGGAGTTGATGCTTCCTGCTCCTCCTCCTTCTCTCTCTCTCTGTCTCTCTCTCTCTCACTCCTCTCTTTCTAAAAAAATCAATAAATAAAATATTTTTAAAAAAATATATTAAAAATATATATATATATATATACCTTTTCGGGAGACTGGATTCAACCCATAGCAGGCAAGGTGGGCATCACTGCCCTATAGGTGATGTGGTCCAGGCATTGGTCACATTGATCCTTCTTTCTTTGCAGTGAGGCTGGAGCCGTGCTCGCCACAGTGCTCAGGGGTTCAACCACGGGGATCAACATCCCCCTCATGAGAATCTTGTAAACCTGAGTGAACCTTTTAAAGGGAGATTTAAAAAAACAACAAAAAAAAACTAGTTAGGCACCAATTTCAAGAAAATGAATCCTTTCATAAGGAACCTACTTGCAACAGCACCTCTCAGGGAAGACAAATTTTTCTCCTATCTTTTGGAGTGTTGCTATATTTGTGCAAGATAGATGTAAAGAAAAGGTGTTTTCAGGAAAAAAGAACTGACACTTTATTGAATAATGACTGTAGGGAGATTGTCAACAGAAAGACGGGCCGTTTGAAGATTTAATTAATGTATATGAGGAATGTAGGAAGTATTAATAGCTGATAATTTACACAGCCGTTTGTTAAACTTGTGAGGAGAATCGCATTATAGGTCCCTCGGGGCGTTCATTTGCATTTTAACAGGGATTCTTGTTGGAGTGCTTTATGAAGCACAGTCATTCTTATCAGCGTGTTTATGAGTATCAGTCCCTTCAAAAGCCTTCTGCATGGCTTCTTCAAACATCCCATTATAATAGCAAAAACTTCCTCCAAACTGAATTGTCCTGGAAGTTGGGAGGAGGCCCTGGAATGTTCTGGATCTTGTACCAATTCCGAAGACATCTTCGTGTGCAGCCATCCTCATGGGTCTGAGCTGTCGTCCTTAATGAATACAGGGTGGAGACCCCCTCAGGACCCTTGGTCTCTCTCTTTTCCATGAATTGTGCTTCAGCTCAGTGTTTTGTTTTGTCTGACAACACAAGCTCCCTCCTTTGCGTGTGCCCACGGAGAAGGGGCGTTAGGATTTTAGGTCCTAGGGTACCACTTACGAAGTTTTGTGCGGCCTAGGATGCTGCCACCCCAAAACACTCATTTACCAGAGAGCAGCCTACTTTGACTAGATGATAACGGTAACGGACTCAATTTCACTGAGGAAGTCATTTCCTCAATGGGACCCTGGTGTCCTGGGTAAGCTGTTCCAGTTCCCTGTCCTCCCTGAAAGACACAGCCTGTCAGAAGATCCCGCGGGCCCCACAAGTCGACGGACTCACGGGCTCAGTGGTCTGTCTGCCGGAGCTGTAACTCGGGCTGAGCTGAGTGGGCACCCTGAGGGGTGTCGGGGGAGGCGGGCAGGGGAACTCAGCACACGGGGGAGCCATGCAGGCGGCCAGGGAAGAGGTCAGCCCACCCAGCAAATACTGCTGTGCAGATGCCAGGTGGGCAGGCCCAGGCTGGGGCGCCTGCCCTGGTGAATGGGGGCCAGTTGAAGCCACCCTGTCCACTGTACCCCCTTGATGGGGGGGGGAGGGTCATGTGCAGGTCACAAGCACACCGGGTCATCCAGTTCTGTCTTTTAAATATAATAGACGTAGGGCTAGGGTTGACTGCATAGCGGTGAGCATGCTCACAGGCAAGCAGGAACATCGGAAATGGCTCCTGGCTTGACCCTAGCTGTCTTTCATCATGTTTTACTACCTAATAGGATCCCCAAACCTGGGAAAACCGTTTCTCTGATGGAGAAATGGTACCTCAAAGGCCACTCATCAGGGCCTGAGGGATATTCCTTGCTCCTGGGTTGGTCATTGCTTATAAACTTTGTTCCTGGAGAGAAGTAAACACACACGGTTCGCTGACAAAATCCAGGTCCATACCGCTCTTCTAATTCTGGGTCAGAACCACGAGATTTTTCACGAAACCTCACCTGTGTGACATCCCCAACTCCTTCCTCCTGCAGGGAGAACCCTGGTTCTCGAGAGTAGGAGGGACGGCAGCATCAGAGTATCCCCATCATTCCTCCTCTGCTCAATCCTCTACGATGCAGCCAAGAGTCTTAGGATAGTAACAGGGAGGCTACCACTGCCACCCAATGACCGAGAGCAGTGCAGGTTCGGCACACGTTCAACCTTAGACTTAGGAAATGGCCGTGTTCTCCCCGTCGGAAACCCGACATCCTCGGAGACGGGCAATGTTAAGTGGGCGCCCATGACAACGTAGGTCACTCCCAGCGGGAAGGGCCCACTACCGTGCGGAAACTCACAGCAGAGGCCTGTGCCTCGCTGCAGCAGAGGGCCAGGGACGAGGTGGACGGGTCAGAGAGGGAAGACCGTCTGCTGGTTGGTCCGGCTACTTTTCCTGGCACGCCGCCTACAGCCTACACACGCATGGAAAAGGCCAACATTGCCCCCGAGGACCACATCTCGGCAACATTCTGCAGCGTTAATTGTGACGGTCACCCAGTGGGCACTTAAAATGAGTGAGGCCCATTTGTCCCTGAGCAAAGCGATTTCCTTTTGTTTCTTAAAAAAAAAAAGAAAAAAGAAAAAGTTTTTCAAGGACTTCCGGTTGAAGGTGACTCTCACGCTTCCAAACCAAATGATATATTTTACTCCTGTTATTTTCTGCTCAGCTTGATGGGTGAGAATTATCAAGTCTCCCTGTGCTTTGACTCATAATTCTGATACATTTTTTTCCCTACAGGCAAAACACAGTTTTCGTGTGTATGGTTAGGTTTGAGTCAGAGGGTGTGACTGTGAGAGCTGCTTCGTCTCATGAAATCATAACATATGTTTCTAATAACCTGATTTAATAGTAACGCTCGTTGAGTGGATTTAAGTGGAACTTACTTCTTCAGCTTGCATGCCCTCCCTGAGCAATTATGATTTCTCGGGGGCTTCTCCCAAAATTCTCGTCAGTAGCTCAGGAGTAATAATAATATATATATATATATATATATAAAACAACTTCAATTTAACAGAGAGTTGACGATATACACTTCAATTGCACCAACATTAACTGAAGACCGCTATCCGCCAATGATCCCATCAGGTATTATTTACGGGATTGCAAGCATTCATGAAACTGTTTCCACCTGACTGAATAATGTCACCCCGCATCCATAAGGTGGCCTAATAGTTGCAGAATACTTTTATATAGTCGCCATCTAATTTAAATGTCATCACAGAACCTGTGAAGTATTACTATTAAGTGTGAAGGCCTGTCCAAATTAGGTCTCTTCCCTTTCTACACCAAACCGTCCTTTAATTATTTTAAGTATAAAACACCTTGGGTAGTGACATTTTTTTCTTTGTTCTGATATGTTTTTATTAGAATTGTGTACAGTTGTAATCCTTCTATCATATCTATTATATACAGTGATAATTCAAGTGTCTGAGACTCTGGTAACTAACTGACAAATTCTAATGCTGGGCTCAGAATATGATTTAAAAAAACACACGCCTGACCAGGTGGTGGCACAGTGGATAGAGCGTCGGGACTGGGACGCTAAGGACCCAGGTTCGAGACCCTGAGGTCGCCAGCTTGAGCACGGGTTCATCTGGTTTAAGCAAGGGGTCACTGACTTGGCTGTAAACCTCTCCCCCCCTCCCCCCCCCCCCGCTGTCTAGGCACATATGAGAAAGCAGTAAATGAACAACTAAGGTGCCGCAACGAAGAATTGATGCTTCTCACCTCTCTCCCTTTCTGTCTGTCTGTCCCTATCTCTCTCTCTCTCTCTCTCTCTCTCTCTCTCTCTCTCTCTCTCACACACACACACACACACACACACAGCCACTGAGTTTCTCTTGGGAAATTTAGATTCGGGCCATCATCTGACAATTGGGAAATGTGAGCAATCTAGCTGTAAGATGACGTTCCTTTTGTTGATGTTTGCCCCGTCACTATGTGACATGGGACTTCCCTCTGCACTCGACGCTCTCTGGAGATGGGCCCTCGCAGCTGACCTTGCCCTGTGCCCTGGTCAGTGTTCTGGACTCAGCCTACCAATCCCAGCTCTTTACCCCCAGCCTGAGTGGACTCGCAGAAAAACACCCCTTGCACCTTCCCAAAAATGTCATGATCCACTGACACCAGGGTGCCCCTTCTGCCATGGTCATGCTCAAACCCTTCTGGTGGCCAGGACAACACCATGACCGCCACGCCAATGGCCCCCCCAACCCTAGTGACATCTTAATATCAAGTCTTCCTGTGCATGACCCTGGTGTCTTTCCATTTATTTAGGTTTCCTTTGGTGTTGTTCAGCAACGTGGTGTGATTTCCGATGGACGAGTCTTTCACCTCCTTGGTTAAATTTGTTCCCAGGCGGCAATGAGGGGTACCTTTTGTAACCCAGAAAACAGAGTCAAGTTCCAGTTTTCATACACATGTTATTCTCTGTCCGAGTCCCGGGAGGCCTACACTGTTTCCAAACCTCTGTGTGTGAACATCGGCACAAAGGTGGCCCCGAGCTGGTGGTGATGCTCAGAGGCCCCTGGGAACAAGGTCAAGTCACCGATGCCCAATTCCCTGACTCGAGATGGAGTGACGGGGTCGTGTGACAACTCTGTACTCGGTTCTGAGGAACGGCCGGCCTGTTTTCCGTCAGTACGGTTTAACATTCCCACTAGCAACAAACCAAGGTCTGCTTCCCCTCCCGCCTTGCTGTCCCTTGTCAGGCGCCCGTTTTTAATATCTTATTAGAGTCATCCTAGGGGATGTGAGGTGGCATTTCATTGGATAGTTTGTTTTGTTTTTTCTGGTCAAATATACAAGAGACAGAAATGACCCTGGGGACCCTTTCTCAGTGTGTAACTGCGGGGCATTCTGTACATTCACATTGTTGTGCAACCATCATCCACCCCAGAACCCTCTCCCCTCCCCCGTTGGAAACTGTCCTTGTCCCCCTTCCTGCAGCCCCTGGCCACCACCGCGGGACTTTCTGTGTCTGTGACTGTGACGACTCTAGACCTCAGGTAAGTAGACTCCCACGGGATCTGTCCTTTTGTGACCGGCTACATCCCTCAGCATCATGTGACCGAATTACCTACCTTTTTTAAAACACCCCCTTCTGTTCTTCCATCCATGCACTTGGGAGGGACACGGGTTATTTCTGCCATTTGTCCGCTGTGAATAATGCTGCTGCTATAAACACAGGCATGCAGCTGTCTCTAAGACACCCAGGAGTGGAGCTGCTGGCTCTTGGAAGATCCTGTGATGGTTCTTCTAGGTGTGACTTTCGAGGTGCCCTCACACTGTTTCCCCCACAGTGGCTACAAAGTGTGCCTGGTGCGAGGAGAGTCCTCCGTGAACTTCTGCTGGAAGCATGAACTAATTACCGAATGAGTGAGGTGTCTCCAATGACAAGGGAACTGCCAGGCAGTTGGGATCTTGCCCTGGCATTTCCCAAAGCCTGCCATGGCCGCCCTGTGGAATTTCTAGATAGAGAACATTTCCAGGAAATACACTGGAGTACTCTAAGTCAGTTGTCCCTAAGCCCCCTGGGCTGTGGACTGGTACCAGTCCGTGGGCCATTTGGTACCGGTCTGCAGAGAAAGAATAAATAACTTACATTATTTCCATTTTATTTATATTTAAGTCTGAATGATGTTTTATTTTATTTTTTTAAATGACCAGATTCCCTCTGTTCCATCTGAGACTCACTCTTGACGCTTGTCTCGGTCACGTGATACATTTATCCATCCCACCCTAAAGGCCGGTCCGTGAAAATATTTTCTGACAAGCTGGTCCGTGGCCCAAAAAAGGTTGGGGACCACTGCTCTAAGTGGTGCTGATGCTGGGATAAGAGCAGGAGGGGAAAGCAGCTTTGGCCTCCTGCCGGCCAGCAGCGCCAGTGTTCTGAGGTCAGCCACTTGGTGGGATTCCCCGCCCCTTGTTCATCCCCAGGCCATCCCATTAAATTGGAAAATAAATCCCATCCCTGCGAAGGTGTTGGCTGATAAAGGCTAGAGCTATTGCCCCGACAAGAGGAATTTGCATTTTAATAGCTCGGCAAGCCCCCGGGGAGTCAGTATCTCTAACCATGAAATTTCAGGCACCAGGGAGGCTCTGCAGCGTCTGTTCTCCAAGCAGGTGGGGGTGGGGCACTCAGGTCTGCGTCAGGCTGTGGAGGCAGAGCCCACCGTTTCCCGGGAGCGCCAGACGTTGCCCCGTAACCCCTTCAGACTTCCTGACGCTCCTGGCTCTCCTTACTGTGTCCCCAGAGCCTTCTCCCCACACCCACCGGGCCACAGGGCAAGACACGGCTATCTAAACCCGCAAGTGTTCTCGGCGTTCCCGGGAAGCTGATCGTCAGGGATTTAAAAACCTGTCCTTGTGCAGAAGGGAGTGGAGATGATCTCGCAGGTCCTTAGACTCCTTGTGTGCCATTTGCCTTAGGCCCAAACTTTTGGCGTGGATCAAAAGCCCTTACTGCGCAGGAAATGTGGGTAAAAGACATCCGCGGTGCCTTGGGGACACTTTATTTATTTATATGTATTTTTATTGAATTCACTGCAGTGGCATTGGTTCATGAAATCATACAGGTTTCAGGTGCACGATTCTAGAATGCACCATCTGGATATTGTGTTGGTTGTTTACCACTCCATGTCCAGTTTACCCTCCTCTACCTCCCCCCACCCGCTTTCCCTCTGGTCATCACTACACTGTCGTCCGTGTCTATGAGGTTTTCAATTATTCCCTTAATTTGAGAAAAAGACAGAGAGAGAGAGAGAGAGAGAGAGAGAGAGAGAAGTATCAACTTGTTGCACTTAGTTGTGCACTCATTGATTGCTTCTCATATGTGCCCTGACTGGGGTCCAACTGTGACCTCTGGCCTGTGGAGATATGCTCTATGCACTGAGCCACCCTGCCAAGGCTATGAGATTTTAAAAATTTTCTTCTTTGCTTAATTTCTTCACCTTTTTTCACCCAGTCCTGCAGCCCACTTCCCCTCTAACAGCTGTCAACCTGCTCTCTGTTACATCCCAGCGAGATAGGCCACAGCAGACACAAAGTGAATTTTATACATTTTATTGCAGACCTGCACAGGGACTGCAGGCAACCCATGCAAGGGAGCACTGCAGCCCCCCAAACCTGTGCAGGGACTGCAGGCAACCCACGCCTCCGAAGAGACTGGAGCACTGCAGCCACGAGCTTCTAAAATGGCTCCTTTTTATAGGGTGGCTATCTAGGATGAGCAAGCATCATACAGAAGCTGATGTGGCTGTTAGTCATTGGCTAGGGAGGTCGTGCGCAGTTACGGCGGGGGGGGGGGTATTACTCAGTGGAGAATTTCAAACATAAACTTCTGATAAGGGTCTCTGACTCAATGCAGGATGTTGCTGAACTCTTTGTTCTCAGCGTCACAGGGACCTTGTACACTCTTGGCAGCCCCAGCATGTCAGTACTCCCTGAATCTAACACTCTCTATGAGTCTGTCACTATTTTGCTTGTTTGTTCATTAGACTCCACGTATGAGTGAAATCATATGGTACTTGTCTTGCTCTGCCTGGCTTATTTCAGTATATTTTCCAGGTCCATCCATGCTGTCGCAAAAGGTAAGATTTCCTTCTTTTTTCCTGCTGAGTAGTATTCCATTGTGTATATGTACCACAACTTTTTTTATCCACGCATCCACTGATGGACACTTGGACTGCTCCCAAACCCTGGCTATTGGTGCACTGGCAACGTTTGAGTCCGGCAGGCCCTGGTCCTGAGGTCTGGCTCGGGAAAGCCTGGAACTGTATACAGAAAAGCGGCGTCCTGGACCTCAGAACTGCGCCCTGGAGAGGCCGCCGCCGCCGTCACACCTGGGGCGGCGCGCTTGGAATGCCCCTCACCTGCGCTCCCGCGCGGCCGGGCGCTCTCGAGGGTCCCGCCCCTCCCGTCCCCGCAGGCGCGCGCCCACCCTGCGCCGGCCTCCGGCTCGGCCCCGCCCGGCCCTCAGACCCCTCCAGCGCCGCCGGCCGGGGAAGCGGGCGCTCTCGCCCTTGACCCACCGGCGGTGCGCACTCCCGTCCCCGGCCCCGCGACCACACCTGCGCCTCGGTCCGGCCCAGCGCGCGGCGGCGGGGCTCGCGCCCGTGCTCCACCGGGGAGCGCGCGGGGCCGAGCGGGGGAGGGCGCAGCGCGCGGCGGGCGGGCGGCCCTGCGGAGCGGCAGCGGCGGCATGGACACCGGCACCGGCGGCAGCAGGCGCCCGGCCCCCCGCGCGCGGCCGCCGCAGCCCCCGCGGCCCGCAGAGCGTCCGGCCCCGCGCGCGGCGCAACTTGCATGAGACGCGGGGGGCCGGGCGGCGCCGCAGGCGGGAGCGGGCGATGCCTCCGGCCGGCGGCCCCCGCGCCCCGCGCCCCGCGCCGCCCCACAACCCGTCCCGCCCGCGCGGGTGCCCGGGCCGCTCCCGCATCGTGCTGGCGCTCGGGGCCACGCAGATGGCGCTCGGCTGCCTCATCGTGGCCGTCAGCTTCGCGGCGCTGGCGCTGACCACCTCGGCGCGCGTCCGCCACTCCTGCCCCTTCTGGGCTGGCTTCTCGGTGAGTGTCCGCGAGTGGGGACTCCTCAACTCCGGCGCGGCCCCTCGGGGACGCCCCGCTGCCGCCCGGGCGTTTGTCCCCGGCCCTGTGGCCGCCTGTGGGTACTTTTCAACGAGGACAGCAGGCGCCCGCCCTGCGCCGGGGAACGTGGGTAGCGGGCAGTGGGCAGAGGCCGGACCCGCGGGGACCCTGCGCGCTGGGACCCACACCAGTGTCCGCGGCGGGCGGGCGGGGTCCTGCGGGCGCGCGCGCACTTGGCGGCGGGGACCCCGCGATTCCCGCGTCCTCTGGGTCTGCGTCCCGCGGACGGCGGGACTGGGATCTGAGACCCCCAGGGTGACCCCGCATCAGAGGACCCCCTGAGTGTGACTCCTGCGGGGGAGAAAAACCACCAGGAAATCTCTATGATGTGACTGCCCGCAGGCGTAGACCCTTCTGGTGGAAGTTGCCTTCCCCATCTTTATTGAGGCAGATGGACCCATGGAGACAGGACAGGTAGACTCCGCGCAGGTGTCTGTAAGCAGAGGCACTTGAGAACTCCCGTCATCTGTCACCACGTTTGGGTTTGGGGGCTGAATCACATCGTATCAGGCTTGAACACTCAATTTGGTGTGGTTTGATTCTACCTGGGGAGATCCAAAATCCAGATCAAGTCTTGGCGGTGACCTGTTCGTGGTGTGTTCTTAGAGTTTTGAATTTTAAAAAAAAGCAAACACAAATCCTGTCCACCCGTGTTTGTTGTTTTGTCTCTGGTGACTGGCCTTTGCTCTCTAAAGTTCATTGCGTGGCTATGAAAACGAGATCCCAGCCCCATCGACACCATACACCTGGATGGATCCAGGTGTAGTTGTTCATCCTAATGGGAGCGTTAATTTTCAAAGCTGCTTTCAGACCAAGGGTGAGTGTCGGAGAGCTGATTAGGGAAAAACCGAAGGAGTGGCCACAGTTGTGAGCGTCCAGATGCCAGGGAGGAGGCTGGAGGCAGGAATCTTGGGAGCCAGGACCCAGAGGCACCACACTATATATAGTCTCCGGGGTGTCTGTTGCCGTTTTGTTTTTTTAGCATTATTTAATATGCATGGTTTTCCTATCTGTTCGGTGGGCGCTGGGGTTTCTGTCTGCTGGGACCAGCCTACAGGCGGCAGACTGGTAAGTTAGTTTCACTTCTTGGCCTCTTGTCTTTGGTACTCTCAAAGGGCATAAAAAAAAACAAGCTGCCTTTTTTTTAAAAAAAAAATTGATTGATTTTTAGACAGACAGAGGGGAAGGGAGCGAGGGAGGAGAGAAACATTTATTTGTTGTTCCACTTAGTTGTACATTCACTGGTTGATCCTCGTGGCATTTCCAGAGGACGCGCTTTTAACCAGCTGAGCTAGCCAGCCAGGGCCCCAAACCACTGCCTTTTAATAGAAAACACGAAAGGGAAAACGTTCATTGGACATGGCGGGAAAAGCTATTTATGTGAACAATGTACATCTGCCCCATTTTGTGCTAAACTGTTCAGTAACAAGGGAAAGCACCAGTTCAGTTTGCCGCCCAATGTTACGACTCTCAGCAACTATTCGCTGAAGTGAGTCTAAGGTCCCGTGACTCACAGTGATCCCACGTGTACCCGCTGTGTGGGGACTTCCCCTGGGCTTTGGGGGCAACTGTGAACACAGCAGACTCTCACCTTTCAGAGATTTTAAGGTAACTTCTGCACTCAGACCACCTCCCGCTCATCCACCCTTACCTCCACTGTCTCCTGGGCTTGTTCTCGGGTTTTGAACATGATTTGCCACAAGCAGCTTTAAAATCCTTTCCAAAGAGTACGACCCCCCCCCCCCCACACACACACAGACACAAATTGTCTCTGCCCTTTGCAGAAACGATGGTTGGTTCCAGTTGTGTTGGAACAAGTTTTCGTGTTAGCATGGGTCTCCTGCCCTTCTGAGACCTGGAAACCCCTAGCAAGGATACTTTTCATTGAATCTGCTCTGTAGGGATTAGAGTTCCCCTCTGGCTTCTTTGTGGCTTCTGAAGTGGGGTGGCTGTTGAACAATCTCTAGGTGTCTAGCCTTCTCTGTGGTTGGTAGGAGGTGAAGAACCATTGGAGGAACGACTCTCCTCTGTTTACAAGAAAACACCACCTGGGGAGAACAGCACAGGGGCTTCTGGGCAAGATGGCAGCGTCAGTCAACACAGCGCTCGCCTCCTCGACAACCACATCAGAGTGACGTGGAAACTGCAGAACAGCCATCATTTAGAGCCCCATAAAACCTGGCTGAACGGAAGTCCTACGACTAGGAAATTAAAGAAGAAGCCACACTGACACCCGTGGGGGGTAGAGAGAGGGAAAGGGGCTGTCCCACACCCGCCTGTGGCTGATAGAAAATCTTCACTGCAGCCTGACCAGGCGGTGGCGCCGTGGAGAGAGCGTTGGACTGGGATGCAGAGGACCCAGGTTCAAAACCTGGAGGTCATCTACCTGAGCACCGGCTCATCCGGGCTTGAGCGTGGGGTCGCTGGCTTGAGCGTGGGATCATAGACATGACCCCATGGCCCCTGATTGAGCCCGAAGGTCGCTGGCTTGAGCAAGGGGTCACTCGTTCTGCTGTAGCCCCCGAGCCAAGGCACATATGAGAAAGCAGTCAGTGAACAACTAAGGAGCTGCAACAAAGACTTGATGCTTCTCATCTCTCTCCCTTCCTGTCTGTCCCTCCCTCACTTTGGCTCTGTCTCTCTCTCTCTACCCCCCTCTTTCTCTGTCCCGCCCCCCAAAATCTTGGCTGCAGAGGTCCCCCCTGAGGAGTGTGGGGGGGTGCTGGTCCCAGTTCCCACACCAGGCCCCCCATCCCAGGATTCCAGTGCCAGGAAGACAAGTCCCCCTAACTTCTGGCTATAAATACCAGTGAGGTTTGAGGCAGTACCATCATTGTCTTTTTAATAGAAAAAATACCAGTATACTTTTATTTTTAAATTTTTCCAACGATTTGAGAGACAGAGAGAGGAAAAGGGGGTGGGGGGAGAGAGACAGAGAGCAACATTGATTTGTTGTTCCACTTATCCATGCATTTATTGGTTGATTCTTGTATGTGCCCTGACTGGGGATTGAACCCACAACCTTGGTGTATTGGGATGGCACTCTAACATAGCCGGCCAGGGCTCAGTCAGGGTTCTTAGTTGCAGAAAACAGTCCAGCTGAGCCAATTTCATGAAACCCCGTGGAGCCAGGACCAGGGCCAAGACCCCAGCACAGGGATACGACAAGGGAAGGTCGCTCTGAAACCACCACTCAGCACGGACCCCCTCCCCTCCAGCCTGCTGAGGACCTGGTGCCTCTGTGGCCTCAGGAAGCTGGCCACCTCATCCCCTTGGGTACCGGGTCCCACGAGGCCCACGGATAGGCACGGTAGTCACCAGCCCGAGCCCTGGCCTCAGGGAAGGCTAGATGGGGATGTTCTCCAGGTGCAAGACAGGTGTCCCAATGGTGCCGGTTAGCCGCAGGTTTGACAGAAGTACCTGCTGTGGAAATGTTCTCTGCTGGGGGTGTGTGGGGGGCAACTGAGATTTGGAGGGGGTGTCCAGTTGGAGAATGGATGGGACTGGAGTTGAGGAAATTCAGTCCACCACCCCCCGCCCCCAATCTCTCATTTTTATTCACTCTGAGTGGGGCAGGGGGCTGACTGTCTCTGACCTGTTTCCTCAGCTGTGAGAGAGGGCTCAGGAAGTGTGGTGTTCTAGATCCTTCCGGCATGTGGAACGTCACTTAGGCTGGATTTGCTGCGTGAACGAGTGAATCTGTTCTGGGTTGGGCCTCGGAGAAAGACCAGTGAGCCAGAGTCATATAATCGAGGAGGGAGGGGAGGGCTGGTTAACTTTGGGCAATGATTTTGTTTCGCATTGGAGCTTGCTTACATGCTGGTGGTTTTAAAGTGCCGGAAAGCCTTTGGATTTTAGCTTTTTGAAGAAAAGTTCATTTATGGTGAGAACAAGAAGACTATAGTCGTAAACCTGTTATACGGTATTTAGTGTCTACGTACGGTTAACATGACAAGTTGTTTTCAGTGTTTTTTTATTATTTTTTATCAGTAATACTGAAGATTGAATTTTGCAATGCCCATATTTGACTAATTAAAAAAAAAGAGAATAGTTTGTATTCTACCTGTATTAAGAGAGTTAGCGTTGGGTTCAGAATGAAAAGTGGGGCCCTTAGCAACTTTTTTGTTGTGACATCAGTGACTGGGCTCAGCACATAATTGCTGGAGAATAAAACCTGTGACATGTCCTCTGTTATGAAGACCGCGTTCTGTTAGGCATCCTGTTTTTGGTAAAAAGAAATACTGTCGTAACTGTCTTATGTCATAACATACTTCCATAGACTAACCAGTGGTGGTTACATCGATAACTACACCTGTCTTCTTTAGTGTCACGGGCTTAAACTCTTCTCGTTCACAGTATAATCGTTTCTTTTATCTATGTTAGTCACTTTTTTTTAAAAGGATTTTACTTATTGATTTGAGAGAGAGAGAAGGGGGGAGGAGCAGGAAGCATCAACTCCCATATGTGCCTTGACCGGGCAAGCCCAGGGTTTTGAACTGGTGACCTCAGCGTTCCAGGTCGACGCTTTACCAGCTGTGCCACCACAGGTCAGGCTGTTTTCTCTTGATCTCTTTTGACCGTGGGCGTGGGCATGGGCTGCCTTTTTCAGGACATGTCTCCTCTCCACGCTCGGGTTCTTGCCATTTAATATCCTCTCAGGATGGATGGCATCATTTTGGGGCATGTTGAAAACGACGGCTGCATTTTCTCTTGGGGTTTCACCTCTGACGTTGGCATTTCCCCAGAATTGCGCGAGGTGCCTGCGGAGACTTAAACAGCTACTCTTGGAAGTCAGCTGGCGCTTTAGACCGAGAATGACATCGGCCATTCTCATCAGCCCGTCCCCGCTGTGACCATTCCACACCCTCTCAGAAGATTCCGTGGCTGTACCTTGCTTTAAACCTTGCCGCTTACTCGTGTAGGAGGTGGTCTTCCTTCCACACAATAATATGTTGGTTTAGTTCTGTATCTACTAGGGATAAATTCTATGGGCAGTCTCTCCTTTTTTCTTTTTCTTTTTTAAGTCGTATATGCCAGCTCTGAAGAGCACATGGCTAGCAAGCCCACTCTCCTTTCTGCCTAACTGCACATTATTCCTGCAGAATAGACTTCAGATGAACTTGCAGGTTTTAGCAAACACGGGTCATTTCTGGGGTATTTTTTTTTCTTTTGGTCAGCAGTGGTGTTTTCTGAATCCATTCATTTCTTTTCTTTTCTTTCTTTTTTTTTTTTTTTTTTTTTGTATTTTTCTGAAGCTCGAAACAGAGAGGCAGTCAGACAGACTCCTGCATGCGCCCGACCAGGATCCACCCAGCACTCCCACCGGGGGCGACACTCTGCCCATCCAGGGCATCGCTCTGTTGCAATCAGAGCCATTCTAGCGCCTGAGGCAGAGGCCACGGAGCCATCTCCAGCGCCTGGGCCAACCCTCCTCCAATGGAGCCCTGGCTGCGGGAGGGGAAGAGACAGAGAGGAAAGAGAGGGGGGAGGGGTGGAGAAGCAGATGGGCACTTCCCCTGTGTGCCCTGGCCAGGAATCGAACCCGGGACTCCTGCACGCCAGGCTGACGCTCTACCACTGAGCCAACTAGAAAGGGCCTCCGTTCATTTCTTTAGGTCCCAGTGTCATGACGTAAATGCAGAGCAGCCCTCCATACTGTGGGGTTCACATCGTAAAGGGGATGTCGCAGACGGCCCCTTAAGTCCCTCGGTCCTCCCCAGGTCAGCCCTGACCTCGGAGCCAGGGTGTCCTGGACCTCCCAGGAGTTGTCAAGATGAAAGGTGGTTGTTTCTCCACGTGGGCCTGCTTCCCGAGGATCAGACACTTCCACCGTGAAATTCTGCATGGCTTTACGTTCTCATGGTCTCAGGTCCAGCATTTGGAATGACCATGAGAGCCCAGCTGGAAAAGGCAGTAGGTGTTGAAAATATATATGTTCACTGAATAAATACTTGGTAGAGAGAATCACCTGTTCCCCCCCCTCGCCTCCCCACCTCCCAGCTCACGGATGTAGGATTTGCAAAGGCGGGGAGGGGGGCGGTTGATAAAGGACCCCTGCGGGTAAGAAGAAAATCTCGAGGGAGGCTAACACACACCCAGCCTGGGGCAGAGCTTCACCTATGTAACCCTTCTCCTACGAGAGGAGTTTAGACAGGTTCAGTTTTATTTACGTATGCATTTTTGCTACTTGAAACACAAAAATAGGGTTTTCTTCTTTTCTTAATTAAAAAAAAAATGTGATTGATTGATTGATTTTTAGAGAGGAAGGGAGAGAGAAACAGAAACGTTGATGTGTTTCTCTATGTGCTCTGACCAGGGATCGAACCGGCGATCTCTGTGCTTCGGGATGATGCTCAAACCCACTGAGCTACCCGGCCGGGGCAGACCTGTGCTGTTCGGATGTGGGTGTGTGTAAATAAGTGAATTACGAAAGCTCCATGGCACAGGGGTTTCTGTGGTGGGACTGCGTCTCCTACTTCTTAGGGTGACCGCTCTCTGTCATCACGAGGCTATCGGATGGACTTGATTTGACGCCAGTGGATGAGTGCCCCAAGGAAGTGTCAGCTGGCTCGCTTCCAGGGCCCTGTTGTCACATCTTTATTTTGGGGCTCCTCCACCGTTTGAAACCAGCTCGTTATCTCTGAAGCAGGCACAGGGCCATTGTTCCATATGGCCACGACCAGAGGCACTGTCCCCACTGGGGGACAAGCCACCTGAAAGAGGAGTGTCACCTCGCCAGCTCGGAAGGACATGTGGCATCTCGTTCAACTCACCCCCCTCCTTTATTTATTTATTTATTTTGGCTAGCTGTTGACATTGTGATGGTTGCTTCTTACTTCGAAGGAGGTGCTTTACCCACCTCGATGGGACTTGCACGAACTGGACCTTCCGATGTTGTGTACAGATGACGTTACTGACCTGAGGTGCTCCCCACTGTGGGCTCTCTGCTCCCCGAGGGAGGAGTTCACCAGGAGGGGGTTCCGGTATCTGTCTTCTTCCAGAACAGCACCTAGAGCAGGGGTCCCCAAACTACGGCCCGTGGGCCACATGCGGCCCCCTGAGACCATTTATCCGGCCTGCCACACTTCCGGAAGGGGCACCTCTTTCATTGGTGGTCAGTGAGAGGAGTAAAGTACGGTGTCACTCACGTACAGTACTACTTCCAGTGACATGGGACGTATGCGTCACGGCTCCGGAAGTGCATCCTATCACTTGTTAGGGCTAGCAGTGACAAATATGGATCTGGACATTGACCATCTCATTAGCCAAAAGCAGGACCATAGTTCCCATTGAAATACTGGTCAGTTTGTTGATTTAAATTTACTTGTTCTTTATTTTAAATATTGTATTTGTTCCTGTTTTGTTTTTTTACTTTAAAATAAGGTATGTGCAGTGTGCATGGGGATTTGTTCATAGTTTTTTTTTTATAGTCCGGCCCTCCAACGGTCTGAGGGACAGTGAACTACCCCCCTGTGTAAAAAGTTTGGGGACCCCTGACCTAGAGCGTAGGCTGAGCTCAGCAAATAGCTGTTAAACGAGGGGTCCGTCCCTCTGGCAGGGCTGACCCATGGGCTGCAGGGTCGCGGTCAGGATGCACGGTCGTTCCCATTGGTCCTGGCTGGTTCTGAGCCTGGGGTCTTTCCATCTGACCTGTGAGACCCCTCCGTGCTCCCCTCCCCCAAGTGCAGCGTTATATCGTACACCTGGAATTTTAATTTTACCTCTTGCATCCAAGCTTGAACAATTCTCGTCTTTCGGTGTGTAGCGTACACCTTTGCTCTACTCCCAGCCTGTTAAATCTACCCCTTCGGAAACATTTGGGTTTAATAATGACGGAATGGATGAGCTCGTGTGCAACATCACGAACTCAGCTAAACTTGTTCTTTTAGGTATTGCGAAAAAAATTTTCTTTTAATTCATGACTCAAGGGTGTTGGCACTGGCCGTTTGGCTCAGTGGTAGAGCGTTGGCCCGGTGTGCAGACGTCTCTTGTTCGATCCCTGGTCAGGGCACACAGGAGAAGCACCCATCTGCTTCTCCACCCTTCCCCGTCTCCTTTCTCTCTGTCTCTCTCTTCTTCTCCTGCAGCCAAGGCTCCATGGGAGCAAAGTTGGCGGGGGCGCTGGGGATGGCTCCTTGGCCTCTGCCCCAGGCGCTGGAGTGGCTCTGGTCGCAACGAAGCAACGCCCCAGATGGGCAGAGCATCGCCCCCTGGTGGGCATGCTGGGTGGATCTGGTTGAGCGCATGTGGGAGTCTGTCTCTCTGCCTCCCCACTTCTCACTTCAGAAAAATAAAAAAAAAACATCCTCCAAATCAAGGCTTTCCCCATCACTCTGTGTTTCCCCCTGTGGTGGTCTGGTCTTTCTTTCCCCTGGATCGCTCAGTCCCTCCTCTGTGCTCCATTTACTTACTTAGGAGGTCTCCTCCTTCTAGAACGTACACCCCAGGAGGGCAAGCTTGTGTAGTTTACCGTTCCTCCAGACCAGTGCTGACCACCCGTCTTGATAAACAGGTCGATTACGTGAGTGTGCCCCAAATCTCGGCACAGCCAGACCTTGGAGACGAGGACGGGGCCCCAGGAGATGCTCCGGGTGGTGGCTGAGTGTCTGCTCTAAGCTGGGGACTTGGGTTCGGGGAGGGAGGCTGCTTGTGGCATAGGGACAGACAGGCAGGATCCGGAAGGGGTGCCGTTTGCTGGTCAACTGGACCCGATTCACCGTGTCCGAATGAATGACTGTTTAAAAGTCTTGCAAAGTGAGAATGTCCTGGTCAGCTGGGTGGACTCCCCTCCCCTCTCTCATGGAGACCTGGCTTTTGCAGAGGGGAGAGCACCAGCCTGCATTCTGGTGCTTCTTGCTTGATGGTCATGGAGATGGGTGGCTTTCAAATGAGGGTGTGTGGAACCTTAGGGTTGTCTGTTCCTTTTCAAACAGAGCCATTCAGTGTCAGCGGCTCTGCGGTTTGATGTTCAGCCCAAGCGTCCACTATGCAGAGGGCCCTGTCCCATGTGGTTTGCAGGGCCCAGAGTACCAGGCATTCTGAGGGAGGCGGCATAGGTGTCTGCCGTTGGCCCCTTTTACACCCGAGTCATTCAGAGCAGGTGGCCCCAAGAGGCTTGCTTCTGCCCTTTTCAAAGGTCAGGGAGAGCAGCCCGAAAGGAAGGCACTGCACAGAAAAAACAGCTTTTCTTGACGGTTCGGTACTCAAGGCTGAGACTGCACGCAGAAGGAAATGTTGAAAGAGGGGATTTGAAGAGGAAAATCTCCTAGCAGATGAAACGTGGCTGACTTTTTAAAGAGCCTGACTTGAGATGTCAGAAGAGGCTCCTCGGGCGGCTGTTCCCTGCAGCATTTAGGAAAGGTGCCTGGGCTCACCCTGTGTGTGAGAAACAGCAGCGGCTTCGAGAGCCAAGAGCTCGCTCATGGGTGCAAGTGTGACCGGACATGGTCATTACAGAGGGAGGGCAGGTGTCCTCGTCGGCCCAGGTGGCCATAAATAACCCCAGACGGGGGAGTTTAAATAACACACGTTTCTCTCTCCCAGTTCTGGAGGCTGGAAGTCAAGATCAGTTCCCGGTGTGGGCTCTCTTTCTGGCTTGCAGATGGCCACATGTGTGCCTTATGCCCACATGGGAGAGAGAGAGAGAGAGAGAGAAAGATAGAAAGAGAGAGAGAAAGAGAGAGAGACACACATAGAGAGACAGAGATCTCTGGTCTCTTCCTCATCTGATTAGGGTGCTAATCCCATCATGGGCCCCACCCCCATGACCTGATCTGACCCCAACCACCCTCTGATACCATGACACCGGGCATTAGGGCTTCAACATGTGAAATTTTTGTGTGTGGGATGGGGACACAATTCAGTCCAGAGCAGAGGGGGGTGGTAATCACGGAAGGCAGAGACGGAGAATTTCTTGTGTGCCTGCCTGGGTGTGATTACCGAGGCTTGCTTTTGTCTTCAGTGAAGTTGAAAACGTTTCCATTTCTCTCTCTCTCTTTTTTTTCTTTTTTAATTTTTCTGTTGAGAGAGCATCAGCTCATTGTTCCGTGTAGTTGTTCCATTTAGCTGTGCACTCACTGATTGCTTCTCGTACGTGCCCTGACCGGGGGTCGAACCTGCGACCTTGGTGGGTTTTACCCACTGAGCCACTCAGCCAGGGCCACTTCTCTCTCTTATATATATATATTTTTAAATTTATTTATTTATCTCTCTTTAAAGCAGTAAGCACAGACTTGTTAGATGCTCCATATTTGTTGGGTTCCAAGACAGATGACAGTCTCACGGGCCTGAAGCATGTGCCGTGGGGGAAGAACCAGGATCCGTGGAGCTGCACTAGAAATGGACCTCATGGGCAGCGGCCACCTTAAGGTCATAAGAAACGCCAGATTCCTCATCTGATTGTTGGGATCCATTTGTACTCCTTGTGGAGGCCAAGAAGGTGACTGTTTTCCAACTTCCTCTCCAGGTTCTGTGGGACCCAACTCTTACGGCTCTTTTTAACAGAAAGACACAAATTTGGTTACAAAAGTGGGTATTTATTCGGAGTGAGAAAATAAATCACATGTCATAAATTTAAAAATGCTTAAGATGTACCCAGGCTATCATGCAATCCAGAAAAATAACATTTGGGAAAAAAATGTTTTTAAGAATTGCAGGGCTCTCCTGCATTCCATTTTTTTTTTTTTTTTTTTTTTTTTGCGTTGTGTTGTGTTGTTTGGTGCTCCTTGGTGCTTATTAATGGGGCAGTGATTTTATAATTTGGTTTTTTCTTGGCTCTCAAAGATTTTTTTTTTTTGTATTTTTCTGAAGTTGGAAACGGGGAGGCAGTCAGACAGACTCCTGCATGCGCCTAACCGGGATCCACCCAGCATGCCCACCAGGGGGCGATGCTCTGTTGCAACCAGAGCCATTCTAGCACCTGGGGCAGAGGCCACAGAGCCATCCTCAGCGCCCCGGGCAAACTTTGCTCAAGTGGAGCCTTGGCTGCGGGAGGGGAAGAGAGAGACAGAGAGGAAGGAGAGGGGGAGGGGTGGAGAAGCAGATGGGCGCTTCTCCTGTGTGCCTTGGCCGGGAATCAAACCCGGGACTTCCGCACACCAGGCCAACGCTCTACCACTGAGCCAACCAGCCAGGGCTGGTTCTGAAAGATTTGAAAAAAAAAAAATGTTTCCCCTCTCGTGTGGCTGATTAAAAAATGATTTCATTTAGTTTTTTATTGTTGAGGCATTATTCACATCACGTTCAGCATTTTATTTTATTTTTAACATTTCAGAGAACCTCTTCTTAAATTTTTATGTATTGATTTTAGCGAGAGAGGAGGGGAGAGAGAGAGAGAGACAGGAACATAGACCTGCTCCTGTGTGTGCCCCAACTGGGGATCGAACCAGCAACCTCTGTGCTTGCGGATGACACTCTTAACCAACTGAGCTCCATGGCCAGAGCACCGTTCAGCGTTTTAAAGTCTGCCACTCAGTAGTGGCTCTCAGCATATTCCAGGGTTGTGCCATCATCGTCCTGATCTAATTTCAGATCATTTTCATAACTCCAAAAAAGAAATCCTACACCCCTTCAGCAGGCACCTCCAGCTGCCGACGGCCAGTAATCTGCTTCCTGTTGCGATGTTTCATCTAAATGGAGCCTGATGGCGTGTGCCTTCTGTGTCTGGCCTCTGTGACTTAGCATGATGTTGTCAAGGTTCGTCCTTGTTATGGCTGAACCAGTATTTCCTTCCTTTTAATGGCTGGTGATATTCCGTTACGTGTTGTATAGCACAGTGTGTTCCACCATTTATTTGTTGATGGACATTTGCCTTGCCTCGACTTTTTGGCTGTTATGAAGAACTCTTGCTGTAAGCATCAGTGTACTTTTTGGGTCCAGAATTTCTGTTCGTTTCTTTTTATATCTTCTCCCTTTTATATGAGGCATTGTTCTGGGACTCTCCTTGACTTCCTTAGTCACGGTTTCCTTCCGTTCTTTGACATTCGACACTGGCTTCAAGTGTTTGCCTAGTAAGTCTAACATCTGTGCTTTATCAGAGACAGTTTTTATATTTGATCACCTATTTTTTTTCCCCCCTGTGTCGGATCTTACATTTTTGTTCCTTTCTATGCCTCACTAAATGTTCATTGAAGAGGGGACATTTTTCATGGTGCTGTGTCTTATCTCTGCTGGTCACATCCTCTGCTCCCACCGGGGTTTGTCGTCGTAGCGACCGTGATAGCTGTTCTTTGTTTTGTCGTTTTCTTTTTTTTATTTTCTTTTTTCTTTTTCTTTTTATTATTTATTTTTTACAGAGACAAAGAGTGAGTCAGAGAGAGGGATAGACAGGGACAGACAGGAACGGAGAGAGATGAGAAGCATCAATCATTAGTTTTTCATTGCGCATTGCAACACCTTAGTTGTTCATTGATTGCTTTCTCATATGTGCCTTGACCATGGGCCTTCAGCAGACCGAGCAACCCCTTGCTGGAGCCAGCAACCTTGGGTTCAAGCTGGTGGGATTTTTGCTCAAACCAGATGAGCCCGCGCTCAAGCTGGCGACCTCAGGGTCTCGAACCTGGGTCCTCTGCATCCCAGTCCGACGCTCTATCCACTGCGCCACCGCCTGGTCAGGCTGTTTTGTCGTTTTCTTGAATGGATTTGGCAATGTCTGTATTTCTTACTGTGTGTGGCCACTAAAATGTCTTGGTTTATTGCAGTGATTAGACAGACGTTTCCTTAGATACCTGGAACTAAGAGAGTGTCCCGGTCCGTCCAAGGGGCCTTCAATAACCAGGCAGGCAGGTGCCCGCTCTGCCTTAGCCTTCCTTCCCTGCTCGTGTAGAGCCTCAAGGTCAAGCCAGAGATGAATGTCCACTCCCTTCTCGGGTGTCCCTTGAGCACGCACACAACTCTGTGCATGTGTGCGGACTTCAGCATTCCCAGGAATACTTACTTCAGAACTTATTGTTGCTCTGACGGCGTTTCATTCCCTGGACTTTCATCCCAAGCTTTCTGGGTAGCATATTGTCCGCCCAAACTGATACATCTCATCACCCCAGGAAGTGGAGAATCAAGTGGTCACCCGGACATGTTTGGACAAACATCCCTGGGTCGTAGCTTTCACACTGTCCCTGTCAGAGGACCTAAAAATAAGCCTCTTGATCAGGTCTTGCGGGGAGCCCCAGACATGTCCCGAGAAATGATGACATTTCCTCATGTAGGCTCTTTTCTGCCTCCTCTGAGGTTGTGACTATGGCTGTCCCCTGACGAGGCGACCCCTGGGAAGGGCAAGGCTTACTGTGCCGAGACTCAGGCATTTTTCTTGAACGAACACTCCCTGTGTTGCCATCCATCTTTGATCGTGTTTAGAGTTCCTGAAAAGCGGATTCTGACCGTTTTTACAGTTTTCCTGTGGTTTTTACTGCGCGGTAGAATTCTGCAGCTCTTTAGTTTGGTATTTTTATAGACATCACTTTAAAAAATATATATTTTTTATTTCATTGATTTTAGAGAGAGAGGAAGGGAGGGAGAGAGAGAAGCAGCGATCTGTTGTTCCACTTATTCATGCATTCATTGGTTGACCCTTGTATATACCCTGACCAGGGCTCGAACCTGCAGCCTTGGCATATTGGGACGACACTCTAACCAGCTGAGCTACCCGGCCAGGGCTGTTGACATCACTTCTTAAGTTTTCTTTTTTCTCTCTAATAACCTAGAAAAGTTTATGTCAGCAGATTTAAGATAATTGTCAAGTTTCCAAAACATCTGCTAATTATCCTTGACTGCTTTTTGCTCCGTGAAGCATACTTTTTATTGTGTTGCTTTTTGGTATTTCTTAAAAAACTCCCAGTTACTGTATTATCTTAAACCAGCGCCCCCACTGCCTCCCCGCAGATGCTCATGGGACCGGGCAGGTGACAGGAAGAGGGTGAGCAGAGGCTGTCCGTGCTGCCCCTGTGGCTCCCGCGGAGTCGAGACCTCTGTCTTATTTTTCAGCAGCTGGAACATTTTGCTTTCGATTTTAATTTTTTTGAGGTGACATTCTTGTAACATGAAGTCAGCCGTCCCCCAGGGACCCTCCATTGGCGTATCGTCCGTTCACCTTGTTGGGCAGCCATTCTTTCTGTTTTCTTTTTTTCTGAAGTGAAAAGTGGTGAGGCAGACAGGCAGACTCCCGCATGCGCCCGACCGGGATCCACCCGGCACGCCCACCAGGGGGCGATGCTCTGTCCATCTGGGGTGTCGCTCTGTTGTGACCAGAGCCACTCTAGCGCCCGAGGCAGAGGCAACAGAGCCATCCCCAGCGCCCGGGCCATCTTTGCTCCAATGGAGCCTTGGCTGCGGGAGGGGAAGAGAGAGACAGAGAGGAAGGAGAGGGGGAGGTGGAGAAGCAGATGGGCGCCTCTTCTGTGTGCCCTGGCCAAGAATCAAACCCGGGACTTCCACACGCTGGGTCGATGCTCTACCGCTGAGCCAGCCAGCCAGCCATCCAGCAGCCCTTACTTCTAAACGTTCTCACCACCCTGGAAGGAAACACCACGGCTGTGCAGCACATCCTCCCCGTCCCCCCCTGCACTCCCACCCAGCCCACGAAGACCACTGGTCTGCTCGTAGTTTGTGTGTCCTGACTCTGGGTACTTCAGAAGGCTGCAGTTCTGCATGATGTGGTACTCGATGCCTTAGTTCACAGAACCGGACATGTGCACGCGTCTCAGGAACCTCCCGCTGTCTGCTCGGGGCTCTCTCTGGACCACTGTCCCTGCCTGCTGTGTCAGAGACGGGCGGGGTTTCCCTCCCGGATAGCCTCCCCGGCCACCTCCTATGGTCCCCAGGCTGGCACTCAGCAGGTGTCCAGTACCGAGAAGCCATTACTGGCCTGGCGTGGTGTCTTTCTGGTACTAAAAGTTCCTGAAACATTCCCTAGACGTCTGTGTGCATCCATCCTCTGAGCTCTCAAGGCCAATAACCACAGCTGGAATCCTGGCTTCTTGGTCTCCTAGCAACGGTTTCTCTACTAGCCCCCCCCCCTTTTTTTGAACTTTTTGTTGAAGGCTAACACGAACTTGAAGAATTGCACACCTTCTTGGGTGCTTCACTCAATGGCTTTATTATATATTACAAAGTGAACATCTTTGCATGAGCAGCTTGTGTTCTGTCTGGCCGTCTGTGCTCACTAGGAGGAGTGATGAGCAGTCCGGAATGATGTGGGGTTTCTAGGCACTGGGACACAGGCAAATGATTGGGAGGCAGGAGCAATCAGGGGAGGCTTCAAGGAGGAGGCAAGCTGGAGCTGGCAATGGTAGATGGATAGGGCTTGTCCAGTGGGGGTGGGATGGGGAAGGACAGTGGGGTAGGTTCCCCCAAGGTAAGTAGGGGAACCAGAAATAAGCAGGGTGTACTTGAAAGTGAATGGGTCACCCTGCAGACTGAGCCATCACCAAGAAGTGGGGCAGGGCTGGGCAGTTCTGTTTCCAGCTGTTCCCCTGGACACCGTGAGGCGACCATGTGTGGTCCTAGAAGGAGTGATGTGATGACAGGACAATGTGGCCTTCTCGCTGTGCAGCCCCTACACCTAACTCCTCTGACAGAACCTCAGGAAGGGCCTGTGTCCAGGATGGGAATGCTCACGTGTCCTTTCCTCAGCATTTTAGCCAAGCCGCCTGCGTGCAGACGGTTACAGAACAGTCCCCCCGTGCCCATGGGGGGACATGTGCCAGGACTGTGACCACCCACAGAGAGGGCCCACCCTGACCATCCTCACCCATAATAAAGGTCAGTGTATCAACTGGGCACAGTAAGAGACTAGTAACAGTAACTAATAAGGAAGGATGACAATATAGTGCAATAAAAGCTATGTGCATGTGTTCTCTCTCAAAACACCTTATTGTGCTATACTTACCCTTCTTTAAGTTTTTACAGAGACAGAGTCAGAGAGAGGGATAGACAGGGACAAACAGACAAGAAGGGAGAGAGATGAGAAGCGTCAATCATCAGTTTTCATTGCAACACCTCAGTTGTTCACTGATTGCTTTCTCATATGTGCCTTGACCGTGGGCCTTCAGCAGACCGAGTAACCCCTTGCTCGAGCCAGCGACCTTGGGCTCAAGCTGGTGAGCTTTTTGCTCAAATCGCATGAGCCCACGCTCAAGCTGGCAACCTCGAGGTCTTGACCTGGGTCCTCCATATCCCAGTCCAACACTCTATCCACTGCGCCACTGCCTGGTCAGGCCATCTTTAAGTTATTAACAGTTTTTTATTGATTGATTTTAGAGAAGGAGAGGTGAGTGGAGACACTGATTTGTTGTTCCACTTATTGATGCATCATTGCTGAGTCTTGTACGTGCCCTGACTGGGGATCAAACCTACAACCTTGGCGTATCAGGAATGATGCTTCAACCAACGGAGCTGCCCCGCCACTGCCCACTCACCCTCCTCCTTGAGATGACAGAGGACCGACGTGATGAGATGAGGGTGGGTGACCGGGTCAGGCAGGCGCGGTGACACCGGACGGCAGCTCTGCTGACCGAGGTGGCCGTGCTGTGACTAGGAGGCGGGGGAGCCTGCACAGCGCAGACGGGCAGGATGACTCGCAGCCCAGGCGCGATGGTGTGAGACTCCCTCACGCCTCTCTCCGGAACAGCATGCAGCTGAACGCTGGCGGGCTTCCCATTGCCTGAACTCTCCACGCAATACTGTCGGGCTGTGGGTGACGGGGTGGGGGGTGGGGGTGGGGGTCACGGAAACGGAGGAAAGCGAAACCCAGGGTGAGGGGAGACGGCTGGACGTACCATGTCCCGGACATTCGTCTCCGAGGCGGCAGGGACGTCCTGCCATCGCTCAGGCTACACATCAGGCAGTGACCATCTGGGCAACGGACAGGGTGTGACTGTTGGCCGGGACACTACCTGTCTGCATCTCCAGAAAACAAAAACGAAAGCTTTCTCCCCTCGTCCATTGTCCAGAAACCTAAGTGGTGTCTTGATGCCTCGTTCTCCTTCACCCCCACCCCTTGGTTCTCGGGCACACCCAAGCTGGCCTTCCTCACCCCACTCTGCGGTGGCACGCCTGCACCTGGGGACCCCACACTGCTGCTTACCTGGGGCCTTCTGCGTCTTTCCTGCCTGTCTGCTGACCTTCTCCACCAGCTGCCCGACTACAGGAACACAAATCTGACCTCGGAGTGTCCCAGCGTCAACGCTCTCGCGCTCCCTCTCCCTCCCTCCCCTTTTCTTGTCCACCTGGTGGTTGCTAGGGCTGGTGGAGCTGACTCAGCCCTTTCCTGCCTCTGGGGGCCTTGGCCCTCCTGTCCCCCGCCCCCCAGTCCTGAGCCTCACACAGCTGGTGCCTGGTTTCCTGCCACAGTGCCCCCCCCCGGCACACCCAACATCAAGGAGCCCTCGGCTCCCACGCCTGCATTCCCGGTGTCCCTCTGGTGGCTGCCTCCTCTGTCCACCCATCCGATCAGTCCTCTGCTCCTGTTTGCTCAGTACCTGTGCCTCTCGTTTCTTGACGACCACATCTCACCCATCTGGTTTACGGCTGACTCTCCAGGACGCCAAAGGGCACCTGTCGCGCAACTGGAACTTGGGGAGCAGTCGTTGGATAAAATGAACGAACCCAGCCTTCATAGACACCAGGCTGAGCCGGGCCTGGCCTGGTCTGATCCGGCTTCCCTCACCACAGACCCTGTGACACCCATGAGGAGGTCTCTACTTCCACAAGCACTTGCGGGGTCTGAGAGCTGCCAGGGACGCCACTGACCGCGCTGAAAGAATTAGGGGGCAGGGGCAGGGGCAGGGCAGGGGCAGGGGCAGGGGCAGGGCCTTCTTATTTGAAACTGATGGCATGTTGTTGTTTCAGCGTAAAGGGCTATAAAATCATTGAAGTATGACCGACACCTTGAAGAACTCGAGATTTATGGGAAATAACTTTTGGGGGGGGTCAGGTGGTTGATACTCTTGAGAGTGGACACAACACTCGGGAATTGAGGAATTAAGAGAATAAGGAGGCGCTGAAAATACCTGGTGTGGTCTGGTTCTGGGAAGCCATGCCCGCTGTTCTTTTTATCGCTGCTATTGGTCTTGGGGTAGAGGGTGTGTTGGGGGGTGTTTACAGGGGTGTGTCTGGTCTGGGGGGGCGTGCCATGCCACTGTTCCCCATGTCTCGTTCTGCACAATAGTGGTCCCTCCTTGCTTCTTCCTGCAGAACTAGGTTCCCCAATGCCCCTTCCCACACTGAGGTCCTTCGGGTAGGGAGACCATTTCTGCACCCCCGTTTCCCACACGGCTTGACCTCTGGTGGTTTCCAGGAGTCTTGTCCTTGTGGACACGGCACCAGCATTGACCAGATGTGGGGACGTCAGGCGGACTGTTTTCATTGTGATCTGGACAGCTCCCAGCTACATGGCTCCCTGTTGTGCGTGGAGGTGGGGGTCACCTACCACCCCCCCACACACACTTCCCTCCTTGTCTCCATAGTTTGCTGTTCACAGCATTTGATGAACTTCGGTGCTGAAATGCAGAACCCGAGGGCACTGACAAACTCATCTGTCCGCTTTTAAGTCAGCGTCCCTGCCCGTGGCGATGATCCTTCGTTCGGCATGTGGCTTCTGAGGGCTCAGGCCCCGTGCTCTTGTCCCCAGCGGTGTCCCCACCCTTCAGTCCTTTGTCCAGGCCTGGCCTCTGTGCCTGGGACCCCACCCACATCCCTGCTGGGCTGAGCAGGTGGTGACGGCCAGGCCTGGCCTCTGTGCCTGGGACCCCACCCACATCCCTGCCGGGCTGAGCAGGTGGTGACGGCCAGGCCTGACCTCTGTGCCTGGGACCCCACCCACGTCCCTGCCAGGCTGCGCAGGTGGTGACGGCCCCGCCCAACATGTCCACATCTTGTCACCTTATTAGGGAGAAGAGGAAACGGGCTTACCTGGCACCCCCTTCCTGAGGACACACGAGCCTTCTGCTTGGATAACCCCCCTCAAGATTGACGTCGGGTTTATTGACTGCGGCTTCCTCCGTGGGCTTTTCTTTCCATCCCCACGGCTCCCCTTTATGCTTTACAAGTAATATAAAAAAAAACCCCGCCTGGCACACCACAGAGTGGAAGTCAAACAGCGTCAAGAGGCTGACAATAGAAACAGCCGTCCCGTCCGCCATGTGCGTGCGCACCCCCGACTTCGAGTTGGCTAGCCTTGTTTGCTTTTATTCCTTTTTTTTTCCTGAAAAAAAAAATAGATATCTTTTTGTGTGTGTGTGACAGAGAGTCAGATAGGGACAGACAGACAGGAAGGGAGAGAGATGAGAAGCATCAATTCTTCGTTGCAACTCTAGTTGTTCATTGATTGATTTCTCATATGTGCCTTGACCGGGGGCTACAGCAGAGTGAGGGACCCCTTGCTCGAGCCAGCGACCTTGGGCTCAAGCTGGTGAACCTTGCTCAAACCAGGTGAGCCTGCGCTCAAGCTGGCGACCTCGGGTTCTCAAACCTGGCGCTCTATCCACTGCGCCACCGCCTGGTCAGGCTAAAAGTATGTATTTTTTACATTCATTATTTTGTACCAGGTGTACAGCATCGTGGTTAGCCAATCATAGACTCTGCAAGCTGTCCCCCCGATACTTTTACATGTCCAGTTTAATAGCATTGGGGACGGTCACACTGTGGTGCAACCATCACTACCCACCTCCCTCTCTAGAACTTTCCCATCTGCAGAAGCCGGACTCTGTCCCCAGGAAACACTAACTCACTCCTCGTCCCCTCCTCTCCCAACCCCTGACAGCCACCATTCGGCTTTGAGTCTCTGTGACGTCTGTGACGCTAGGAACCTCGTGATATATGGGTCTTGTTGTCACTGGCTTATTTCACTGAGCCCAGCATCCTCAAAGTTTGTCCATTTGGTAGCAGGTGACAGAATTTCCTTCCTATTTAGGGCTGAGTCGTATTTCGTTGTGTGTACAGGTCACATTTTCTTTGTTTGTCTCTCCACCAATGGACATTGGGTTTCTTTCTGTCCACTGTGGTGCATGATGCTTTTGTGGACATGGGTGTACACACATCTGAGCTCCTACTTTCAATTCTTTTGGGCATATACCCAGAGTTGGGCTTGCTGGGTCACATAGGGTTCTCATTTCTTCTTTTTAATTTTAATTTTTTTTGTTGATTTTAGCGAGAGAGAAAGGGGGAGAGAAGAGAGAGAGAGAGAGAGAGAGAGAAGCATCAATCTGTTCCTGTAGGTTCCCTGACAGGGGTTCGAACCGGCAACTTCAAGGATGAAGCTCTAACCAACTGAGTTATCCAGCCAGGGCCATTTCTTCTTTTTTTTTTTATAACTGGCCCCATCTTTTTCTCAGAATCATATTCTACTGGGTGTCAGGGGAAGAACCTGAACCTTGCCAATTTGATATCTTGGTCAGTTCTGTCCATTGTCTGCCTGTCTGCCTGTCTGTCTTTCTGTCTAGCTAGCTATCAGTTTTATTGAGATACAGTTTATAGACTATACTCTCCGCTCATCGTAAGTGTACAGCTTGGTGAGTTTTAGTAAATTATGTGGTTGCCTATCACCAAAATCCAGTTTCAAACATGCTCATCTCCTAAAAAAAGGATTAAACTGGTCAATCGTATGTTATATGTATTTTACCACAATTAAAACAAACAAACACCAAATGAATAATTAATCCCTTCGGGGTAAAAATACGGGGATATTGAGAACAAACTCGTGTTTGGATTTATTGATATTGATATCGGCCTTGGTTTGGAATATGGTCTCAACTGTTATATTCGGTTGGCAAACTTAAGTGACAGTGAAGTTAAATAAACTTGGCATTTACAAAATGAAGAGAAAGGCTTGCCAACGAGGTTCTCCGTGACAACGCATTTATCACCCAGATCGCACATGACAAGGCAATAAGTTTACAAAGTAAGGTTGGTGTCAGGCATGTCCAACATCCGTGACAGAGGTAGAAATAGATTTCTTGCAATCAGCCCAATGCTGTTACGATAGTTATCGTCTTGAGAAGACCTCATTTGCAGAAAAATGTTCTATGGCGGGGCGCGTAAAAAAGTTGTCACTTGAGAAGTTTTCCTTTTATTGAAAACTAGAAAGCAACCAGAAAATGACTGAAAAGCTAGCAAGCATTTTTTCTTCTTTCTTGTCAATGTACAGCTTCTAGGAGTCTGGCTTCTAGGTTTTATTCACTGCAAAACGGAGTGCTGGCTTGGACGTTGGTGTTCTTTTTGTGGTGGCCAGCTCTGGGCTCTTCCGTTTCCCAGTCGGCGTTTCCAGTGGCTCGCTTAGGAGAAGGCTAATCGTTTACTTGTAGTGGCTCAGTTTCTCAAACTGTGTTAAGGACTTGACCTCCGTTGGTCATGACCTTGTAAGAGCTGGAATGGACATTTGGAAACACTCTCTCTGATGGGTCTCGATGGTGGAAATAGAGGGTCCTGAGTCAGTGGACTTAGAAGAACGTGATGTTGTCGGCCAGAGGACACTTGGAGACACAGACATGGTAAAGACTTGATGTTGTTGCGGTTCGCAGCAAGGGAGGACCCGGGGAAGGACTTAGTAAGAATCTGTGCAGAGAACAACTTGTGGAGGCATAAGGTAGAAATATGCCTTGTTGAGACTGTGAACTTGAAGACTCCTGAGGTTGGGCATTGCCTGGCACTGCTTTCTGCTTCATGATTAACGTCAGGATAAGTAGGCCATCAGCTCACAGGGCCACCATCCTTCCCTTTTCTTCCCGTTATCAGTGGGCTTGGGTTGTTAGGTATCCGGGCAGCCTACAGCCTGTCCTGGGTTCCCTTCACCTAAGAGGTTAGAACCTGCCCAAGAGGGTAGAAGGGGATCAGCAGCCAGATTAATCTCATCTTTTTCTGTGACAAAGGAAATCAGGAGACAGTCTAAATGTCCACCGTGGGAGGATGGATGTCCATGGATGTCCACAAGTCCATTTTTTTTTTAATCTTTTTTTTTCTTTTTTATTTATTTGTTTTTTTACAGAGACAGAGAGTGAGTCAGAGAGAGGAATAGATAGGGACAGACAGAAACGGAGAGAGATGAGAAGCGTCAATCATTAGTTTTTCATTGTGCGTTGCAACACCTTAGTTGTTCATTGATTGCTTTCTCATATGTGCCTTGACCACGGGCCTTCAGCAGACCGAGTAACCCCTTGCTGGAGCCAGCGACCTTGGGTTCAAGCTGGTGGGCTTTTGCTCAAACCAGATGAGCCGCGCTCAAGCTGGCGACCTCGGGGTCTCGAACCTGGGTCCTCTGCATCCCAGTCCTACGCTCTATCCACTGTGCCACTGCCTGGTCATGCCACAAGTCCATTTTAAAAAAAAAAACTCAACTGTGAACGTAGTCTTAAAAAAACAAAATGAGCCCTGGCCGGTTGGCTTAGTGGTAGAGCGTCGACCTGGCGTGCAGGAGTCCCGGGTTCGATTCCCGGCCAGGGCACACAGGAGAAGCGCCCATCTGCTTCTCCACTCCTCCCCCTCTCCCTCCTCTCTGTGTCTCTCTTCCCCTCCCGCAGCCAAGGCTCCATTGGAGCAAAGTTGGCCTGGGCGCTGAGGATGGCTCTGTGGCCTCTGCCTCAGGTGCTAGAATGGCTCTGGTCGCAACAGAGCGACGCCCCGATGGGCAGAGCATCGCCTCCTGGTGGGCATGCCGGGTGGATCCCGGTCGGGCACATGTGGGAGTCTGTCTGACTGCCTCCCCATTTCCAACATCAGAAAAATACAATAAATAAATAAATAAATAAAATGAGCTTGAGCTAGGTATAAATCCACTCGAGGCCCTGGCCGGTTGGCTCAGCGGTAGAGCGTCAGCCTAGCGTGCGGAGGACCCGGGTTCGATTCCCAGCCAGGGCACACAGGAGAAGCGCCCATTTGCTTCTCCACCCCTCCGCCGCGCCTTCCTCTCTGTCTCTCTCTTCCCCTCCTGCAGCGAGGGCTCCATTGGAGCAAAGATGGCCTGGGCGCTGGGGATGGCTCTGTGGCCTCTGCCTTAGGCGCTAGAGTGGCTCTGGTCGCAACATGGCGACGCCCAGGATGGGCAGAGCATCGCCCCCTGGTGGGCAGAGCGTCGCCCCCTGGTGGGCGTGCCGGGTGGATCCCGGTCGGGCGCATGCGGGAGTCTGTCTGACTGTCTCTCCCTGTTTCCAGCTTCAGAGAAATGCAAAAAAACAAACAAACAAACAAAAAAAAAATCCACTCGAATAGCGCCCGTGGTTGATGCTGCCTTTGGGTGTCTGGGTACATTTTCCTTTCTATAATTTTTCATATTCTCTAATTTTAGCAGCATGGTTATGTATTATTTATAGAGTCAGAGAAAAGCCATTTCCATTTTGGAAAAGAAAAATTCCCACTCTACCTGATCTCCCTCTGAATTCCCGTATAATTTCCAGCGCCAGCATTTCCTGTAGTGTGCACAGTGGAAGGCTGCTTCTGCAAGGTGTTAAATATGCATTCCGAATTAAAAAAAAAAAAAAAAGACTCCAAGCTCACTTTTGGAGAAGGCCTCACTGTCTGAGGTTGAACTATTTTCTCCTCTCCTGGGCCCTGTATTAGAACTTCTTAGTGTTTGTTGTTCTGATAGGCCCTGTGCCTCTCAGTGAGAGGGATGATATCCCATATCATGGATTCAGACTTCACGGACCGTGGAAACCTTTTTTTTTACATGCGTCTCTTGAGAAACTAGTATTCTGTGGGAGACATTCTGAGACAGGCTCACCGCTCCCAAAATTATTCATTTGATTAATGTGCCTCATTTTCCCCCAGGGACCCCTTGCCCTCCCAAGATCTGGTATAATTGTCTGGGACCTGGCCAAGAGGTCCTAAGTGACTGCCCTACTTTCTTCTAACCCCCTACTTACCCGCCCCCCAGGTTGTGGAGTCCAATCTCTCACATCCCCATGCTCAGGGGTCATCTCAGCACTACCAGTGTCTTATCCACACTCGACACTCAACATCGTTGTGATTCCTTGTCATCTTCCTTCCATCCCTGGTCTATCCGTATGAAGCTGACTTTTCTGAAGCGTCCAAAAACAGATTTACTGATGATTTTGTCAGGGAGACGGTGGTGGTGGTGGGGATTTCCCTTGTGTAGTTGAGAGCCAGCGCCACTAACATTGGAGCCACCAGGGACCTTACTTTCTTATTTTTCTCTGATTCATCCTCTGTCCCTCCAAACCCCTCGATTATACCCTGCTGTTTCTTCTTTTTCAGATACAAGAATTTCACGTTTCTTTCCCCTTCTGTAATTCACGGACTTTTTATCTCAACCCCTTTGAAAGTGTCACAGGATTGTTAATGCTCACGGAGAGGCAGGAGAGCAGATCTTAGGTCCCTGGGGTCCGTATTCTAGGGGAGAGGTCACCTCCTCGGTGTCACTCAGCCAACATGCCCTCGTTTTGAGTACTTGTTCAGGACTTCCTGCCGCCTTTGTCATCGGCAATCATGTTGGCGGCTGTCCCAAGCTTCGTCCGTTGCTCATGACATCATGATTGAGGAAATTAACTGATCTTAATTCTTTTGGTGTTCCGGGGAAAGAAAAATCAGATTTGCTGTTCCCTATGGTACCATGAAAAAAAAAAAAGGAGAGATTTAGGAGTTTGGGCATAATTTAGAGAATTTAAACTCTCTATTTAAATGTCCAAGGATGAACTGTTTTCTTGCGGGTGTCAGAGTTGCTGGTGGTGATTATATGGTTTGAGCATTTAAGATTTTGCATTACTAGAAAGAAAACTTTTACTTGATGTCATCTAATAAATGGACATAGTAAAAAAAAAGACTTCAAGTTGCTAATAGGCTCTCTCTGATTCATTGCTTTTACACATCATTTTAGACTTCTTGATGGCAATAAGGATTTACCTTTCGACTTCACTGTCCTCTCTCCTTCCTTTTCCTCATGCTCCGGAGGGGGCATATGACAAATTAAAATGTGTAGTATTTGTATTTAGGTTCCCATGCTGATGCAAATGTTATTCGCGGCAGAATGATGTAGTGTCTTGACTGTTGCCTAACTTACCTTTTGTTTTCCTGGAGCTGACACTTGCCTTGCTTCTTCCCTTTGCGTGGCCATCCCACCCCTCTCCTTGCTGTAACCCTCTCAGTCCAGTTGTGCCCGAGGTCAGTTCCAGCAGGTCATCTCTCCGTTCCCCCTTTCTTCTCAGACACCTCCTTGTTCTCTCTTGAGCGGGTGACTCTGTAGGCCTGTTGCACACTGGAACCTCCCCCTTGTCATAATTTTTGGAATTCCATTTGCACCCCCCCCCCGTTTTCTGAATCTCAGGTTTTTCCCTGATTTGGGAAAATCTCAGGTTTTTCCCTGATTTGGTGTTGTTCCCTTGTTCTGGTGGAGCACAGCCTGCATTAGTTTTCTCTAGAACAATGCTACAGGAACAGAATGCCTGGCCTCAACAGGCCCTGTTGGCTTACACTGCTGTAGTGTGGGCTGTTGCTAGTTGATCCCCCACAACACAGACCTGTTGTTTTAACCTTTTCGGGGTTAAATAAAAACAACCTATAGAATTCTGCCAGGGTGAACACATTGTTCTCAAGATTGCTGTGGCTATTCGGGATTGTGTGTGGTATCAATTTTGGGGATATCTGTTCTAGTTCTGTGAAGGGACACCCCTGGAGTCTTGATTCCAGTTGTTCGAGAACACTAATGTGCCGCTAACAGCTTCATCCCGATGCCGGTTCTGATGTGGTTCTGTTGATGGTGTGGAGAGAAAAGAATTTTAAATGACCCACGTTTGGAGAAGCTTAGGCTGTTGCAGTTAAGATTTATTCAGGATTGCAACAGAGGGTTACTCACAGGTATTCAGTGTCTCTTCTCTGTCTGTCCTTCTGAGGAAAAAGTCCAGTCTTCATTATGACCGGTATAAAAACCAAATACCAGATACTGAGCACGTGGTCTAGTCCAGCCCAGGGGCTGTTCAAAGCCTGTACTTCGGAGACCATCCCGCTGAGCCCGGAACAAACGTGGCTAGCACATGTCTCCAAGCCGGAAGGCATCAGAGAGGAGGGGAAAAAGGGTCAATCTCCGTTAAGCACGTGTTTATATTTTGGGGCTAGGACAGACCAGCTTGCCTTTAAAGCCCACCAATCAGATTCTTTAAAACTGCACCGCTTTATGTTGGTCCCTCCCACCAACCAATCAGGTCCTTCTTCTAGGCTGGACTGACAGGCCCCTATGGCTGTCAGTCTGGCTTCCAGGGAGCATGTGTTAAGGTGGAGGCACAGCGGCCCCTCCCCCCACAGGCTGGGTGGGGCTGGTTTTACCCTGAGGGGGCTGGAGAAACGGGCACAGTGGCCTCCGGGAATGTACCAGTGAGCCTGTGCGTGCTCCTGCCTTCCAGCCAAATTAAGCTGCATGGTAAGGTGACCAATCGCCCTCCTTTAGGGAGGACAGTCCTTCTTTTGTAAGTTCCGTCCTCCCTCGAAAAGTGTCCTCCTACATGTCCTCCTTTTTTTTTTTTTTTTTGTATTTTTCTGAAGCTGGAAATGGGGAGGCAGTCAGACAGACTCCCACATGCACTCGACCAGGATCCACTGGCTTTCCCACCAGGGGGTGATGCTTTGCCCATCTGGGGTGTTGCTCCACTGCAACCAGAGCCATTCTAGTGCCTGAGGTGGAGACCATGGAGCCATCCTCAGCGCCCAGGCCATCTTTGCTCCAATGGAGCCTTGGCTGCCGGAGGGGAAGAGAGAGACAGAGAGGAAGGAGAGGGGGAGGGGTGGAGAAGCAGATGAGTGCTTCTCCTGTGTGCCCTGGCTGGGAATCGAATCCGGGACTCCTGCACGCCAGGCCGATGCTCTACCACTGAGCCAACCAGCCAGGGCCATGTCCTCCTTTTTGATATTGGAAGACTCATCTGTTAATGCCCGTATTCGATCAATGCAGAGTTGATCCATTGCGTGTGATGTGACGTATTTGTATCTAAATGAGTACTTTCTTCTTACAATGATTATTAAAAATTAATAGGCATGTAAGCATAATGACAATATAAAATATGACATGTTTTTATTATGCATTGATGCTAGTATAGTGGATTATTGTTGCAATGAATAAAATGTTTCTTTTATTGATGATATTGCTTTCTTCCATTTATTTTTGTCCTTTTTGTTGTAAAAAAATTGATCACCTTATGCATGGATGCTGGAGCTTCTTGGAGCTGGCATAAGACACACCTTAATTTGGGGGCCAAAATTTTGAAGAAAAAAAGTATTACATAAAGTTATCGAACTCAAGTTTTGTTCATCGTAAAACTCATACCACTCCTCCTCACTGTACAAACTCCCATCCATGAGCTTGTCCTCATCTGTGTCTGATGACAAATTATTGTCTTCAACAATGAGTGCAGAGACAAGTGCAAGAAAGCGGGAAATGCAAGTAAAAAATGTACAACCATGGTAGAAGACGCAACCAGTTTTCAGACCCCAAATTTTTCAGGAAAAGGTGCATCTTATCCATGGGGAAATATGGTAGCTACCTGCCCATGTTGCCAGCCCTTCCTGGTGGTGGAATCCCCTGGACCACCATAAACCGCCTTGCAGAAGCAGCAACCAAACCTGGCTGCACCCCCTAACCCCTCTGGCCTGTCCGGGTGGGACCTTCCCGTTGGTAGGTGAGGTGCCTGCTGCATGTTGTAAGTCATGCCACTTGGAGAGGAGGGCCCCCCTGGGGTCTCAGCCACACCTGGCCGGACAGGGTGACCCGATAGGTGAGCATCCTCTCCCCTGGTCGCGGGAGGGGTGGCCACCTGTGCTCCTCTTCCTGAGTGATTTCAGTAATTCTGCTGCGCAGCTGGGTGGGCGTCTGGACCAAAACCCCTCCAGGGAAAGGAAAACACGCCATGCTAAGTGCTTCTGCTCTGAAGTGTGGGCAGAGTTGCTGGGCAGGACATGTGTGATGGGAGCTTTGGTCTCCAGAATGCCATCGCTGGTGTTGGCGATCATATCCCGGGCGCCCTGGGCACGCGTGGTGGGTGGGCTGCATCCCGGACACGCGGCTGCAAGCGGGACCCCGCGATGGGGTGTCCTGACCAATGTGTGAACGCATCTCCCTGCGCGTCCTTCTCAGACGCCCTAAATTGCTGCTCCTCTTGCTGTGCTTACTTAACATGCCGCCCGCATCCCATTCTGATTTTTTTTCTTTCTTCTTCTTCTTCCTTTTTTTTTTTTCTGCTGAGCCAGACATAATTGCCTTTGTGAAATCGCGCTCTATTGATGGGGCAATCAAATATTAAAAATAGCACTGCCAAGTTTGGCAGGAAATGTAATTAAAGGAGCCGTGAACCCCGAGTGTGCGTGCGCATGCGTCTCTTCCCTCCTGTTTGTAAAGGGTCCCTTCGGACTGGTGCTGTGAGGAGGGAGAAAAAAATCAAACCTCGATTTGAGATGATTTATATGGAAATGATACTTGAATTATATATTTGCAAGATCATAGACACTACTTAATACATTTTACCCGCGTCAATGTGGCCTCTTTTTTTTTTTCTTTCTTTCTTTTTAAACTGAGACTCCTGCACATAGGCCTGGAGAATGAACACAAGCTTTTTCTGTTTATTGGTGTCGAGTCTTTCATGGGATTGGTTAGGGGTCCAGGGTGGACGCTGCAGTTTACCTGATGCATTTCCTCAAACAGGTGACTTCACATCTTGGCGACTTGGTTTCTTTGTAGGAAGAGGAAATGTGTGCACCCTGTAGCAGCTGCTTAGGGAGGTCATCGCTGTTTGAGTCCCTTGAGGTCTGCTCTGTGGAGCTAAAACCAAAACTCTCCACCACCACCCCCTCCTACGATTCCCCCTAGTCATTGGCATTTTGGGAAGTCCAGTCAAAGTTGTCAGAACCGTGACGGAATCTGGCAGGAAGAGGGGAGGAGATGGTTCGTGAGCAAGGGACTGTGTGGAGGGGTTGTGACTGGTGAGCCCAGGTCACGATGTATTTGGGAAATTGTAACTTCTTGTGTCGGGATTTAAATAAAAATTCATAGACTAGATGGCAGGGTAGGAGACAGAGAAAGCTTGGGAAATAATCTGCTGCACCCAGTGAATGTCCTTGGGAAATTCTGAATTGAGCTGAAAGTTGGGTCATAAACCTGGATTCAAAGAATAGATTCGAGTGTTGGCCCGGCATGTGGAAGTCTCGAGTTAGAATCCCGGCCAGGGCACACAGGAGAAGCGCCCATCTGCTTCTCCACCCCTTCCCCTCTCCCCTCTCCCCTCTCCCCTCTCCCCTCTCCCCTCTCCCCTCTCCCCTCTCCCCTCTCCCCTCTCCCCTCTCCCCTCTCCCCTCTCCCCTCTCCCCTCTCCCCTCTCCCCTCTCCCCTCTCCCCTCTCCCCTCTCCCCTCTCCCCTCTCCCCTCTCCCCTCTCCCCTCTCCCCTCTCCCCTCTCCCCTCTCCCCTCTCTCTTCTCTTCTCTCCCCTCTCTCTTCTCTTCTCTTCTCTTCTCTTCTCTTCTCTTCTCTTCTCTTCTCTTCTCTCTCTCTTTTCTCCTCCTGCAGCCATGGCTCAATTGGAGTGAGTTGGCCCTGGGAGCTGAGGATGGCTTCATGGCTTCTACCTCACGCACTAAGAAGAGCTCAGTTGCTGAGCAACAGAGCAACACCCCAGATGGGCACAGCATCGCCCCCCTACTGGGCTTACCAGGTGAATCCTGGTGGGGTTGCATGCAGGAGTGTCTCTGCCTTCCCTGCTCTCGCTGAATAATAATAATAATAATAATAATAATAATAATAATAATAATGGTTTCAAGAAGGGACCATGATGACCAGGCACAAGACCCATGTGTGCTCCATGTCTGGCACCCAGCGTGGGACACAGTGTTGCAGCAACTGTTTGCAAATCACTTGGGCTCTCTCCTTTGAGAAGTCTCTTCTCTGCACCATAAAAACAACGTATTTGTTGACACAGTACGTTGATTCCATTAAAATTGCATTAAGTGTACTGGAGAGCTATCAGGGTATAATGAAGCCGGTGTACTCACAGACCCACATCCACTTTCTGAGCCGCCGGAATGAGGGTCAGAAGGGAACCTGTCTGGCGGACAGATCGCGCCTGCCTTCCCAAAGGGTTACGAGCAAAGGCAGCCTGGACGATGGTCAGACTCCATGCAAGGCTGACACCAGTGGAAATCTGTCCCTTCGAGATGCCTTGGCCTGGGTTTTCCTGAGACATCCTGTTCTTGGGGCCCGACACGCCCTGTGCTCCTGAGTCCTGGGTCTTCCCCATTCACCTTCCCAGAGCACACTCCATTCTTGGAATTCCTGCCTGGAAGGGTCCCCTCAATTCCTGAACGTTCACAGGTGCTCCTCGGAGGGCCCTCTACGGTCCAGACCTGACCACTGTGGGGCCGCAGCCTGCCCACCTCCATCCCAGGGGAGGCTCCCTCCTGCCCTCTGCCCTCACACCGGCCCTGGCCCTCCGAGGCTGCCCGGGACGGACGCAGAGACTCGTAGGCCTTTGTTTTCTCACCTGAGTTTCCAGGTCAGCTGGTGTGGCCCGCCCCACTTTGAACTGGAAGCTTCCATTTGGGCTTGAGTCCATGCCATGTGTCCACTCTGGGATCCAGGCTGAAGCGACAGTGGCTGTCTTGGCTGTGGCCAGGAGCAGGAGCAGTAACATGTGATGTCCCCAGATGCCTGGGAGGTGACAGCCACCCCCCACCCAGTGTGGCCAAGCGAGTCCCATGGCCAAGTCCAACGTCAGGCAAGGACTAGAACTTCTAATCCGGGGGGCTCTGGGACGGAGAGCAAAGACCCACTCTGCCACATACAGGTGTCTTTTTTATTTTAAACATAAACTTTTACATTTTGTTAATCCTATCTATTGGGACTCTTGATTCTATGGTGTGGCTCAAATGCTGAATTCTTTTCAAGATTGTTTTTAAACAGAAATGTGCTCCCTTGTTCTTCTAGGATGTGTGTGTTTCGATTTCTGTTTCACGGTTCGACTCTTCTAGGCTTTATTTTGGTAGAAAGGGTGAAGCAGGAATGACGTTTTCTTTCTTTCCACCTGGCTAGCCAGTTGTCTTGCAGTGTTTTGTTTGTTTATTTTTTGTTTTTGACAGAGACAAAGGGAGTGAGAGAGAGGGACAGACAGACAGGAAGGGAGAGAGATGAGAAACATCAATTCTTCACTGCGGTATCTTAGCTGTTCAGTGATTGATTTCTCATATGTGCCTCGACCTGGGGGGGGGGGCTACAGCAGACGAGTGACCCCTTGCTCAAGCCAGCGACCTTGGGCTTCAAGCCAGCAACCCTGCACTCAAGCTGGCGACCTTGGGGTTTCGAACCTGGGTCCTCCACGTCCCACTCTGATGCTCTATCCACTGCACCACCGCATGGTAGGCTATCTTGCAGTTTTTAATGAAATAGAATTTCTTTCCCCCTCATTAGCACATTGCTTAGACACATATGCAATTGATACATTCCTTGGGGTCTTCTGTTTTAAGTATATCTTTTAATAATTTTATTTATTGGTTTTTAGAGGGAAGAGAGGAGAGGAGAGAGGGAGAGAGAGACAGACAGACAGACAGAGAGAGAGAGAAAGAGAGAAGGGGGGAACAGAAAGCATCAACTCCCATATGTGTCTTGACTGGGCAAGCCCAGGGTTTCGAACCAGTGACCCCAGCGTTCCAGGTCAGTGCTCTATCCACTGTGCTACCATAGGTCAGGCTTAAAGAAATGAAGTTTTTTGCATCTAGTACTGAACCTATGCCCTTGGTGGGTGATTAAGTTCGTCTCGCTCTCACTGTTATGCGTTTCACAGTCGTCCACCTGCTCCGAGATGTTCCGCGCCGTTTGCTTGCTGTCGGAAACGGGATCTCCGCCTCGGTTTGCGACACACACGTGAGCGTTCAAGTCAGCCTTCTCGGAGGGGTTGCTTCATGCCCTCAAGTGTTGCCTTTGAACCGGATTTGAAGAGCTGAGGAAGATCCTTGATCTTAGGCAGTGAGAAGACTTTTCAGTTTGGGGAGGACTGGGATTAGAGAGCTCCCTCACTGATTCCAGCCCCCCCCCCGTGTCAGCAGCCCCCACCCCTACCCTGCCGTGGGCTCCAGAGATGACAAACTCTTATTCTCTGTCACCCACCTCCACAGCAGGAAGTCCTTCCTCGTTTCTAATGTTATCGGCTCCGTTTAGGCCGGCAGCAAGTGTGTGTGGGTGTGGGGGTGGGTGGGCGGGGGGCAAGCTGGGACCCTTCTGGCCGCTCTCAGGTGCTTGGAGAGGGAAGCTCTTCTTAGAGCGGCATCAGCCTCGCCCCTGGCTTTCGGGCTTCCTGTCACATCCTCGTAATTATAGGTGACTCCTGTGACCCTCCCCGGGGTCTTCACAGTCTTTGTATAGACTGCGGGCTTTGGATAACAGCCCCAGCCAAGGAGACAGGGCAGAGGCTTCGCAGGACGCGGTCGTCTTCACGGTGAACTCGGTTCCCGACCCCCGTGCCTGGCAGGAGTGGCCCAGGACGAACCTGTAGAATTGCAGCAATGTCAGGGCAGGCGGCCTGCCCTCACTGGCGGCCTGCGTTGAGCACCAACGGCACCAACGAAGACCCGATAGTCCCAGAGCAGGGTACGGACACAGGGCTCCCCCTGGTCGCCGAGATCGGAGCAGGGAGGCATGCTCACCCAGGAGGCACGCCAGCACGAGGGCTTTGAGGAGCCTCTTCCACCCGACTGGTGGTGGCTCGGTGGGCGCAGCACTGAGGTCACTGGTTTGAAACCCCGGTCACTGTCGCGATCTGGTCAGGGCACATAGGAAGAGCAACCAAGAGGCCCACAACTAAGTGGAGCAACGAGCTGATGCTTCTCTCTCTCTCTCTTCCTCCTCTCTCTTATCCCTCCTCTCTCCATCCCTCCTTCCCTCCACCTCTCAAAAAGAAAGGGGAAAAGCCTGTTCCAAGATTTCTGCCGCGGTGGTCCCTTGTTAGAGCCGGTGCTGGTGTTTCTAGAACGGGAGAGGCAGGAAAGGCCCTGCTTCTGCGGAGACACAGGGAAAGGCGGGCATTTGGGAATGATCATCTTGTATTCTGTTCTGGTTGTCACAGACTGTGGGGAGGGGGCCCTTAGACAGAAGTTAATTCTCTTCCAGTTCTGGAAGCTGGAAGTCTGTGATCGGGGTGCCACCACAGTCAGTCAGGGTTCTGGGAGGGTCCTGGCTCACAGGTGGCCCCCTTCTGGCTGTGGTCTGCCCTGGCCTGTCCACGGTGTGTGCGTTCTGAGAAAACAACTGCTTTCTTTCTCTGCACCTGCAGGGTCCCTAGTCCCTTCATGAGGGCTCCTCCTTCCCAACCCCACGTGACCCTAATCACCTCCCTCCTTCCCAACCCCACGTGACCCTGATCACCTCCCTCCTTCCCAACCCCACGTGACCCTGACCACCTCCCTCCTTCCCAGCCCCACGTGACCCTGATCACCTCCCTCCTTCCCAACCCCACGTGACCCTAATCACCTCCCTCCTTCCCAGCCCCACGTGACCCTGATCACCTCCCTCCTTCCCAGCCCCACATAACCCTGATCACCTCCCTCCTTCCCAGCCCCACGTGACCCTGATCACCTCCCTCCTTCCCAACCCCACGTGACCCTGATCACCTCCCTCCTTCCCAACCCCACGTGACCCTGACCACCTCCCTCCTTCCCAGCCCCACGTGACCCTGATCACCTCCCTCCTTCCCAGCCCCACGTGACCCTGATCACCTCCCTCCTTCCCAACCCCACATGACCCTAATCACCTCCGAAAGATGCTGTCTCCAGATGCGATCACATTGGGGGTTAGGGCCTCAGCTTGTGGATTTGAGGAGCACACGGACACTCAGCCCTAACCATGAGTCTTCAGTCACAGGGTAGCAAATCACCACCAGCTTTATACCCATTCATTGTCTCGCCGTTTTCTTGGGTCATGAATATGTTTTGTTTTTAGTGTGTGTGTGTGTGTGTGTGTGTGTGAATAAGGTGCCAGAGTCCTTTGTAGAAACATCTGAAAGATCATCCAGGTCTTCTTGGCAGTCCTCCTGCTCTGGGTGTGACGGAGGCACAGTTGAGTCTGAGATGTGGTACTGCCTGTGGCGGGAGCGTTTGAGGGTGACCTGGAGTCTGTCACCAAGGGGACCTTGTGAGGCAGTTCAGTGGCATCCTCAGTCCTTCCGGAACCCCCGGGGGCATGTAGCCAGTCCTGTCCAGCTTGGCCCCCGCGTGCCTTGCCCACGCACACCATGGAAACTTGGGCGGTTTATCCTCATGGAACTCCTGCATGGAAACACCAGGACCCAATGAATAAGGGGGCCTCCTGGGCTGTTGCCCTGTTGAGGGGGGAGCCGTAGCCTCCTTCTCCTCACTGTGCCCGGTGGGGTATTGGGGTGAGGGACAGGGACCGTCCTGGAACTGAGGAAGCAGGAGCAGGGGCACCACTGTGGGAGGGAGAGGTGGCAAAGGGGAGCCTGGGTTGGGGAGGGAGAAAACAGGTGTGTTTTTTTGTTTGTTTTTTTTGTGTATTTTTCTGAAGTGAGAAGCGGGAGGCAGTCAGACAGACTCCCGCATGCACCTGACCAGGATCCACCCGGCATGCCCACCAGGGGGCGATGCTCTGCCCATCTAGGGTGTCGCTCTGTTGCAACCAGAGCCATTCTAGCGCCTGAGGCAGAGGCCACAGAGCCGTCCTCAGTGCCCAGGCCAACTTTGCTCCAATGGAGCCTCGGCTGCAGGAGGGGAAGAGAGAGGCAGAGAGGAAGGAGAGGGGGAGGGGTGGAGAAGCAGATGGGCGCTTCTCCTGTGTGCCCTGACTGGTAATTGAACCCGGGACTTCCACACGCCGGGCCAACGCTCTACCACTGAGCCAACTGGCCAGGGCCTAGCAGGTGCATTTTTGAACATGAGCTGGGGAGATACCAGGAGCCCTGGGCTGGAGACTGACCCGCAGAGGGTGTTCATGTGCAGAGATTAGAGGGTGCCTTCTGGGTCTGTTTTCAATCCTGGCTGTGATTTTGAAATCACACAGCCACGTGACTTCATGGACCAGAGTGGAGTGAGGTCTGGTGGAGAGGCTCTTTCCAAAAACACGTTCATTCTTGGGCTCTTGTGTGGGTTGCCCCTCGGGGGCGTCTGGGGCCTCCCAGAGTGGCTGCAGGCTGGGGAGGCCTGGACAGCCGATGTACCTCGTGGTAACCTGCTCCCCGGGGTGTGTGCTGCGTCCGACAACGGCCCCTTTCCTGGGCCGAACGGGTTGCTACTGTGTTGCTGACTGTTCGTGAAAGCTTACAGAGCGTCTCACCTTCCTTCCTGCACCGTTTGTCTTCCCAGGTGCTGCTGTCGGGACTCATTGGCGTCGTCTCCTGGAAGAGGCCTCTCTCCCTTGTGGTGAGTCGCACCCGGTCCCCGTGGCAGGCGACTTGGGCACAGGGCACTGCCTGCCGCGGTGTGAGCATGGGGAAGGGGGCAGCGGAGAATTCTGGCTCCTTTGAGGAAAGGGGACACCAGACCTTGCTAAAAGCATCCGAGGCGATGGCCTGCCGTTGTGCGCCTGACCAAGTGTCACCTCTGAGTGTGGCTCCCGGGTGTCTGCCTGAGGTGCACCCGCCTTCCCCTCTCCGTTTGTTCTGTTCCGGTGCCACCCTCCGAGGACATGCCCCGTGAACGGAGAGTAGTGTAGGTGCGTGCGTTTAATAAGTGTAGATGCATGCATTCGGATGGCTAGATGTGTGCACGCGCTCACACAAACGGGACGCAGTTTAACGGAGTTCAAGAAATGTCCGCTTTCTGTGTTTTGAGGACCGCGCGCCTCTGTGAAGGGGACGCCTGCTGGAGCAGGAGAGGGACGGTGTCCCATGGTGCTTTGGTGCAGGGCTGGGCACCCAGGGTGCAGAGGGGGCTGGCGGCTCCATCCCAGAAGGGCCCCGAGCAGACATGTGTCAGGTGGTCTGTGGGCGTGTTCTTCTTGGTGGACGCAGGAATATCCTCCTGTGTCCGTGTCTGGGCTGGAGGCAGAGGCCTTCCGGTGCTGGAGAATGGAGTGGATGGCGTGGCTCTTGTTCTTCAGGAGTGATCAGTTATTTAAAGCTTCTTCTTCTTTTTTTTTTTTTTTTCTGAAGCTAGAAACAGGGATAGACAGACAGACTCCCACATGCGCCCTACCGGGATCCACCCGGCACGCCCACCAGGGGGCAATGCTCTGCCCCTCTGGGGCGTCACTGTCGTGACCAGAGCCACTCTAGCGCCTGGGGCAGAGGCCAAGGAGCCATCCCCAGCGCCCGGGCCATCTTTGCTCCAATGGAGCCTCGGCTGCGGGAGGGGAAGAGAGAGACAGAGAGGAAGGAGAGGGGGAGGGGTGGAGAAGCAGATGGGCACCTCTCCTGTGTGCCCTGGCTGGGAATCGAACCCAGGACTTCTGCACGCCAGGCCGACGCTCTACCACTGAGCCAACCGGCCAGGGCCATTAAAACTTCTTTAAGTGAGGAGGCTTGGAGATAATGACATGGGCTGGGCAGGGGCGGGCAGCGGAGAGCCAGGAACACAAACTTGTGCGCCATGCATAGCTACCCCTATCCCCTACCCCCCCCCCCCACGAACGTAACCACGATGCCTTCTAGAGCGTGAGGGCGTCGGCTCAGGGGCGATGCCTCTTCCACAGCAGGTCAGCTCAAGGGAGAGACACTCCCTCCACATGAGTGTTTTACAACAGACGTGCACAGAAGTACAGAGAGGAGTGTCACGGACCCCCACGGACACCCTCCTCACACACTCATCTTCAACAAAATAAGAACATCGATGTGTCTTGTTCCATATACACCCCTTGCTGGGTTATTTTATTTTTTACCTTAGTCTTTTTTGTTGTTGTTGTTAAATATATTGGGATGATATTGGTTAAAAGGATCATGTGAGTTTCAAGTATACAATTCTGAGATCTGTATATTGCATTGTGAGCCCACCAACCAGAGTCAAACCATCTTCTGTCCCCGTGTATGTGGCCCCCTCTACCCCCTCCCCTCTACCTCCTTCCATACTGGGTTATTTATTTATGTATTTATTTATTTTAAGAGAAAGAGAGAGAGAGAGAAGCATCAATTTGTTGCCCCACTTACAGATGCCTTGATTGCTTCTCCTGCATGCCATGTGCCCTGACCGGTGACCTTGGGCTTCGAACCAGCGACCTCAGCACTCTGGGTCGATGCTCTTATCTACTGCGCCACCACTGGTCAGGCCCTGCTGGGTGATTTCAAAGCAAAGACCCGTTAGTGTGTCGCGACGGTGACTTTCTTGTGCAGAGGGACATGGTGGTGGACATGCTGGTTGGCGCCTGCTGTCCTTAGACTGTGTTCCCTTCCAGGGCCCTTGGGGACAGTCTGCTCCATTGCTCCTTACCCACCCCGAGGTGCAGAAGGAAGCCCTCTGACCCTGGCCACCAGACAAGGCACAGGGCACAAGAAATAGGAGGGAACACCCATCAGCGTATTGTGGGATGTATAACACACACATCCATGCACGTGTATACGTAAACTGTAGGTAAAAATCGTGTAAAGGTTGAGCTGATAGAGGTTGGCAACACAGGCAGCTTGAACTGCACATGAAGAAGTCTGTCACTTGCAGCTACACTGGTCAGTTTAGATGTACACTCCAAACCGTAAAGCAACCACCGAAACAAACTATAAATTAAGAAGGAGCTGCCAACCAAGCAAACCCACGGGAGTCATAGGAAGTAGCCAGTTAACCCAAAAGAACGCAGAAAAAAAAGGGAACAAATAAAAAGTCAGAAGGAAAACCGGGAGCAAGATTCGGTTCCCATTTGAATTTCTTCCGTTTATTGCTTGTTTGTATCTTTTTCTGTTTTATTTTTTGTAAGACTGCATTTCATTGATAATGTGGAGTTTCTTCCTGTAGTTATTCTCTGTGTTAAGGGGTTAATGTTTTATCCCAGCCTATTGTCTGTTGTCTGTCTTTGAATGTTTGATGAAGTGTATTTTTATATATAGAACTGTCGATCTTTTTTTTTTTTAGTTCAGTGAGAGAAGGGGAGAGAGACAGACTCCCGCATGTGCCCCAATAGGGATCCACCTGGCAAGCCCCCTACCAGGCAGTGCTCTGCCTATTTGGGGTGTTGCTCCATTGCTCAGCAACAAAGCTCTTCTAAGCACCTAGGCAGAGGCCATGGAGCCATCCTTAGCGCCTGGGGCCAACTCGCTCCAATCAAGCCATGGCTGTGGGAGGGGAAGATAGAGAAGGGGAAGGGATGAAGAAGCAGATGGTTGCTTTTCCTGTGTGCCCTAACCAGGAATTGAACCCAGGGCATCCACATGCCAGGCCGACACTCACCACTGAGCCAACCATCCAGGGCCCAACCTTTTATCTTACAATATCTGGTGGGTTTTTCCTTTCTATGGATTTATTATGGCTTCTAGTGTTTCTTTCTTCATGTAAAAGATCTTTCTGGCTCCACAATTCTGAAATTATTTTCCTGTGTCCTTTGTGCTTCTAAAACATTTATAGTTTAGGGTTTTTTGTGTTTTTTTATGTCTAAGTAATTGGTCCAAAACTAATTTTTGTCTGTGGCCTGAGGTAAAGGTTCTAACTTTATCTTTTTCAAGTGGGTAGCCATTTCTCCCACACTGTTTTTTTGTGTCCAATGTTTCTCCTCACATTTGAAGTGTCCTCTTTCTTCCCACTGCTACAGTTTATCAATCTCTGTTCTATTTCATGAACTTACCGGTCCATTTCTAAGTCAATAATATTACGCTGCTTGGATTAGTCTTGCTTTAATAATAAGTCACCCCTTTATTTTTTCATAACTTTCTTCATTGTTTCCATGTGTTTTCTCTTTGGTTATCAACTTTAGAATCAGTTTGTAAAGTTCTATATTGACAATGATTTGATTTTGGTTGGGATGACGTCCACTCTGTAGATTAATTTCTGGACAGATAATAGCTCTACTGCTGAGAGGTGGAAATATATTTTCTGTTATAATTTCTAGAAAGACTGGGTGTTGCTCTTACAACACACCATCGTGAACTGTTGTCTTAGAACTAATTGTCCGTCTTTTGAGAGAAAATTGACAGAAATTTCTATTACGTTTTTTGGGTTTTTTTTGGTATTTTTCTGAGGTTGGAAATGGGGAGGCAGTCAGACAGACTCCGGCATGCGTCCAACCGGGATCGACCCAGCATGCCCATCAGGGGGTGATGCTCTGCCCATCTGGGGCGGTGCTCTGTTGCAACCAAAGCCATTCTAGCACCTGAGGTGGAGGCCATGGAGCCATCCTCAGCGCCCGGGCCAACTTTGCTCCCATGGAGCCTTGGCTGTGGGAGGGGAAGAGAGAGACAGAGGGGAAGGAGAGGGGAAGGGGTAGAGAAGCAGATGGGCGCTTCTCCTGTGTGCCCTGGCTGGGAATCGAACCCGGGACTCCTGCACACCAGGCCGATGCTCTACTACTGAGCCAACCGGCCAGGGCCTCCATTACGGTTTTTTTTTGTTTGTTTTGTTTTTTCTTTTTCTGAAGCTGGAAACGGGGAGAGACAGTCAGACAGACTCCCGCATGCGCCCGACCGGGATCCACCAGGCATGCCCACCAGGGGCAACGCTCTGCCCACCAGGGGGCGATGCTCTGCCCCTCCGGGGCATCGCTCTGCCGCGACCAGAGCCACTCTAGCGCCTGGGGCAGAAGCCAAGGAGCCATCCCCAGTGCCCGGGCCATCTTTGCTCCAATGGAGCCTTGGCTGCGGGAGGGGAAGAGAGAGACAGAGAGGAAGGGGGGGGGTGGAGAAGCAAATGTGCGCTTCTCCTATGTGCCCTGGCCGGGAATCGAACCCGGGTCCCCTGCACACCAGGCCGACGCTCTACCGCTGAGCCAACTGGCCAGGGCCTCCATTACGTTTTTAAAAATATTTTAATAACTAACTGATGTTAGAGAGGTAAGGAGAGAAAGACATGTCAATTTGTTATTCTACTTTATTTATGCACTCATTGGTTCTTTTTTTTTTAGATTGTATTTATTCATTTTTAGAGAGACAGGAGAAAGAGAGAGAGAGAGAGAGAGAAGGGAGGAGGAGCAGGAAGCATCAACTCCCATATATGCCTTGACCAGGCAAGCCCAGGGTTTTGAACCGGCAAACTCAGCATTCCAGGTTGATGTTTAATCCACTGCACCACCACAGGTCAGGCTCATTGGTTGAGTCTTTTATGTGCCCTGACCTGGGATTGAACCCACAACCTTGGCATATTGGGACAACATTCTAACCAACTGGGCTCCCCGGCCAGGGCTCCGTTAACTTTTTAATTATATCCATTCTCATATTTTTTTGCCCTTCTAAGTTTATTTTATTTGGAGGAGGGAGTAAGATGTTCTGCCTGCTGTAAGAGAAATCGTTGCTACCAAAGTCTTAAATTTTATTATTATTTTTTATTTATTAAATTTTTTTTTACAGAGACAGAGAGTCAGAGAGAGGGATAGATAGGGACAGACAGACAGGAACGGAGAGATGAGAAGTATCAGTCATCAGTTTTTCGTTGGGACTCCTTAGTTGTTCATTGATTGCTTTCTCACATGTGCCTTGACCATGGGGCTACAGCAGACCGAGTGACCCCTTGCTCAAGCCAGTGACCTTGGGTCCAAGCTGGTGAGCTTTGCTCAAACCAGATGAGCCCGCACTCAAGCTGGTGACCTCGGGGTCTCGAACCTGGGTCCTCCGCATCCCAGTCCGACGCTCTATCCACTGCGCCACCGCCTGGTCAGGCGCTACCAAGTTCTTAACACTCTCCTTCTCTTTTTATTTCCTTTTCAGGATATTTCTTCCGTGTTAGTTTCTAAATGAGTCCTCTGAGCCTTAGCTGTTTCCATTCTGTGGTTGCACCCGTCTGTTGAATTTTTCATTCTGACAGACTGTCGTGTTCCGGGGAAATTCACAAAGCTCTCGGTTCCCTAATTGCTTCTCTCTCCTAGCACTGTGTTCATAGCTCATGTGGCACCTGTTGGGGTGGTCTCCCCATCGGAATCTTTCCGTCAGGGCTGCTCAGTGCCCTGTGTTCTCAGCTCCTCCCCTCAGGACGGTGGGTCTCTTGACTCGTCTGCGTCTTGGTTCATGGTGATTGTTTTACTCGAATGTGATCAGCCCACCTTTGGTTGGCTTGTTCTTATTGACAAAAGATGCACTGTGTTGATGATGAGTGTAGGTAGCTGGCGTGGTTGGTTGGTTGGTGCCCTTTCTTTCACTGGGTGTAGGGGGGAGTGGAATGTGTGGTGGTTCATACTCCCCCCCACCACATTCTGATTGGTTTTGCCCAGAATAGGAAGGTTGTCTTTGGCATCTGTGGGAATGAGAGGTCCCTGTTGATTGGAAAGATCTACTCAACGCTTGCTAGGAGAGGAGGCATGCCCAGGAAGGAACACCTCCCACCCCCAACGTCACTATCCAATGTGAAGGCTTCGGGTCCTGGCCTGGTTGCTCGGTGGTTAGAGCGTCACCCCAGCGTGCCAAGGTCGCGGGTTCCATCCCTGCTCAGGGCACATACAGGAGTCAACCAATGAATTCTTAAATAAGTGGAACAACAAGTTGATGTTTCTCTCTCTCTCTAAAAATCAATTAATAAAACAATGAGTGAAAGCGGAGAGGTCCCTCTATGTGCGCTTGTCCAGGCAGGAATGGCAGGAATGGCTAACGTTTATTGATCCTTCTCCGCGTGCCAGGCTCTCCCCTGAGTACTGACCTCTGACGCGGGGAGAGGCGTCCTGCCCGTGGCGCTGCAGCCGAGACGCGGCAGGGGTCAGGGTTAAACCCCACAGCGTGTGTGAGCCCACAGGCTCTCAGCCCCTGGGCCAGGATCTCTGTGCCCTGTGTGCCCGTCAGCACCAGCCCGAGTCACCATTAAAAAAAATATATAAATACTGCTCTATAGAGTCCTTGTGACATTTCTGTTCACCTTCCACAGAGACAGACACGGATGTGGTGGGCCATACAGACGTAAAAACATTCTCAACATGTACTTCTCATGACACCCTGGGGGGGCTTCTCTGTTATTGCTCCACGCAGAGGAGGGACTAAGACGCAGGATGGGTGTGTGTGTGTGTGTCTGTGTGTGTCTGTGTGTGTGTCCGTGTCTGTGTGTGTGTGTGTCTGTGTGCGTGTCTGTGTGTGTGTGTGTCTGTGTGTGTGTGTCTGTGTCTGTGTGTGTCTGTGTGTGTGTCTGTGTGTGTGTATATGTGTGGAGGGTAAACTCCCACCCAGGCCAACCGGCCCTGTTGTTTCATCCCTTAATCATTGCACCACCTTCCTTACTAGAGACTTTAAATTTAACAGGGGAGAAAAAAACGCTCTTTCTTTAGCTCCCTGGGCCAGAAATTCAGCTTCCTTGGCAGCGCAGACTGACTCCAGCCCAGTGCCCAACTACGTGAACTACTTTTATGTCCAATGAATTTTTTTTCTTTTTTTCTTTTTTTTTTTTAGCGAGAGAGAGACAGAGAGAGGGACAGATAGGAACAGACAGACAGGAATGGAGACAGATAAGAAGCATCAGTTCTTCATCACCTTAGTTGTTCATTGACTGCTTTCTCATATGTGCCTTGACCAGGGAGACTCAAGGGACCCCCTGCTCAAGCCAGCGACCTTTGGGCTCAAGCCAGAGACCATAGGATCATGTCTATGATCCCATGATCAAGCCAGATGAGCCTGCACTCAAGCTGGGGACCTCGGATTTTTGAACCTGGGTCCTCAGCATCCCAGTCCAATGCTCTAACCACTGTGCCACTGCCTGGTCAGGCCTGATTCATTTTTTTTCCTGTTTTTCTTGTTCATTACAAGCATCCAGATAGAGGGAAGATCTTTTCTTTTTCTATGTTCCTGTCTCAGAAAAAATGAGGGGGCTTCCACAGTTTTGCGTTCATTCCAGCAGATGTCGAGGTAGCTCTTCCGCTGCTGCAGGGAGTGTTCCAGCCCCCAGCCGGCCCACTTGTGTTCACTAGGAGCCGTGCTGAGCCAGGCGCTGCCCGTCAGAACACATCCGGTCCTTGGCAGCTTCCTTCCTTGGCACTGTCCCCAGAGTGGGAGGAATTCGTGTGTCTGATGTTTAGTCCCCAGTTTGGGCCCAATTCTTAGCACAATGTCGGTTTTCTTGGAAACCGACTGACAGCTGGTGAGAGAAACAGCTTTGATTGCCTCCCCATTCCGCGTGAGTTCTGCTCTCTCCATCTCTGTCCCCTGTGGTATTTAATGACACGGGCAGACGCCCAGCAGCGGGACCTGTGTGACAAATGGACTTCAGCCTGGAGCACGGTTGTTTTTCTTTCTCTGTCTGTCTATCTCTCCATTGCTATGCTCATCACTTTCCAATGGAAGAAAGCTTAACCTCCTACCCTGCATAGATTAACTTCCTTCTTAAAAGTGTCTCTGAATTTCTGAGCTCACAAATAACGTTTCCCACTGCACCCATCCGAAATTCAGTCCTGGTCTCGTGAAGGCTTCCTGTGTTTGGCCATATTTTGGGGGGGGGAATAATTGAATGAGTCACTTTAACCTTTCCTACACATTGTAGAAAGCCTGTAGGGCTCAGATATAACTTTAATATGTTATTTGAGAGATACAGGTGAGCTGAAGGTTAATAGATGTCATATCCACTGTATGGGGCATCATTATTTATTCAGAAAATGTGTTATAGGTCCGTGTTGGGGGATTCATAAAGTCAAGATCATCTTTTCAAGAGGAAGCATTTCAGCCTGACCAGGCGGTGGCGCAGTGGATAGAGCATCGAACTGGGATGCGGAGGACCCAGGTTCAAGACCCCGAGGTCACCAGTTTGAGCACAGGCGCATCTGGTTTGAGCAAAGCTCACCAGCTTGAGCCCAAGGTCACTGGCTCGAGCAAGGGGTTACTAGCTCTGCTGAAGGCCCACGGTCAAGGCACATATGAGAAATCAATCAATGAACAACTAAGGTGTCACAACGAATAACTGATGGTTGATGCTTCTCATCTCTCTCCGTTCCTGTCTGTCTGTCCCTATCTGTCCCTCTCTCTGACTCTCTCTCTCTCTGTAAAAAAATAAAATAAAAAATAAAAAAAGAAAGCATTTCACTCGAGCACCCTGAAGAAGAAGGTTTTGTTCGTCAAGTGCTGAAGAGGACAGGAAAGGGGTGGGGGTAGACACAGGTCCTGCAAACAAGGCCGAATTTTACTCTGCTGAGAAAGCAGCTGAGTTTCTAAAAACCCCACTGCTGCCACCACCAATCTGGTATGTAAGAGCTAGCCTGCCTATCAGTCTTAAGTTTCATCAGAGAGAGGCGGTCTCACCGGAAAACCAAGACCGACATGAGCAAATTAAACCGTGATGAAAGGCGATCACTCAAGACCAAGTGAAATGAAAAATGGTCATCGATAAGATACCCCCTTTTCTTAAAACATGACCGCCATTCCTAGCCACTTGAACCTGTTTGCTTCCAAGTATAGGTTCCTTCATGTGGACATATCAGGCTTCTGTTTAATTGAAAATGAAATTTTATAGCCCTGGCCGGTTGGCTCAGTGGTAGAGCGTCGGCCTGGCGTGCAGAAGTCCCAGGTTCGATTCCCGGCCAGGGCACACAGGAGAAGCGCCCATCTGCTTCTCCCCCCTCCCCCTCTCCTTTCTCTCTGTCTCTCTCTTCCCCTCCCGCAGCCAAGGCTCCACTGGAGCAAAGATGGCCCAGGCACTGAGGATGGTTCTGTGGCCTCTGCCTCAGGTGCTAGAATGGCTCTGATTGCGGCAGAGCATTGCCCCCTGGTGGGCATGCTGGGTGGATCCCAGTTGGGCGCATGCGGAAGTCTGTCTGACTGCTTCCCCGTTTCCAAAATTAGAAAACAAAAAAAAAAAATAAGAAAATGAAATTTTATAGAGGAAACCGAACAAGCCCGCCAACAGTGTGGGGATTGCCGGGGGGAGAGGAGGGTGGAGGAGGTAGACGAGGGTGGAGAGGGAGTAGGTGGTGGTGGAGGGGACTAGACTCTTGTTGGCATGTCCGTGACTCCGCGTGTTGTAGACGATGTGTTGTAGAGCAGCACACTTGAGACCTATGTGATTTTATTAACCAGTGTCACCCCAGTAAATTCAATAAAAAGTATTTTTGTTTTGCAAGGGACAATGAACTTAGAGAAGAATAATAAAAACCAGGTAGAGAATGGGGTGCACACTATATATTGGAGATTTGAAGTTGGAGGGGCAGGTGGGTGACAGAGTAGAATCTTTGTATCCCGAGAGAAAACATAAATCAAATCCAAGAAGCAAGAGATGTGCAAGGTCTAAGGGTGCAGGAGTACTTCCAGCTGTAGACACTTTGGGGAGAAAAAGATGGTTGGTGATGATGGAGACGCCATCTGGTTGTTGAATCTTCTCTCTAGCTTTCATAGTTGTCACCAGCATCAGGAGATGGTGGCTGTCCCTGAAAACCCTGCTTGTCCATGTATTAGCTTCTTAGAAGTCCTTCCCTTCCCAGTGACACTTGAGCAACTAACTCCTTGACCGCAGCACTGACTTCATCACCTGATGCTTGTGATCTGGACAAGAGGGAGCTACTGTCAGATCAAAAGGATCTTCTGTCTCCTGGTCTGGGGGATTGGAGCATGGAGTCTTGGTTGGCTGAAACAGACCAGGGAGGGTCAGGTCCGGGGTGACTTCTTCCCTGAGCGTCACAGGTGCAATGACCAGTGACATACTTAATGTATGTTTTGCTACGTTGGCAGTTGAACCCACTGTGTTAGTGTCTTGCAGATTTCTTAGCCTTGTGTTTACTATAAAGACGGTTCAGAGGGATTGGATGGTCTCCTGAAAAGAATTGTCTGACGTTCACCTTGGAAATATACCGCCTCCTCTTCCTAATAGACTTCCTTTGCCTGATAGCCTCCACGTTTTAGAAGAAAAAGAAAAAAAAAAGTCGTTAAGAAGGGGAGAAAAATGATCTAACACACAGAGGTAGCCCTAATATCAGAAAAGTAATAAATGGAGTGCCTGTAGATTGAAATTGCGTATTCTTTCTGAAAAAAGGCAATTACTGTTACAACGATAGAGTGTTCAAGAAATTATTATGGCTGAGAAGGATGTGCTATGTCTGTCTGCAGCCCCGTTAATTTTAAAAGTATCACCCGGCATACAAATCATAAGACAAAAGTGCTGAACTCTACTAATTGAAAGGGGATTTAATAAGCTATTCCAAGACACTGTCTGTTCTTTTCCAGCTTCAGAGAAAAAATTATAAATTATAGGCTATTAGTGATCAGATTTCCTTTCAAATGCCCAACGTCTTTGACTGAAGCATATTATACTCACGGGTTTTGTCTTTGATTTCTGAGTCCTTTTACGCCATCCAGTAAGTAATGAGAATATTAGAATAGAACATACGTATATTTTACCCCAGTTTTATGTGTCTTAAATCAAATGGTTGTAGGTTTCGGTTTTTTAATTTTATGTTATTAAAATACAAAAATTCTGATTAGGGATGGAAGGAGGACACAAAGTATCAAACTTGGATTGTTTTTGCTGTATTCACTTGGATTCAACCATGGATAGAAAAATTAAATTGATTTAAGATAGGACTTACGGAGATGCTACCACCTGATAATGACTATTAGAAGTCTGCACTGATCATTTGCAGATAGATTTCAGGAGGAGGAAGGAAATGGTCCGTCATTCTTGGATGAGTTAGGTCCTGTCAGCAACCATAGGTCTCAATGTTCTGTGTAAGTGATCGATGTGTGTTATGTGGGACGCCTGGGAGGTGCAAGGAGGTAGCTGAGAAGACACAGCGGGGGTCCTGCCCCTTCAGCGGCCCCTGCAGCCCCGCCCCACTCAGTCCTTTTCTACCAACAGCTCTTTGCACGGTGACCCATCCTCATTGTCATAGCTCCCACTACAGCTAGAGTTCTGTCAAGCTCTCGTTTGCATCACCTTTTTTTTGCTCTATTTGGGTTTTCGGTTCTTAAGTGGATGAGTGTCCATCATCTCTGGATTGCGCCATTTAATTGATACAAAGTGATCTCGTCCCCATTTAATGTTTTACAGTCTTGAATTTGGCTCTAAGATGAGAGGACTACACTCTCATCGTCCCTCTGTTAAATTTGTGTTAAAATTTGCCCGGCCCTGGCCGGATAGCTCAGTCGGTCATGAGCGTCATCCAGCAACATCAAGGTTGCTGGTTCGGTCCCCGGTCAGGGCACAAACAGGAATCAACCAAAAAAAAATGCATGACTGAGTGGAACAACAAATGCTTCCTTTCCCCCTCCCTTCTCTCTCCCTCCCTCTCTCTGTCTCTCTTAAAAAAAAAAAAAAATTGGCCCTGGCCAGTTGGCTCAGCGGTAGAGCCTCAGCCTGGCGTGCAGGGGACCCGGGTTCGATTCCTGGCCAGGGCACACAGGAGAAGCACCCATCTGCTTCTCCACCCCTCCCCCTCTCCTTCCTCTCTGTCTCTCTCTTCCCCTCCCGCAGCCAAGGCTCCATTGGAGCAAAGTTGGCCCGGGCACTGGGGATGGCTCCTTGGCCTCTACCCCAGGCGCTGGAGTGGCTCTGGTCGTGACAGAGCGACGCCCCGGATGGGCAGAGCATCGCCCCCTGGTGGGCGTGCCGGGTGGATCCCGGTCGGGTGCATGCGGGAGTCTGTCTGACTGCCTCCCTGTTTCCAGCTTCAGAAAAATACAAAAAAAAAAAAAAAAAAAATCAATAAAAATTAAGCCCGTGCTAGATAGTCAGTCGGTTGGGGTGTCGTCCTGCAGCACAGAGGTTGCCGGTTCAATTCCCCGGTCAGGGCACACACAGGAGCAGCTCCATGTTCCTGTCTCTCTCCCCCCCTGCCTCTCTCAAAGAAAAAAAAATTGCCTGATCCGAAGGCCTGTCACAGGGCCTGTCATTTTTACTTTAGTGTCTAGAATACATCTGCTGTCTCTTCTACGGATCAGTTTTCTTAAACTAGGATAAGCTATTGATTGTGAAATCTCTATTTTTATTTGTGGGTTGTTTCAGTGATTCTTTTTCTATGAAATTTACTCTGTTTTTGGTGCTTCCGACTTTTATTGCTTTGTTTAAATACTGCATTCAGTGTGTTTGTCAAAGATATTTAAAGGGCAGCTAGTTTTTTATTCACATTTCAAATACCTTTTCTCTATTCTGTTTTACATAATGAGATACGTGTTCATAAAATACAACTTTATTAAACATAACCATGTGGCATGCCGGAATCGTGAGTAAAGTTATGAAGTGTCACTTTGAAGCATACACCTGAATCCCCTACAAGTCAACACAGGAAGCCCAAGTCACCCACACCAACCCTCTTCTCATCTGCTGCTTCTCTGCAGACCAGTGCTTGGAGGCTCATCATTCTCTTCCCACACTCGTACCTGTCCCTCAACGATGGGTTCTTCTTTTAATTATTATTAAGTGAGAGGAGGGGAGGCAGATACAGACTCCTGCATGTGCCCCAATGAGGATCCACCAGGCAAGCCCACTAGGAGGCGATGCTCTGCCCATCTGGGGCTCTTCCTCTGTTGCTCAGCAACAGAGCTCTTCTTAGCACCTGAGGTGGAGGCCATGGAGCTGTCCTCGGTGCCTGGGCCAACTCGCTCCAATTGAGCTGTGGCTGCAGGAGGGGAAGAGAGAGACAGAGAGAAGTGAGGGAGGGGTAGAGAAGCAGATGAGTGCTTCTTCTGTGTGCCCTGACCAGGAATTGAGCCCCAGACATCCACACGTGGGGCCGATGCTCTACCACTGAGCCAACCAGCCAGGGCCTCAATGATAGATTCTTTTTAGTTGCTTTTGAACTTTTTTGTATGTGTATTTTTCTGAAGTTAGAAGCTGGGAGGCAGAAAGACAGACTCCCGCATGCACCCAACCGGGATCCACCCGGCATGCCCACCAGGGGGCGATGCTCTGCCCATCTGGGGCGTTGCTCTGTTGCACCCAGAGCCATTCTAGCACCTGAGGCAGAGGCCATGGAGCCATCCTCAGAGCCCGGGCCAACTTTGCTCCAACGGAGCCTTGGCTGTGGGAGGAGAAGAAAGAGATAGAGAGAAAGGAGAAGGGGAAGGGTGGAGAAGCAGATGGGCACTTCTCCTGTGTGCCCTGACTGGGAATCGAACCCAGGACTTCCACACGCCAGGCTGATGCTCTACTGAGCCAACCGACCAGGGCCGCTTTTGAACTTTCTAGACGTAGAATCACACTCTGTGTTCCCCTGTGACTTGCTTCTCATCACTCACCCTGGTGTCTGTGAATTCCTCTGTGTGTATGACACTACTTCTGCTGTGTAGCTGGTGAGATATTCTATCGTGTGACAATATCACAGTGTGTGGGGGGGTTCTCCTTTGTGGACAAGTGGGACATTTATGTCATCCTTTTTTTTTTGCCATTATGAACTGAGCCGTTGTGAATGCTTTTAACACCATTCTCCTGTTTATGGGCCAGCGTCCCTCTAGTGTAGGCACCCAGTGTGCAGTCTCCCTAGTAATGGGGGGGCATCTGTGCTGGTGCAGATGTCCAGCTGTGTTCCACAGTTGTTTTCCTAGGAATTCACAGATCATGACTTTTGTGTTTGTGTGAGAGAGACAGACAGACAGACAGACAGATGGAAAGACAGGAAAAGTGAGAGATGAGAAGCATCAACTGAGAGTTGTGGCACCACCTTAGTTGTTCATTGATCGCTTTCTCATATGTGCCTTGATGGAGGGGCTCCAGCAGAGCAAGTGACCCCTTGCTCAAGCCAGCGACCATGGGGTCATGTCTGTGATTCTGTGCTCAAGCCAGATGAGCCTGTGCTCAAGCTGGCGACCTTAGGGTTTCGAACCTGGGTCCTCAGCATCCCAGGCCAATGTTCTATCCACTGCTGCCACCGCCTGGTCAGGCTCATAGGTCATGACTTTAAAAGCCTGCCAATCTGGTGGGTGCAACATAAAGTACCTCGTGGCCTCAGTGTGCATGTATCTCCTTCCTGATGAAGTCGGTCAACTTTTTTTTTTTTTTCTTTTTTCTTTTTTCTTTTTTCTGAAGCTGGAAATAGGGAGAGACAGTCAGACAGACTCCCGCATGCGCCCGACCGGGATCCACCCGGCACGCCCACCAGGGGCGAAGCTCTGCCCACCAGGAGGTGATGCTCTGCCCATCCTGGGCGTCGCCATGTTGCGACCAGAGCCACTCTAGCGCCTGGGGCAGAGGCCACAGAGCCATCCCCAGCGCCCGGGCCATCTTTGCTCCTATGGAGCCTTGGCTGCGGGAGGGGACGAGAGAGACAGAGAGGAAAGCGCGGCGGAGGGGTGGAGAAGCAAATAGGCGCTTCTCCTGTGTGCCCTGGCCGGGAATCGAACCTGGGTCCTCCGCACGCTAGGCTGACGCTCTACCGCTGAGCCAACCGGCCAGGGTGTCGGTCAACTTTTAGTCTTCATTGGTCATTGTGTTTCCTGTCTGTACTGTGTGAGCTTCGTGCTTTACCCACTTTTATTGTTTTATCTTTATCCTAGTTATTTGTAGAAGTTCTTTATATCGTGTCTGCTGAAGGCTGTTTGTTCAACATGTGAAAACAATCTCTTTCTAGGTTTTGATTTACCCTTTCACTTCCTTTGTGGTTAAATTTTGTGCATTCACGTAGGTACCTTTTATAAAGAGATCTGCCCCGGCAGGATAGCTTGGTTGGTTAGAGCGTCGCCCCGATCCGTAGAGGTTGCGGGTTCGATTCCCCAGTCAGGAATCAACCATTCTGAAGGGAACAGGGCACGTGGAGCAAGCACACCCACGGAGGAAGGTCTCAGACAGCCTTGAACATACCTCGCAGGATGACAGAAGGTGTTTCTTCTCTGACCAGGTAGCTCCAGGTGCTTGGAGCAGCATCCCAATACTGGAGAAAATGGACACTGTAGGCCAGGTGTACCTCTGCCATCGTGAAGATGCACTACTATAAATGTCACCGTCATACACATTCTAAGTCACTTAGTGTGGAGCAAAACCTGGATGGGTTGAATGTCATGGAAACAAGCAATAGAATTCAAATGCTTGTGCCTCTTGACTAATGGAATCAGAAAAGCTGTCAAGTGACAAGGGACGGGTCCTGTCGTGTGATAATAAGCAGACGAACCAAGGGATGGACCCCCCCAGAGAATACTGAGGGGGGGGGAATATAATCTAGGAATGATTGGAAGGTGTGTTCACAAGGGAAAAAAAGTAATAAAATGACCTGGCAAATGAGATGACGGCAGCGACCGAGGATCGTGCCAGTTTGCCTGGCTCAGGCTGACGGGCAGCTGGCACGCTGGAGCGGGCGGCAGCTGGGGCGCGGGGGAGGCGTGTGGAAGGACAGGCTCGGAAATGGCAGCACGATGAGTGAGCGAGCGAGCGAGTGAGTGGAGCTGTCAGATGATGAATGAGTTACAGGGCACAGCGGGCAGGCAGCTGAGAGGGGCCGCGGGAAGGAGGAGGAGGTCTGCGTCCCTCACACCGCCCCTCAGTAATAGGCTGTTTTTAGGCCCTAACCGGGCAGCTCAGTTGGTTGGAGCGTCATCCCAAGACACCAAGGTTGCGGGTTCGATTCCCCCTGGTCAGGGCACCTACAAGAATCCACCAAAGAGCCAGATCTATGGTGGTGCAGTGGGTAAAGCATCGTCCTGGAACCGGGAGGTCGCCGGTTCAAAACCCTGGGCTTGCCCGGTCGAGGCACATACAATAAGCAACTAATGAACAACTAAAGTGAAGCCACTATGAGTTGTTGCTTCTTGCTCCCTCTCCCGTCTCTCTGTAAAATCAGTAAATAAAATTCAAAACAAAGAATCAAGCATGGAATGCACAGGTAAGTGGAACAACAAATCAATGTTTCTCTCTCTCCCCCCCCCACCTTCTTCCTTTCCCTCTCCCTTCCTCTATGTCTAAAAAAAGTTAATAAAACATTTTAAAAATATATTTTTAGCCTGACCAGGCGGTGGTGCAGTGGATAGAGCGTCGGACTGGGATGCTGAGGACCCAGGTTTGAGACCCCAAGGTTGCCAGCTTGAGCACAGGCTCATCTAGTTTGAGCAAAAGCTCACCAGCTTGGACCCAAGGTCACTGGCTCCAGCAAGGGGTCACTCGGTCTGCTGAAGGCCCGCAGTCAAGGCACATATGAGAAAGCAATCAATGAACAACTAAGGTGTTGCCCTGGCCGGTTGGCTCAGTGGTAGAGCATCGGCCTGGTGTGCGGAAGTCCCGGGTTCGATTCCCGGCCAGGGCACACAGGAGAAGCGCCCATCTGCTTCTCCACCCCTCCCCCTCTCCTTCCTTCCTCTCTGTCTCTCTCTTCCCCTCCCGCAGCCAAGGCTCCATAGGAGCAAAGATGGCCTGGGCGCTGGGGATGGCTCCTTGGCTTCTGACCCAGGTGCTAGAATGGCTCTGGTCGCAACAGAGCGACGCCCCGGATGGGCAGAGCATCGCCCCCTGGTGGGCGTGCCAGGTGGATCCCGGTCGGGCGCATGCGGGAGTCTGTCTGCCTCCCCGTTTCCAGCTTCAGAAAAATACAAAAACAAACAAATAAACAAACAAAAAAACAACTAAGGTGTTGCAACGCACAACAAAAAACTAATGATTGATGCTTCTCATCTCTCTCCGTTCCTGTCTGTCTGTCCCTGTCTATCCCTCTCTCTGACTCACTGTCTCTATAAAAAATAAATAAATAAATAAAATTTAAAAATATATATTTTTAAATGCAAATGTATAAGCACCAAAAAGAGAAGAAAGTCATGTACGTAGTCACAGTCCTTGATCAGCTCTGGCAGCTGTTACCACAGCGAGGCTCTATTCTCAACACCACCCGGGAAAACTAGTTAAGAAGGGGTTCCTCTGAGCAGGCACAAGCACACCCACAGAAAGTCTGCAGCGTGAGGTTGCGTTAATGTTTTTAAGTGTTTGAAATTAAATTTGGGAGCAGGCAGGAATGCCTGCTGTTAACACTGCTCTTCAGTTTTGTCCTGGTGACTCTAGCCAATACAAGTAGCCAAGAGAAGAGTAAATCACAAGTGTAAGAATCAGGAAGGGGCCCTGGCTGGTTGACTCGGTGGTAGAGTGTTGGCCCAGCATGTGGAAGTCCCAGGTTTGATTCCCAGTCGGGGCACACAGGAGAAGCGCTCATCTGCTTCTCCACCCTTCCCCTCTCCTTTCTATCTCTCTCTTCCCCTCCCGCAGTCAAGACTCCATTGGAGCAAAATTGTGCGAGGTGCTGAGGATGGCTCCATGGCCTCACCTCAGGCACTAAAATAGCTCGGTTGTCAAGCAGCAGAGCTATGGCCCCAGATGGGCAGAGCATCGCCCCCTAGTGGGCTTGCCTGGTGGTTGGGTGCATGCGTGAGTCTGTCTGTGCTTCCCCTCCTCTCAATAAGTATTTTTTTTAAAAAAAGAAGGGAATAGGAAAGGGAAAAAACATAATTCTATCCTTCTTCACAAACTGTTCCTCTACATAGAAAATTCGGGGCCCTGGCCGGTTGGCTCAGCGGTAGAGCATCGGCCTAGCGTGCGGAGGACCCGGGTTCGATTCCCGGCCAGGGCACACAGGAGAAGCGCCCATTTGCTTCTCCACCCCTCCCCCTCTCCTTCCTCTCTGTCTCTCTCTTCCCCTCCCGCAGCCAAGGCTCCATTGGAGCAAAGATGGCCCGGGCGCTGGGGATGGCTCTGTGGCCTCTGCCTGAGGCGCTAGAGTGGCTCTGGTCGCAACATGGCGACGCCCAGGATGGGCAGAGCATCGCCCCCTGGTGGGCAGAGCGTCGCCCCTGGTGGGCGTGCCGGGTGGATCCCGGTCGGGCGCATGCGGGAGTCTGTCTGACTGTCTCTCCCCGTTTCCAGCTTCAGAAAAATGAAAAAAAAAAAAAAAGAAAGAAAATTCGGGAGAATCCACACACTATTAGAGCCCATAAGAAGATAAGAGATGACCAGTTACAAACACAAGGAGCCTTTGTGTGGAATGGCACAGCCCAATTTAAAATTGTAATTTAAACATTTAATTAAAAGCTAAGGTGAAATGTAATAAAAGATACGGGAGACCTTTACCAAGGGACGTAAAAGTCTTGATTAAACGGAGGAAGAGCCTAGTTCAGGCAGGGAAGTTGGGTGTGAGAAAAATGGCAGTCCTTTTAAATTAACCTGTAAACTAAATGCAACTCTGATCAAAATCTCAGAGGAATTTCCCATTGCGGAACTCAACAAGCTGCTCCTAAAGTTCATGCAGAAGAGGCAAGATCAGCCAGTTTTGAAGTAGACCTGGTGAGCGGTCATTCACTCTACCAGGTACTGAGGCTTAGTATAAATCCATAATGATTGAAACGGGATGGTGTGGATATAGGAATAGATCAGTGGAACAGTATAAAGAGCCCAGAGATAACCCATCAAGATCAATATTCAATTTGTCATAGAAAGGATGTTATTTAAATTGGTCCGACAGGGATGGAGAGAGAGAATGAGAAAGAGAGGGACAGATGGACAGACAGGGACAGACAGACAGGAAGGGAGAGAGATGAGAGGCATCAACTCGTTGTTCCATTTAGTTGTGTGCTCATTGGGGTTGCTTCTCATACGAGCCCCAACTGGGACTTGAACCGGTGACCTCAGCACTCTGGGACAACACTCTGTCCACTGTGCCACCAGCAGGGTTCACCGTCTTTTTGATATTCCTTCTAGTCCTGACCTGAAGACAGACTGTAACCAGTTTCCCAGCTCTTCCTAGTTTCTCAGAATTACATCGACAGCCTTTTTTTTTTTAATGTCACTCTTCATGTCCCCATTCCCCAATGGGGGGTGGGGTGGGGTCTCATTGGGTATTTTTGGACCTTCTCCCAGTTCCTAGCAAGGAACCCTCCCTGCCCCCTGTGCACTAATTAGAATGTGCTTTGGAAAGATCCAACGCGTCAGATCCGAGTCTCACGTTTTTAGAAAAATGCAGCATGCTTCCTCGGTTTCTCTAAGCCCAGTGGGTACATGGGGCTATGTCATGTGTGGTGTGGCTCTTAGCAGCCCGGGTTCCAACCACTTCTATGTGTTTATCGCAGCACAGCAGGCTGGAAGGGAACCCTCCCTCCCTTCTTCCCACCAGCAAAAAACATCTCAAAGCTCTTCAGCCAAATGAGGATTTATTCCGTGTTCTGCCTCCTTGAAAACACTCAGCATTGCCTTCCATTAGGAGCTACCTGTAAATAACCAGTGTAAATAATTGAGTGCCTGTGATTTCGCGGTTACCACGGAGTTTGCATTTTGCATTCGGTGTTACGGCACCAGAATTTCCATGGAGTCATCGCTCCTCATTTTGTTCTCTGTGAATTTTTCACCACTTTTAATTCTTTTTTTATTGATTGATTTGAGAGAGAGAGAGTGTGAGAGGGATCAGTTTGTTGTTCCACTTAGTTGTGCATTCACTGGTTGACTCTTCTGTGTGCTCTAACCGGGGATTGAACCCGCAACCTTGGTGTCTTGGGATGATGCTCTAACCAGCTGAACTACCCAGCCAGGGCCACCCTGAATTTTTATACCATCTGACTTGGCATTTTCTGTTTCCTTTCATTAGGTACATTTGCAAAAAATTGGCCCTTGGCTCAGTGGTAGAGTGTCAGACCAGCATGTGGATGTCCCGGGTTTGATTCCCAGTCAGGGCACACAGGAGAAGCACCCATCTGCTTGTCTACCTCCTCCTCCTTTCTCTCTCTCTCTCTCTCTCTCTCTCGCTCTCCTCCTCCTCCTCCTCCTCCTCCTCCTCCTCCTCCTCCTCCTCCTCTTGCAGCCATGGCTCCATTGGTTCGAGTGCATTGGCCCCAGGTACTGAGGACAGCTCCATGGAGCCTCCACTTCAGATGCTAAAAATGGCTTGATTGTGAGCATGGCCCCAGATGGAAGTTGCTAGGTATATCCCCATGGGGCACATGCAGGAGTCTGTCTCTCTGTCTTCCCTCCTCTCACTTGGAAAAGAAGGAAAAAAATCATCAGTGGCTTTTCCCCAGTGAGCAGTACCCACTACCTCATCGTGGACCTGAATTATTGACATTTTAATTATGCTTTGGTAACCAGATACCAATGATATGTATTTCTTTTTCTACAAGATTTGTTCAGAAATGCAGTGTAGGTAGGTTTTTATACTCATTTAATTATAACAAAAGAACAGCGATGACGGTGTTGGAGAAGCCATTCCAGAACGTTCTGTTCTGGTTCTAGGTGTTCCGATCTCTAATCTGACTGAGACGTTGCCCAGTGTGAAGACCCCAGCTGCCCAGGTAAAGGAAAGGCCCAGGTGTCACGACCAGGCAGACTGATTCTCGGTCTCTCAGTCCCCTTTCTCCAGAGGAGTCTGGGCTGGCAGCCGGAGGCAGGGGACCTCAGAGCCTTGATGTTGGTAGGGTCTTGGCTGTGAGCTGTGGACCTCAGAGTCTTGGTGTTGGTAGGGTCTTGGCTGTGAGTTGTGGACCTCAGAGCCTTGGTGTGGGTAGGGTCTTTGCTGTGAGCTGTGGACCTCAGAGTCTTGGTGTGGGTAGGGTCTTTGCTGTGAGCTGTGGACCTCAGAGTCTTGGTGTTGGTAGGGTCTTGGCTGTGAGCTGTGGACCTCAGAGCCTTGGTATTTGTAGGGTCTTGGCTGTGAGCTGTGGACCTCAGAGCCTTGGTGTTGGTAGGGTCTTGGCTGTGAGTTGTGGACCTCAGAGCCTTGGTGTGGGTAGGGTCTTTGCTGTGAGCTGTGGACCTCAGAGCCTTGGTGTGGGTAGGGTCTTTGCTGTGAGCTGTGGACCTCAGAGCCTTGGTGTTGGTAGGGTCTTGGCTGTGAGCTGTGGACCTCAGAGCCTTGGTGTTTGTAGGGTCTTGGCTGTGAGTTGTGGACCTCAGAGCCTTGGTGTTTGTAGGGTCTTGGCTGTGAGTTGTGGACCTCAGAACCTTGGTATTTGTAGGGTCTTGGCTGTGAGCTGTGGACCTCAGAGCCTTGGTGTTTGTAGGGTCTTGGCTGTGAGTTGTGGACCTCAGAACCTTGGTATTTGTAGGGTCTTGGCTGTGAGTTGTGGACCTCAGAGCCTTGGTATTTGTAGGGTCTTGGCTGTGAGCTGTGGACCTCAGAGCCTTGGTGTTTGTAGGGTCTTGGCTGTGAGTTGTGGACCTCAGAGCCTTGGTGTTGGTAGGGTCTTGGGTGTGAGCTGTGGACCTCAGAGCCTTGGTGTTGGTAGGGTCTTGGCTGTGAGCTGTGGACCTCAGAGCCTTGGTGTTGGTAGGTCTTGGGTGTGAGTTGTGGACCTCAGAGCCTTGGTGTTGGTAGGGTCTTGGCTGTGAGCTGTGGACCTCAGAGTCTTGGTGTTGGTAGGGTCTTGGCTGTGAGTTGTGGACCTCAGAGCTTTGGTGTGGGTAGGGTCTTTGCTGTGAGCTGTGGACCTCAGAGTCTTGGTGTTGGTAGGGTCTTGGGTGTAAGTTGTGGACCTCAGAGCCTTGGTGTTTGTAGGGTCTTTGCTGTGAGCTGTGGACCTCAGAGTCTTGGTGTTGGTAGGGTCTTTGCTGTGAGCTGTGGACCTCAGAGTCTTGGTGTTGGTAGGGTCTTGGCTGTGAGCTGTGGACCTCAGAGCCTTGGTGTTGGTAGGGTCTTGGCTGTGAGTTGTGGACCTCAGAGCCTTGGTGTTTGTAGGGTCTTGGCTGTGAGTTGTGGACCTCAGAGCCTTGGTGTTGGTAGGGTCTTTGCTGTGAGCTGTGGACCTCAGAGCCTTGGTGTTGGTAGGGTCTTGGCTGTGAGCTGTGGACCTCAGAGCCTTGGTGTTGGTAGGGTCTTGGCTGTGAGCTGTGGACCTCAGAGCCTTGGTGTTGGTAGGGTCTTGGCTGTGAGCTGTGGACCTCAGAGCCTTGGTGTTGGTAGGGTCTTGGCTGTGAGCTGTGGACCTCAGAGTCTTGGTGTTGGTAGGGTCTTGGCTGTGAGCTGTGGACCTCAGAGCCTTGGTGTTTGTAGGGTCTTGGCTGTGAGTTGTGGACCTCAGAGCCTTGGTGTTGGTAGGGTCTTTGCTGTGAGCTGTGGACCTCAGAGCCTTGGTGTTGGTAGGGTCTTGGGTGTGAGCTGTGGACCTCAGAGCCTTGGTGTTGGTAGGGTCTTGGCTGTGAGTTGTGGACCTCAGAGCCTTGGTGTTGGTAGGGTCTTGGGTGTGAGCTGTGGACCTCAGAGCCTTGGTGTTGGTAGGGTCTTGGGTGTGAGCTGTGGACCTCAGAGCCTTGGTATTTGTAGGGTCTTGGCTGTGAGTTGTGGACCTCAGAGCCTTGGTGTTTGTAGGGTCTTGGCTGTGAGTTGTGGACCTCAGAGCCTTGGTGTTTGTAGGGTCTTGGCTGTGAGCTGTGGACCTCAGAGCCTTGGTGTTGGTAGGTCTTGGGTGTGAGTTGTGGACCTCAGAGCCTTGGTGTTGGTAGGGTCTTGGCTGTGAGCTGTGGACCTCAGAGCCTTGGTGTTGGTAGGGTCTTGGCTGTGAGCTGTGGACCTCAGAGCCGTGGTGTTGGTAGGGTCTTGGGTGTGAGCTGTGGACCTCAGAGCCTTGGTGTTGGTAGGGTCTTGGCTGTGAGTTGTGGACCTCAGAGCCTTGGTGTTGGTAGGGTCTTGGGTGTGAGCTGTGGACCTCAGAGCCTTAGTGTTGTTAGGGTCTTTGCTGTGAGCTGTGGACCTCAGAGCCTTGGTGTTGGTAGGGTCTTGGCTGTGAGCTGTGGACCTCAGAGCCTTGGTGTTGGTAGGGTCTTGGCTGTGAGCTGTGGACCTCAGAGCCTTGGTGTTGGTAGGGTCTTGGGTGTAAGTTGTGGACCTCAGAGCCTTGGTATTTGTAGGGTCTTGGCTGTGAGCTGTGGACCTCAGAGCCTTGGTGTTGGTAGGGTCTTGGCTGTGAGCTGTGGACCTCAGAGCCTTGGTGTTGGTAGGGTCTTGGCTGTGAGTTGTGGACCTCAGAGCCTTGGTATTTGTAGGTCTTGGCTGTGAGCTGTGGACCTCAGAGCCTTGGTGTTGGTAGGGTCTTTGCTGTGAGTTGTGGACCTCAGAGCCTTGGTATTTGTAGGGTCTTGGCTGTGAGCTGTGGACCTCAGAGCCTTGGTGTTGGTAGGTCTTGGCTGTGAGCTGTGGACCTCAGAGCCTTGGTGTTGGTAGGTCTTGGCTGTGAGCTGTGGACCTCAGAGCCTTGGTGTTGGTAGGGTCTTGGCTGTGAGCTGTGGACCTCAGAGCCTTGGTGTTGGTAGGTCTTGGCTGTGAGCTGTGGACCTCAGAGCCTTAGTGTTGGTAGGGTCTTGGCTGTGAGCTGTGGACCTCAGAGCCTTGGTGTTGGTAGGGTCTTGGGTGTGAGTTGTGGACCTCAGAGCCTTGGTGTTGGTAGGGTCTTGGCTGTGAGCTGTGGACCTCAGAGCCTTGGTGTTGGTAGGGTCTTGGCTGTGAGTTGTTCGTGGGGCTCACGGATCTGGGGCAGGAAGGCGGCTCTCCCACACTGGCCACTCAGCCTGCGCTCTTGGCATCTGAGCAACCTTGCTATTGCCGACCCAGGTCAGCGCACCTGTGTGGACATTACCAGTGCCCAGTTCAGAGGATGTGTGAAGACATCAGAAAGGAACCCTCTGATCGATTGTGTCAGCTGTCGGCAGGGAGCGAGGCTCTCCCATTTGAAGTGCGCTAGGGAAGTTGGCTCACAGAGTGTGCAGAAAGGAGCATGTGAGCCCGGCACCCACGGGTCACCGACGCTTTCTAGTGACTCTCTGGAGGGACCCACGCAGCTCCCCAGTTCCGTCTGGATTGGAGAGCCCCTTTGGACCTTCCGGAAATCCTGCTATATGGTTATTCCTGCCCCCCTGTCAAGTGGACACGAAACCCTCATTCTCAGTCTCACATGCCCCCTGTAAATGGATCTGATCTGGGGGGTTGAACCCCGGGCAGCCAGCCAGCTCGCCCAGTTGTCCCATGAGCGGTGAGGACGGCATCTGTTTGCTCACAAGAGCAGTTTGCAGGGGAGGTTGGGCGTGACTGCCTGAGATACTGATGCTTCGTGATGGCCGTTTAGATTCTTAAAATAAACTTCATCTTCTAGACCAGTCTCAGATTTACAGGATAATTGCAAAGAGAGTACAAAGAACCCCCACAGTTCCCCCTGTTAGCAGCATCTTTCGTGCATGCACACTGTCCTTTTTTTTTATAATTCACGAGCCAATAGCAACCGTTATTGTAAAGTCCACAGTGTGTCCAGGTTTCCTTGTTGTTGTTTCTTTGTTTTGGGGTTTTTTTGTTTTTTTTAACCTATTTCCTTTTTCCCTAGCGTCCCATTCAAGACGGGAGATGACAGTTAGCCGCCATGCCTCCCTAGGTGCCTCTTGACGGTGACATCTTCTGTCTCGCCTGGCTTTTTTTTTTTTTTTTTTTTTTTTCATTTTTCTGAAGCTGGAAACAGGGAGAGACAGTCAGACAGACTCCCGCATGTGCCCGACCGGGATCCACCCGGCACGCCCACCAGGGGCGACGCTCTGCCCACCAGGGGGCGATGCTCTGCCCATCCTGGGGGTCGCCATGTTGCGACCAGAGCCACTCCAGCGCCTGGGGCAGAGGCCACAGAGCCATCCCCAGCGCCCGGGCCATCTTTGCTCCAATGGAGCCTCGGCTGCGGAAGGGGAAGAGAGAGAGAGGAAAGCGCGGCGGAGGGGTGGAGAAGCAAATGGGCGCTTCTCCTATGTGCCCTGGCCGGAATCGAACCCGGGTCCTCCGCACGCTAGGCCGACGCTCTACCGCTGAGCCAACCGGCCAGGGCTCGCCTGGCTTTTTTGTGACCTTGACAGTTGTAAGGAGGACGCTTTTTTGTGACCTTGACAGTTGTAAGGAGGACGCTTTTTTGTGACCTTGACAGTTGTAAGGAGGACCCGTCAGGTGCTTTGTAACCGAGAGTGACCTTTTACTGGGAGTTGTCTGATGCTTTTCTCGCAATTAGACAGGGTCGCGGTTCAGGCTCGGGACGTGCCTCCCACTCACTTGTCACGGGATACCAAGGGCACACGCTGTCACCACAGCGTCACTGTCGATGTTGACCTTGATTGCCGGGCAGAGGGAGTGATTGTCAGCCTTCTTCTCTGGAACCTGTCACACTTTCCTCTTTCCATTTCTCTACTGTCTCCATTGGAAGTGTCCTCCTTGTCACACACACACACACACACACACACACACACCCCACGCGTAAGGATGGGGGAGTTTTATATACAGGAAAATAGACGTGTGTATCCTGACAAACGTAGATAGTCACACCTGCAGATATTTCTGCTCCCGTTCCTCTCTGCGCTCAACGCTTGACTTCCGGCCACTGAATGTTTGGGGCTTTTCCCCGCACAACCAGTTCTGCGCCTCTCTGTACACCAACTGGTGCCCTATAGTCGCACCGGGAACCCAGAACTAAGGACAGAAACATATACTTATTGCACGGCACGGGTCTCCCAAATTCTGGCGTGGACCAGACCACTACTTTCAAGCAGTGGTCCCCAACCATTTTTGGGCCACAGACCAGTTTAATGTCAGAAAATATTTTCCCGGACCGGCCTTTAGGGTGGGATGGATAAATGTATCACGTGACCGAGACAAGCGTCAAGAGTGAGTCTTAGACGGGTGTAACAGAGGGAATCTGGTCATTTTTTAAAAATAAAACATCGTTCAGACTTAAATATAAATAAAACAGAAATAATGTAAGTTATTTATTCTTTCTCTGTGGACCGGTACCAGATGGCCCACAGACCTGTAGTACCGGTCTGCGGCCCGGGGGTTGGGGATCACTGCTTTAAAGCATCAACGAGTCCCTGGCCGGGTAGGTCAGTAGGTTGGAGCACTGTCCCAGGACACCAAGGTTGCAGGTCACTACCTGGGTTAGCGCAGACTCCACAGGTTAAGGACTCCATCCCACAGAACTGACCCCCCCCACACACACACATACACACTTCAAGTGCTGATTGCATGTAGTGGGTCTTGAGGCTATTCACAACTTCTGTGCGATTCGGTCACACGTTAGAGGTTCCCACCACCCAGTCTTCATGGCCACTAGGTTGCTAGAATGGCTTCCGGAACTCAAGAGAACAGTTTACTTCCCATGTCACTGGTTGAAGATAAAAAGGCACAGCATAGGGATAGCCAGGTGGGGAGATGCGCAGAACGAGGTGTGGGGGAGGTGCAGGGGGTGCCCATGACCTCTCCGGACACTGGAGGCTCTCCAGACCCCGTGGTTAGAGGAGTTTCTTTGCGGATTTCATTATGGAGGCGTGATGGACTCCATCCTTGGTGGCTGGGGGTTGATTTGGATAGCTGGGGGTGCAGTTGGCGATCGTGGGGGTCATCCAATCCAGACATCCTTACATCACTGTGGGAGCAGCCAGGGCTGACTGAGCTTCTTGTTCAAAATAACTACTTAGTGTTTTATTTGTTATTGATGGATTGAGTGATTGGTTTTTTTAAGAGAGAGAGAGAGAGAGACATCTGTTCTACTTATTTCTGCATTTATTGGCTGATTCCAGCATGTGTCCTGACTGGGGATCAAACCCACAACCTTGCTGTATCGGAGCAATGCCCCATCCAGCTTACGGAGCTCCCTGGCCAGGGGCTAGCTGGTGCCCACGCCAGAATTCGGGAGACTGGTGCGATGTCATAAATAGATGCTTCTTGTTCTTTGTTCTGGGTTCCTGGCACCGAGTTTCTGAAACCTTTCCAATTTCCAGAAGGATGATAAAAGTGCCTTTTGGATGCTAACTGCTGCCCGTTTGGAAGAACCTCACAGGATCTCGTGTTTCCGTTCATCTGAACTGGGGGAAGAAGACAGCCTGTCTTCAAATGTCTTTGGCATCCGCAAGGGGTCAGGGGGGGTATGCTCTCCAGCACCCCCTACCCCGCCCCCGCCCGGGGCTCTGCAGCAGCTGTTGGCGTGCAGAACAGGTGTAAACACAAGCTGGTCTTACTTTTCATAGCTTTTCTTCTTTAAAAAAATAGGATAGGTATATTTGGTGGCCTACAGTTCAATTTTAGGTTGTTTTTTGTTTTTGTTTTTGTTTTGGGGGGGGGGACAGACAGACAGGAAGGGAGAGAGATGAGAAGCATCAACTCATAATTGCAGCTCCTTAGTTGTTCACTGATTGCTTTCTCATATGTGCTTTGACTAGGGGGCGGGGAGGGCTCCAGATTGAGCCACTGACCTCTTTCTTGCTCAAGCCAGTGACCCGGCACTCAAGCTGGTGAGCCCTACCCCAAGCTGGTGACCTTGGGATTTTGAACCTGGGTCCTCAGCATCCCAGGTCGACGCTCTATCCACTGCACCGCCACCTGGTCAGGCTGAGTTTAGGGTTTACTTTTACGTGTAACCTCTAGCAAACTGACTTCTCTTTGAAACTAGTGCCATAGAGGACAGGGCACACAGGACGGCTGCCATCCACAGAGAAAGGTAATGTTCACTTTGCAGACGTCGGTTTCTACCCAGAGACAACCAGTTTGCATCCTTGCACCAAAGCCAACCTGCAGAAAAACCCTTGATAGATGATCAATCCTTCAAGCCCGTGGCTGAGAATTTGCCATCGACGTATGAGCAGCTGTCAGGAAAGGAGGAAAAATGTGCACCCCCGTCCAGATGTTATCTGTTAACTGCGAGAGCCCAGTGTGGGGTGGGACGGGGTGTTCCCTCAACTCAGCACCCATCATCAGAAGAATCTAGCGGTGTCCAAATGACCCCAGTGTCCCAGGGAAAAAGCCACCCGCTCAGCAAACATCATTGTGAGACGGTGTCTGGTTTGGTACCTGTTTACCCATTGGCCCTTGACTTCTCATCTTCTCTGTGGAGTGGTGCTGAGAATTCTTCTCTCCGTCCATCCCACATGGCTCTTCTGGACGGGACTTTGTTGGTACTGACCCCTCTTTGAGTGGGTTAGCCTCTAAGGCATCTTATTGTTTGATGGTTAAACCCTGCGTGTTTTTTTGGGGGGGGGTGGGGGGGCTGGGAAAGTGGTAGGAACATTCTTGGAGTGATAGAAGATCGAATTTTCCGCTGGCCCATCTAATGGCGCGGGCATTTGGACAAGCCGGCGGTTACGATCATGTTGATGGGAGAGTCTTGTTCCATTTTTGCAGACGTGGTGAATTTAAATGTGATTGGCTTTGAATGTCAAGCTCGCGAGTTAGATCTGGTTTCTTAATGCTTTTGAGGTCTGTCTCAGACTAGTTCTTATTAAAATATATGATCCTGTTTACCAGGGTATTTTTAAAAGGAGCAATATTTTCCCTGTGGCTTTATAATTAACCTAATCTGGTTACTGTGTTGCTTTTTATTTTTTTAATGGAACAAAAGATAGACTATGTCAGCAGAGTTTTAAGAACAGCAGACAGCAGAGCATCACAGATTAAATAGTACGTATGGTAGCTTCCTGATTGTCGCTCAGACTGACTCCATGTTACCCGGTGTTTGAGTCTGGTGGTAATTGAGGGGTACATTTGGGCCTAAGCTTAGTCTTATCCCAACATTGCTATTTTGTATAATTATCGAACTGAAACGCTCAGTTCTTTACTTGCTCTTGAAGGCGTCGTTTCTGATCTTCCGTTGACTTATGTACTTCATCAGGTATTTTCAGTAACTTGGCTGCATTAATACTACTCATATGTTCCTTAATTTTATACGTGCAGAAAGGTTAAATATATATATATATATATATATATATATATATATATATATATATATATATATATAACTAGCCTTCTATTCAGTTCTGCTGCGTGGCCAGCCTTTGTTGTAGCGTCTGTTGGCCTCACGACTTCGGTTGACGTGTGTTCTTAAAGAGGAAGGAACAGAGGCTCCAGAAACACAGGAAATTAAAAAAAAAAAAATCAGATGCGTGACTAAGCAGCAGAGCTGAGTCCTGAACCCACGTCTTTCATCCTTTTTTTAAACTTTTAATTGTGGATCATTTTAACATTTGCAGAGGTGAGGAAAATAATGCACTTGCTACAATTGATTGCAACTCCAAGCGGTTCCTGTAACATCAGCACACGCTCCCGTCTCTCCCCCGGATTATTCAAGCAAACCTGGGGCAGTCTATCATTTCATTTTAAAAATATGAAGATATGATTTTCTAGAAAGGATTCTTTAAATTTTTTTTTTTTAATTTAGTGAGAGGAAGGGAGGCAGAGACAGACTCCCACCTGCTCCCTGTCTGGGAACCACCTGGCAAGCCCACTAGGGGGTGATCTTTTGCCGCGGACCAGCGTGGCTCCTAATGGTGCAGAATTAAGGAAACACACTTATTAAGAAAAAATGGGACCGGGAGGACTCTTCAAATGCTGATGGCAATATCCGAGTGGCCCATAGCCCCGGTTTGCTTTATTATATAGCCATATGCAAATCAAGGAAGTTCCTGATACAAAGTTGCACATCCAGGCTTAAACAGGAACTCTGGCAAAGCATAAGCAGGGATCCCCCTACCATGCATAAGTGAAGTCAACCAACATCTGAACAAACAAAGAGTAAGAGGAAGGGCATGTAAATTGCTTCCAGCAACTTAAGGAAGCAAGTGAAGTGGGTGCAAACACTCAGCATCATAGCCAATATGGAGGTGAAGGGGGGAGAACTTAGCCTTTTGCTAAGCCTGGAATCTACAAAGGCTTTTTGCCATTTATGGTCCACAACAATTCTTTGCCCATCTGGGGCCCTTGCTCTGCTGCTTGGCAACTGAGCTATTTTAGTGCCTGAGGTGAGGCCATGGAGCAGTCCTCAGCACCCAGGGCTGCGGGAGGGGAAGAGAGAAAGAGGGAGGAATGGAGAAGCAGATGAGCGCCTCTCCTGTGTGCCCTGGCTGGGAATCAAACATAGGACATCCACATGCTGGGCTGACGCTCTACCACTGAGCCAACTGGCCAGGGCAAGAAAGGATTCTTAAATTAAAAAATGGATATGGTCACAATGCCATTATCACATGTAATAAACACCTGTAATTTGACCATCAAATGTCCCCTGTTGAGATTTCTCTATCCTTATCTGTTTCTCTCTCTCTCTCTCTCTTTGCATTCAGTTGACATGTCTCTTTAAGTCCCTCTCTTTTCCATTGATTGATTGATTAAGAGAGAGAGAAGCATCAACTCGTTGCTTCCCTTAGTTGTTCCATATAGTTGTGCACTCATTGGTTGCTTCTCATGTGTGCACTGACCAAGGGTCAAACCTGCGACCTCAGTGCACCAGGACAATGCTCTATCCATTCAGCAACCCTGCCAGGACCTATTTCTGGATCTCTTGATTCTGTTCCATTGGCTTTTCAAGTCATGCACCTTTGTCTTCCTGAATCTGTGGTTTATCAACTGCCAGGCAAGGTCTTGGTCTGGCTTGTACCTTCAGTGCTTAAGACCCTGGTCACTCTATATAGCTGTTGAAGGAACGTTGGATAGCTTCCTTTTGCGATAATGATTACACCTGTCAAAGGAAACCACAATGCGTTTCCTTTGATGCGCTCAGCAATGCGGAATCATGGCGTCAACACAGGCAATGAATGGCAGAATCGTACCCTCCAGAAACGAGGAGTCTTTCCCATCATGTGGGAAATCTCTCCATGCCTGTGATGCTGAAACACTTGACCCACACACAGTGTTACATTTTTAAACAATTGTTTTTGTTTGAATTGAACAGAACAGTCCCTGAGCTTTATTCTAAACTTCAGACTGGGGCTCCTTCGCAGTAAGACGCTTTGGTGTCTAGAGTTACGGGGGTTCTAACTCGCCCTCCTCCTCCTGGGACCTCTTCATGGTCATTTATCTCATTTCTCTCCCTTCCTCCCCGGGGTCCCTGTGGCAATGCCGTGCTCTCCCCGTGCCATGACTGTGCCTTTACCTCACGGCTGCTCTGCTCCGTGCTGTTCCCAAACTGTTTATTTGAGGTGCCACGGTGAGGCTTCAATTCTCACTTTGTAATTGGTTTCTTGCCCTCCCTCTCTGGTCCCTGATCATCGCCGTCCCTCTGATGATCACCTCCAGTCCTTCTGGCGTCAGGCTTATGCGCTGACCAGGATCTCAGAGTCCACGGAGGACTTGGGGATCTCCCATCTTCTTGGACTTCTTGGACTTGGTTCCGTGTGTTGATGTGCTTACTTGGAGGGGTGGCGTGTGCACCCACTCACCCTGCCATTCTCCCTCTCGCTCAGCTCAGCTGTGGTGTACTCAGCGGTGTCCCTGTCCTCCTGGGCTTCCTCTGGGGCCCTCTGCCCTGAGGACCTTCACAGCAGTTTGTCATTCATTCCTTGTTAGAGACGGGTGCTGCCCACCCACTTCAGTTTCTCCTCCCCATGTCCCCCCCAAAGAGAATGACGGTGTCTATCCTTAGCCCTTGCAAAGGTCCTGGTCCTTTGACTTTGAGTATTTTATATGTAAACTGAAAAAATAACGTGATCAACTTTAAACAGTGGCTGTTAACCTTCTCATTCTACCTGATCAGGTTATCATCCTGTTTCTTTTCTCTTTCATTCTTTCTTTCTCTATTTTGTATCAAAGAAAGGACAGGGATTCCTGCGCAGTTTTAGTAGAGAGACACATTTGAAATGTAACATTCTCATGTAGCAACAGAAAACCACAGAGAACTACTGCTCAAAACCGTTGGGTTCTTGGCAAATGGACGTAAAAATAAAAAAGGTCATTTAACAGCTTTTTTTTTTTTTCCTACTGGTCTTAGGTTCCTCGATATCACTTGCTCTTGTGGGAAAAAAATAGAAGATGCGTATAAAAAAGGGAGCTCGGTGTGATCCGAAGAGAAGTCTCTCTTTTTTTGGAAATGTGCTGAATGCTGAGAGTTAATTAAAATCAAGTTCTGTCACAGGGTATTCTGAACCTGTTATAATGTTTAGCTTTTTTTCCTTGAAAAGAGGACACCTCTTTCTTTTCTGTAAATGTCACTGGCCACACCCAGATCCACCAGCCACACCCCACATCATCTGGCCCTTTAATATTCGAGTGAACTGATGTGCACCAGGGGAAGGGGAAGATCTCTTGCATTTTAGTTTCATACATGACATTGTAGTCCGTGAGCCAAGGTTGAGTTAGTATTTTGCCTACGTCGTGATGTGTACCTTGAGGTTATATCCTTTGGCAGACGGACATCTAATTTTCCCCGCACCATTTTTTTTTGGGGGGAAGGCCATTCTTCTCTACAGAATGGCCATTGTACCTTCGTCCAGGTAGAATTGGTCGTGTTTGTATGCTAGGTATCTCTGGGCTCACTGTGCTGTCCCGGTGACCTCTTGTGTGACTACCGTGCCGTGTGGATTACTGTCACTGTAGAGTCAGGCTTAAAATCCAGTAGTATGAACTGCCCACCTTTGTTCTTTTTTATAAATTTAGTGAGAGATGCGGACTCTTGTGCTTGCGCTCTGACTGGGATCCACCTGGAAAGCCCACTAGGGGGCACTGCTCTGCCCACCTGGGGTGTTGCTCCATTGCTTAGCAACAGAGCTCTTATTAGCACGTGAGGCAGAGGCCATGGAGCCATCCTCAGTGCCTGAAGCCAACTCGCTCCAATCGAGCTATGGCTGCAGGAGGGGAGGAGAGAGAGAGGGAAAGAGAGAGAGTGCGAGACATGAGAGGGGGAGGGGTGGAGAAGCAGATGGTGCTTCTCTTGTGTGCCCTGACTGAGAATTGAGCCCGGGACACCCACACGCCAGGCCAACGCTCTACCACTGAGCCAACCAGACAGGGCCTCCGCCTTGGTTCTTGTTCACTGTTGTTGTAGCTCCTCAAGTTCTCTACGGCCCTCAGGGTGCGCCCTTGCCTGGGCGTCTGGCTGTAACGTGTGGCAGGCTCTTGCCTTCGCGCATGTCGCTCCCATGTTTCCCACTAGGCCTGCATTTGCTGAGCAGGTGCACGAACAAAGCATGGAGAGGAAAGAAGCCATGGGGGCGGCATCTCCTGCTGTAAAAAGAGGTCCTTTTCCTCCTGTGGCAAGGTGAAGGGTAAAACACCTAGTCCCAAAATTAACAAGACGCATCATGAACCTACAGGGGAAGGAGAGCTCTGCAACTCGGCAGAAAAGCCACATGGTTTAAAAAAGAGATGAGGCCTGACCTGTGGTGGCGCAGTGGATAAAGCGTTGACCTGGAAACGCTGAGGTCACCGGTTCGAAACCCTGGGCTTGCTTAGTCAAGGCACATATGGGAGTTGATGCTTCCTGCTCCTCCCTTCTCTCTCTCTCTCTGTTTCTCTCTCTCTCTCTCTCCCTCTCCCGCTCTCTCTCCTTTCTAAAATGAATAAATAAAATAACTAAATAAAAATTAAAAAAAAATAAAAAGACGAAACGAGATACAAATGCTCACTCTTAAAACCGTGTCAGCTCTCCGTAAAAGAGGATATAGACGTAATTAATCCCAATCATGGCAACCACTGGGTTGGGATGAGTATTACTGTCCCAGGACTCTGGGAACAAAGTGCCACTTACCAACCCAGTGGCTTAAAACTACAGAGCCTCCGTTAGAGGAGGGGTCAGATCAGGTCTTCCCAGGGGGCGTGCCAGGGAGCCCTGAGGTCCCTCCTACCTCTGGGTGACAAGTTGTGTCAGGTAGCATGGTGAGTGCCCACATCCCGGGCTCCAGACCGGGTGCATGCCATGGTCCCTGCAGGCAGCAGCGTCTAGCACTCAGACGAGCGTCACAATGTTCTGAACCAAAGCTGCGTGTTGCGGGTCGGGGCCCAGGGAACTTACAGAAGCCTTGGTTCCCGTTGCCCCGGTGTTGTGAGTAGGTGGGGTTGCAGGAAGACAGGGTTTCTGGAGAGAGGGGTAGCCGCAGTCGATGACGTCGAAACTCTTGTCATCATCTCTACGCGATACTTCCGGCCACGTGGGCTACTGTGTCCTTCACCGCCCTCTGCACTGACACAAGGCAGAGAGACTCCCAGAGGGCAAATGTGTCTCCAGATTAGAGCCTCAGGGTGATGGAAACATGAATAATTCTGAACTGATTTGAAACCCATTTGCATTATTAAAAGACGTTTTAATATGACATTCTTTGAGAAACGCTAGAAGAAAAAAAAGGAGCAGTCTTTAGTTCTGTCAGCATGCTTCCATTGTTGTAAAGTACCGTACCCCAGATGCTGATAGTACTGCCCCTCACTTCTGCAGGTTCACATAGAGACACCAAGTCCGGATGAGTTTTGAAGGGTTTTATTAAAGGAGGAGATTTATTAAATATGCCGGCTGCATATGGCTGACACGGGGTGCTTGCAGACCCAAAACATGTGCACCAAATACATCTCGGGCTGTTTCTATACCCTTGATCACACATGGGCTGGGGAGAGCATGACATCATGGCACAAGCTTACAACATTTGTTTAGGGCAGGGGTCGGGAACCATTTTGGCTGAGAGAGCCATGAACGCCACATATTTTAAAATATAATTCCGTGAGAGCCATACAACGATCCGTGTACGTTACGCATTATCCAATAAAAACTTGGTATTGTCCCGGAGGACAGCTGTGATTGGCTCCAGCCACCCGCAACCATGAACATGAGTGGTAGGAAATGAATGGATTGTAATACATGAGAATGTTTTATATTTTTAACGTTATTATTTTTTTATTAAAGATTTGTCTGCGAGCCAGGTGCAGCCATCAAAAGAGCCACATCTGGCTCGCGAGCCATAGGTTCCTGACCCCTGGTTTAAGGGATACACAAAAACATTAAGACTTTCAAAGTAACACAAAGATATTTACAATCTTTCAGGGTTCATCTTCCCTCTTTTGCCTAGAGCAGAGGTTGGGAAACTTTTTGGCTGAGAGAGCAATGAATGCCACATATTTTAAAATGTAATTCCGTGAGAGCCATACAATGACCTATACACATTATACATTATCCAATAAAAATTTGATGTTGTCCTGGAGGACAGCTGTGATTGGCTTCAGCCACCCGCAACCATGAACATGAGCGGTAGGAAATGAATGGATTGTAATACATGAGAATGTTTTATATTTTTATGTTATTATTATTTTTATTAAAGATTTGTCTGCGAGCCAGATGCAGCCATCAAAAGAGCCACATCTGGCTCACAAACCATAGGTTCCCGACCCCTAGCCTAGAGGTATGTTACTCTCAGGATTCCAGGAAGGGGAGGAACTATGATCAATGCAAGGTGGTATGTAAATTCTGTCTCCCATTGAAAGAGAAGAAGTTTCTCAGTTAACCTTTATTTTAGTTTTAAAACTAAATGACCCATTGTTCTTGCAAGCCAGAAACTTCTACATTCTTCTCCCTCCTCTCCCCAAAGAAAGGACGGGACAGGAAAGCCTGACCTTTCCTCCTAAAATATCAATATTAATTTTGCACTTTTTGGCACCTTACTACACCATTACAAAGTCGTGTGGCTGAAAACACAGGTTTCACGTTCTCAATCACCTTCTGGTGTCTTTCTCAACCACGGAGACGGTCAGAAACGGAAAGAACTCATTCTTCTCGAAGTCTTCTCGGAAAGGTCTGCTTCCCACCCCAGCGGAGTCAGGGGTAATAAAACGAACGCTCCCGCCACAGACATGTGTAGATAGATACAGAACGATAGGAGTTGAGGATGACAGACCCTGGGAGAACGGGGACTTGATGAAGGAGGCCTGTGGTCACCCCCATGTTCTGCCCGAGGACATTTCCACACAGCTGTGTGCCGAGCACGGCAATCACACTGAGCTCAGGGCACAGAGACAGGTGCCCAGAGAGCTGCTCATGAGGAAAGATGTCATCGGGGCTGCGTTGTGGACAGAAGGGAGCTAGCTGCCTGGGGGAGGAGCCCCAGACATTTTCACTGGGACTCTCAGTGATTTAGCTTACTGAATAATTAAGCTGTGCGTCGGAAGGGGAGAATCCTCCAGGCCTGACAGAGGACAGTGCAGGGCTGTGAGTTTAACAGTCCAAAAGTTGCAAAGAGAGACCCGGAGTTCCAGCCATGGGCGGGCATCGCCTGGGCACCTGGCTCACAGCCCGGAGAGGCCTCAGCTCGGGAGAAGGAGTTACTCTCCACCAGGGGTTTGGGAAACAACAGTTCCCGGGCCGAATCCACTCTTTCGGCCGCTGTTCTTGTGCAACCCATGAGCTAAGAATGATTTTTACATTTTTATAAATGACAGTGGAAAAAATAGATGCAACAAAGAGCCTACGTGATCCGCAAAGCCTAAAACATTTACTACAGAGCTTCAAAAACCTGGCTCCCATGGGGAGCTACTCCTGTTTTCATTGTAAAACAACAGAAGTTTTTTGTAGTGTGTGTGTGTGTGTGTGTGTGTGTGTGTGTGTGTGTGTAGGGGTGGTGGTTAGATTATAGGCTACTTAAGAGATTTTTTTTCTTGGCAGCGTTTACCTCTAAAATAATAAGTAATGGCTATAAAGTAAAAATGATAAATAAAGGTATTTCACTTAACAAAACCCAAGACAATTGTTGCTAATCTCCAGGGACTTTGTTGGAGCACAGAAATGTCTCAATTCATCACAAGAAGATTAGGTATGGCCTTCAGCAAGCAAAAATCCCAGATAATCAGAGGACATTGTTCTGGAGGCTGTTTGCTTTCCTGTAATTTTGCTGTTTATTTATAGTCTTTAACAGATGGCCAGAAAAAAAAAATCTCTCAGCAAACAGGCAAAGTAGTAAACGTTTTTTTTTTATACCAAGTTTTGTGTCTGAGCCTGGGACTTCAGATGGTACCCGCGACTCAGTGGTGGCGGAATGGGGTTGCCCATGAAACCAGAGCTCCCCGGGAGCTCCCTGCGTATTTGAAGCCCTGGGTCCTCGTCTGGCTTTTTCCACAGTGAACCTGTATGTCCGTTGTCCCTGAAATTTGTTTTGTACTGTTTGCTCAAGTTTTCCCTCTTCATCCTCACACTGCAGCTAGCCGAGACACCCTGCAGCTAGCCGAGACCATACAAGTTTTGCTAGAGGCTCCTTTCCTTTTTTTTTTTTTCTTTTTTTTTTTTTTCTGAAGCCGGAAGCGGGGAGAGACAGTCAGACAAACTCCCGCATGCGCCCGACCGGGATCCACCCCGCACGCCCACCAGGGGCCACGCTCTGCCCACCAGGGGGCGATGCTCTGCCCCTTCGGGGGGTCGCTCTGCCGCGACCAGAGTCACTCTAGCGCCTGGGGCAGAGGCCAAGGAGCCATCCCCAGCGCCCGGGCCATCCCTGCTCCAATGGAGCCTTGGCTGCAGGAGGGGAAGAGAGAGACAGAGAGGAAGGAGGTGGGGCAGGGTGGAGAAGCAAATGGGCGCTTCTCCTATGTGCCCTGGCCGGGAATCGAACCCGGGTCCCCCGCACACCAGGCCGACGCTCTACTGCTGAGCCAACCGGCCAGGGCCGAGGCTCCTTTTCTAATAAGACCTCACGAGAAACATGAAAAGGCAGAAACTATTTATTTACTTATTTGACAATTGAGAAAAGACATTTTTAAGAGATGTGTTTGATGACCAAGACCAAAAACAAGCAAACAAACAAAACCTATCCAATATATCATGACCAGCTTTTCACCCATTTTTTTTTCACCTGAAAATTTAAGACATAAAGTCCCTCTATTCACCAACGTTTTAATGTCGGAGGGTGCTGCTGGGTCAGGGAGGTACTGATTCTAGCGTTTTTAAAAAGACAGACGGTTCACTTAAACTGCAGCAAATCAGAGCTGGCTGTTTGAATACACGTACGCAGAGCGCTGACACGAGAGGCAAATAAGAATTCTCCTGGAACTTAATAAAGTTGAAGCCCGTTAATAACCTGACAGCTTCACACTAGGTATTCAAACGAATGAGAAGTTAATGAAGAGATCTCACTTTAAAGTGGGCATATTTTATCACCCTATCCTGCTTGCCAAAAATAAGGACGTCTCATTTTTCTCCTCCCTCCCCCCTCTCAGCCATTTCAACGCCTTTCACAGAAATTGGGAAAAGGGGGTTGGTGCAAATAGCATATTACCCCTCCAACCCCCAGGAAAGAAGAAAGGTCTTGGAATCCTTGAATCCTTGAGATGTTTGTCAGCCTTGTCCATTACGAAACCTTCTGTCTAGGAAGGTTCTCCGTTTTTATGTTTATTTGTCTGCCTGTTCTTTAATCTCCAAGTCCATGACACCCAACATTGATTTCCAAATGCCGTGATTCTGAGAGACAGACATCTCACTCTGGATTGCTAGGTATGTGCCCGTCTGCCGAGCAGCTTGGGTTTGGTTCATGAGCTGAGGGTGACCTCGGTGACCCCAGCTGACCTGATCCTTGGTCCCCACCGAAAAGGAGTCAGAAAGAGTCCCTTTTAAATGGTATTGTTGTCCCTCATTTAGTTCATATTTGTGTGTGGTCATTCAGTTTTTGAGATACATGTTACGTGTTCTGAACAAGGAGTGTGTTTTGTTTGTTTTTATTTTTTTTTATTTTTTTTTATTTTTTGTCAAGTGCAGGGAAATGCTCGATGTTTTTCAGGAATGATGATAACAACCAAAACCGATTCTGACCTTAGATGCTGGAGAGTTGTTTTTTTTCTTTCGGATGAATTCTGGGCATTCTTAATTATGTCTAAATGAATGTAGATTTCAAAAGAAATGCAAATTCATAAAGAATTAATTAAAAAAAGGAAAATTATGCTTTTTAGAAAAAAAAAATTGTGAAGAACCATAAACAAAGTACAAAATCAGACTGCGTCTGGGCTCTCACCAAGGTTTTCTGTAATTCAAGAACCCTTAGCAACAGTTGCAGTATAATTTACAGGCCCTGGTCAGTTGGTTCAGCGGTAGAGCATCAGCCCGGCATGTGGAAGTCCCGGGTTCGATTCCCGGTCAGGGCACACAGGAGAAGCACCCATCTGCTTCTCCACCCCTCCCCCTCTCCTTCCTCTCTGTCTCTCTCTTCCCCTCCCGCAGCCAAGGCTCCATTGGAGCAAAGTTGGCCTGGGCCCTGAGGATGGCTCCATGGCCTCCGCCTCAGGTGCTAGAATGGCTCCAGTTGCAACGGAGCAACGCCCCAGATGGGCAGAGCATTGCCCCCTGGTGGGCATGCCAGGTGGATCCCAGTCGGGCACATGCTGGAGTCACTGTCCATTCAGATGTAAAAATAAATACCCATTGCTGCTCAGGACAGAGTGTCTTTGCCTCCCCTAGGGTCCCTGTTTGATCTGGTTCTTGGGTGAGAGTGTCCTGGAACCTTCTCTGACAGAGGCACACCTGGAGAACATGCTTCCCACCCTGCACTTGCAATAATAAACTCTTGTACTGACATAATAAGATCCTGCCTGGGAGGGGTGGAGAATTCTTGTTTCCTGGTTAGTTCTTTCTTCTTCCTAATCACTAAATGTTATTATTCCATTGTCTATTCTTTCCAAGATTGCCATTGAGAAAGAGGAAGACAATGTGATGTTAAATGTATTGTTTCTGGAAACAACATGTTCTTTTCTGGATGGAAGCTTGGGTGGTGGTGTTTTTTTTTTAAATTCCGTTTCTTCTCTGCAAGTCAGATTGTAGAAAAGGAAAACACATTTGCTAAGATCTGTGGAAGTAATGGCCACAGATTGCAGATAGTCTTGAGTTTAATGAAATGGTTCACGTTGGCTGTAAGAGCTGCACAATTATATACAAAGTGCACACATCACAGATTATAAGGGACGGTACCCTGGGGCTCTCTTTCCTTTCCCATTGAGCCCTGAGGCTGATGGAGTAGGAATTAAGAAATTTAAGAGATTCACTTTATTGCAATTCTTGATCAGCGATGCTCAAAATTAAACGGTAACCTCACGAGGGAGCACATTTCTTTCTGTTTGTAGCATTCTTTCTTACCCGTTTCTGCTCAAATTGTGGTTCTGAGCCCAAGGCAGTTTTAACAGGATCTTGTGCTTTCCAAAAGATAAACTCATTTGACCAAGCAAAACACTTCCCTGAGACAAGATGCTTTGTGCGGTGGTTTGCTGGTCGTTGCCTCGCTGATGGAATTTCTTGCGAAATATAAATACTGGAGCAGTGGAAAGATGGGCAAGCCAGGCAAACCTGCCTTCAGCCAACGGTCCTTGGTAATAGACTCTCGGCAGGTGGTCAAGGGTTGGGAGAGTTTCAACCTGAGCCAGAGGAGAGGTGGAGAAAGGCAGAGCACATGGGGCCTCCCCTGGGTCTTTTATTCATTTTAGTCCAGCTTTGATTAGAAGTGTTACCCTTCAGCGGTAGAGCGTCGGCCTAGCGTGCGGAGGACCCGGGTTCGATTCCCGGCCAGGGCACACAGGAGAAGCGCACATCTGCTTCTCCACCCCTCCGCCGCGCCTTCGTCTCTGTCTCTCTCTTCCCCTCCTGCAGCCAAGGCTCCATTGGAGCAAAGATGGCCCGGGCGCTGGGGATGGCTCTGTGGCCTCTGCCTCAGGTGCTAGAGTGGCTCTGGTCGCAACATGGCGACGCCCTGGAGGGGCAGAGCATCACCCCCTGGTAGGCATGCCTGGTGGATCCCGGTGGGGCGCATGCGGGAGTCTGTCTGATTGTCTCTCCCTGTTTCCAGCTTCAGAAAAATGCAAAAAAAAAAAAGAAAAGAAATGTTACCCTTCAAATCTACCTAGGGCCAGCCGGTAGGTAGTGTGTGGGTTCTTGACTTCGGGCCGGAAAAATTTCACAGCACGAGTCCAGGGGATGTTGAGAGTACGTTTTTCAAGCTTTCAAGCTGGGGGCAAGTCAAACCAGGAAGGGCTTAGGACAGAAGAAGCAACAGGAGAGAGTGTGGGCAGGGCTGCCTCGGGTTTCCAGAAACCTTACAGGAAAGAAGTGAGCTAACAATGGGAAGTCAGCGAAAAGGGGGCCTCGAAGACAGGAGGTGGGGTGTCAGCCCAGGACGAGCTGTCGGTACCCACTGCTCCCCCGGTTTCTAGTCTCGTGGGGACCCTTAGCGTTTAGGAGATGCATGCCTGTGCAGGAAGAAGAGGGGAAGGGGGCAGGGGGAAGGGCAGGGCACAGGTGCGCTCCAGGGATAGAGAGAGCGGGTTGGATCCTCCACCCCTGAAGTCGGTCAGGGTGGAGGTCCCAGGGGAGGATCTTTAATAGAAGAGTCATCAGTCCTCCAGGTGTGTCCCTCTGAGGTTATGGTCTCCACTGATTGGTCAGTGCCAGGGCAGGGGGTCATTAATAATGCAGCTGGTCCTGAGGTCAGCAGTGGTATTGCTTGTGTGGTGTTGCTGCTTTTCTGGGCTTGGAGCCTTCCTTGTTCCCCCTCTGAGGGGGTCTAACCTGCATGACTAGGAACCTGTCAGAGAGGAAGTCGGGGAGGGGGGTTTGAACCCCATGACCAGAGATTAACTCGGGGGTCTATTAAACGGCATGACCAGAAGCAGTATGAGGACAGGTTACCCTGCGGGCAAGATCCTTGTCTTCTTGGTGTTGTCCGTTGCTAGGCACCTGGGACGTTGTGCCATGGTGACCTTCTGCTCTGCTCACCTCTAACTGCAGAAGGGGAGGCTCTGTCTCCTTTTCCAGCCTCTTGTCTTCCCCTTCACCTGACTTTTCGCCCACATTCACCAGTTCCCTCCATCTGTAAACATCCCCGCAGTCTCTGTGCTTCCTGACAACGCCCTGACCCCCTGAGCTAATCGGCCAGGGCTTCGGGGTCAGATGAATGCTTCTCTCTCTCTCTCACCCCCTCCTCTCCCCTTCCTGTCTAAAAACCAGTAAATCAAAAAAATTTAAACAAAACCGCCCAAACACTACTGATTTTCAGATTCTTGATCATCGCTTTCTAGACCACTGTCCTGGGCTTGAACTTGGCCACACACTTGTTAGGGAGTCTTGGTTCCGGTTCTGTACTTGCATGGTTTGCCAAGGACACTTTTTACTTATTTTTATTATTTTTATCAATGTTTAAACTAAATGAAATGTTTTACAGTTTTATTTTTCAAATAGTATTTAAAATTTTTTCCCATTGATTGGCGGGAGGAGAGGGAAGCATCCACCGCCTTGGTTCCACGTCCTGATGAGCTCGTTGGTTGCTCTCGCCCTTGCCTGGGGCTCGAACCTGCGGCCTTGGTGCGCGGGGAGGACGCTCTACCCACTGAACCACCAGACCAAGGCTTAAATTATTTTGAGTCTCACTTCTCACTTTATTTTATTTTATTTATTTTTATTTTGCTTTTTGAAATGGTTGCGTCTGGAACCCCAGCGTGTAATAAAGACCGCGGCGGCGGCCGCAGAACGTCGCCCCAACCCCGTGACGCAACGCGCAGTGTCTGCCGACGCGACGCGTCGTCGCTGTGACGCAAAGGCGCGCGCGCCGCCCGGGCCCCGCCCCTGACGCACGGCGCGCCGGCCCACAATCCCCTTCGCCGCCGCCGCTCCCCCCTCCCCCCGGAACCCCAGCCCGCCGCGCCATGCTGCCGAGGCCGCGCAGCCGGGGCCGCCCCAGCTCCCAGGCCGAGCGGGACGAGGCCCCGAGCACCTCCCGCGGCGCAGGCGGCTCTGCGTGGCATGGCGCGCGCCGCGCCCCGGCTGCCCCGAGTCCCGGCTCCGGCTCCGGCCCGGGCCCGGCCGTGGGGCCGCGCTCGCAGAAGCAGCTGGAGCTGAAGGTGGCGGAGCTGGTGCAGTTCCTGCTCATCAAGGACCAGAAGAAGATCCCGGTCAAGCGCGCCGACATCACCAAGCACGTGCTGGGCGAGTACCGGGACGTCTTCCCGGAGCTGCTGCGGCGCGCGGCCGAGCGCCTGGAGTACGTGTTCGGCTACCGGCTGGTGGAGCTGGAGCCGCGCAGCAGCGCCTACGTCCTGGTCAACACGCTGGAGCCGGTGGAGGCGGACGCGGCGCTGCGCGGCGACCAGGGCACGCCCACCACCGGGCTGCTGATGATCCTGCTGGGGCTCATCTTCATGCGGGGCAACGCGGTCCGGGAGACGGAGGTCTGGGAGTTCCTGCGCCGCCTCGGCGTGCACCCCACCAGGAGGCACCTGGTCTTCGGCGACCCCAAGAAGCTCATCACCGAGGACTTCGTGCGCCAGCGGTACCTGGACTACCGGCGCATCCCGCACACGGACCCCGTGGACTACGAGCTGCAGTGGGGCCCGCGCACTGGCCTGGAGACCAGCAAGATGAAGGTGCTCAAGTTCGTGGCCAAGGTCCACAACCAGGACCCGCGGGACTGGCCGGCGCAGTACTGCGAGGCCCTGGCCGAGGAGGAGGACCGGGCCCGCGCGCGAGCCCAGGCCAGCGCTCCGGCCGCGGCCCCGGCCCCGTCCTCCTGAAGCTCTGCGCTCCCCCCACCCCCCAGGGGACCCCCGGGTGTAGGGCGCGCGCGGGGTCCGCGGACGGGAGCGCATTTCTGCAGCGCTGACCTGTGTGTGTCGCTTCTAGGGCGCGTTTGGCAACTTTTGTCCTTTTCCTACCATGAAGTGTTGGGCTCCACATTTCATTTAGAAAAGACAGGAGGAGAGGATTTATTTTAATTGTCAGGCTTTTTAAAAAATTATTATTGTTATTGTTGTTACTTTGTACCGTGATCTAAAACAAAGAACTCATCGGTCAGTTTAGTTGCTTTGGAGCCGAGAAAGGGAAAGTTGGATAGGCTCTTAACGACCACGGTTTGTAAGGAAAAATAAAAGCCTTTATAAAGTAAAACGATAATGGTCCATGTCCTTTTTACTTTTTGTCTTAACACAGTTATCTTATGTTTTTGGCGTATGTAAGCATTGTACGTCGTTGTAAGGAAAGCGTGTTTTCTCCGAATAACAATTTTTTACATTCACAATTATTCAACTCGGTAATTCTGTGGTTAACCATTGAGCTTAGCTTTTGTTTTTTGGGGTTTTTTTGCTACATAACTCATCGGGTGCTGGTTTTTCATGACTCAAAACCAGCATTTTAAAAAACATTTTTGGCTGCATATGAAGGTAAAGAGTGTTTTGTAGATGTTGCTTTGTGGCGTGTGTTTGCGCGTGCGAGAGTGTAGATTGGATAATATAAAATATGTTTCCCTAACTGGGGGGTGGGTGGGGGCAGGTCACAGAAAAGTTGATAAATCTGCGGTGATTACCTACCTGCCTGCTTGGGAAGCAGACCAGCTGGGTTCGTATCCACGCTCTACCTGAACAGCTGACACCTGTTGCTCGCCTAGAAAAGGATCTGATGAGCTTCCATTGTGTGGGCTGCCTGACGATTAGATGTGGAAGTATTTGTAAGGTTCTTGGCACAGTACCTGGTGTGGAGGGTTTCATACTTGGTTTCTTAAAAATTTTTTTAAATAAATTATTTTCTTTGGTCAGGAGCAGTTTAAAAAAAAAATTTATTTAAAGGTTTCCTTTCATTATCTTGCTCTGAGTCATTCCTAGAATTAGAATTATTACTGGCTCAAAAGTTAGGACAGCATTCTTTTAGTCTTGACTGTTCAAAGGTTTTATGAAGAAAACATAATTCCTGGTGTGGAGAATGCAGCCCATGAGAAATATAGTAAGAGGCAGAGAAATGAGAGGTTAACCTCTCCCTTGGGCCTCAAAGAGAGATCATTGGAGGATAGTGAAAATTGGGCGTAGGTTTTGAGGTTGACAAACTGAAATTGAATTATGGCTCATGCTGTGTCAGTGTGGTGATTTGGGGTTGGTTTTAAACTCTCTGAACCTCATTTTATCTGTAAAGTGGGGAAAAAAGAATCATTATACCCTAGTCTGTTGTATGGATTAAATGCACCCAAAGAAAAGCGCTCATGGTCTCCTCCCTTATTCATAACGTCTGGCGAAATGCTGCTTATTGACAGAGCCAACAAATAATTTTTCAGTGGGTGACTAAGTGTAATTGTTTTGGGAGGAAGGTATTGCTCCTTAACTGTGAAATGAGGTAAATAATTAAAAAGGTGATGAACACTGTCATCTGGAAACATCTTAGAAGAGTCTGGTGGGTATGTGGTGGTGTGGAGGAAGGCAATAAATAGGCTTACCAGGTTTCATTCTGTTGATTTGGAACTTGCCTTTATATCATCCGTGGAATGTCTTTGGTCCTTGAACTTGGTTTGCACATTTCATTTCTGGATCCTGGTCCCTTTAGCTCAGGACTGCCTTTCCTTCCCCTCGGGTCTGCATTCTGATACATAATTGGTATTTTCACCTAGGCCAGGGGTAGTCAACCTTTTTATACCTGCCGCCCACATTTGTATCTCTATTAATTAGTAGTAAAATTTTCTAACCGCCCTGATTCTAGTATTTTAAAGGTTTTCTAGTATTTTCTTCTAAGTGTTCAACATTTTGATTCTGACATTTATGGTTTTAATCTTGGGGTATGGTGTGAGGTATGGATATAATTTGCCTATTTTTTTTTCTGTTGGCTCCTAGCATTAGTTTTTTTTGTTTGTTTGTTTTTTATAGGGACAGAGAGAGTCAGAGAGAGGGATAGACAGGGACAGACAGACAGGAACGGAGAGAGATGAGAAGCATTAATCATCAGTTTTTTGTTGTGAGACCTTAGTTGTTCATTAATTGCTTTGCTACTATAATTCTATAGATTCATAATAGTTTTTTCCCTTCTTTTCCAGTTCTTACACTTTTTATTTTAGTGTTACTATTTTTTGCATTGGCTGGAGCCACAGTACATCATGAGAAAAAAGTGGCAACCTCTTCCCTCAAGGATGTTCCTGATTCCCGGTTTCTGATTTTAAAGGGAACAATTTTTAAAGTTTATAATCAGGTGTGTTGTTTGCTTAGTTTCCCCCCCCCCCCATGAATATTTTTAACTGGGTTCTTTCATTTCCCTCTTGTTCCTAGCTTACTTAGAGATGTTTAGTAAAGTTATGAATGGCTTAACGTGTATTTTATCATACTCTGCTAACGATTACATTGTTTATACTCTGTACACTTGGTCTATTTTTTGGTGTCGTGTGATTAACACCAGTGTCTAACCGTTCTTGTATTTCTGGGACAAGCCCTGTCCCTACTCTTGATTCATTAAAGATTATTCTTGATCCCAAAGATGCGTTTGGTCAGGTTTAGCCCGAGTGTTCGCTGACAACCGAGGTTGGGTTTACTCTGTCCACCCAGCACAGTCCCCACCAATTACATGAATTCTGGAAAATTGACAGAGTGACTGTCACGTATATCCTGCTTTTCCGATATGACCTGTCCCCAAGGGTAACAAGACAGTTAAGGAGGGGAAATCTATGTATACCTGATGCCTCGGGATAAAAAAAGGAGGAGAAATGATAGCGTGAAACCAGCACCATCTTGGAAATCCAAATAAATTAACGGGTCTAAGCAAGCATCAGAATGGCTGCTAACATCGTCTGCCTTCCGTTAGCCTTCTCAAACCCCTGGATCACACCACCAAATTACCAGAACCACAGGGGGTTCGAGGTACTTATGTCTGGTGATGGGGGACAATCGGCAGTCCAGGCTATAGGAAACTACAACACATTTCAAGGAAGGAAAAAACGGTGAAGGGGAAAGCCCTGTAAGTAAAAAAACAAACACATATATATCCAAGAAAAACAATCTACGGTTCATAACAAGTTGGCATTCTGTGTAACCTGATTCAAAGTACAAAATTATCTAGGACAGGGGTCCTCAAACTTTACACAGGGGGCCAGCCAGTTCACTGTCCCTCAGACAGTTGGAGGGCCGGACCATAAAAAAAAACAAAAAACTGTGAACAAATTCCTATGCACACTGCACATATCTTATTTTAAAGTAAAAAAACAAAACGGGAACAAATACAATATTTAAAATAAAGAAGTAAATTTAAATCAACAAACTGACCAGTATTTCAATGGGAACTATGGGCCTGCTTTTGGCTGATGAGATGGTCAATGTCCGGTTCCATATTTGTCACTGCTAGCCGTAACAAGTGGTATGACTGCACTTCCGGAGCTGTGACGCGTGCGTCCCGCGTCACCGGAAGTAGTGCTGTACGTGAGCGACACCGGAAGTAGTGCTGTACGTGAGCGACACCGGAAGTGGTACTGCCCGTGAGCGACGCCAGGCTTTGCGGTGCCGCCACAGACAGTGCTCCAGGACCACGGGATGCGGATCCTCTCACTGACCACCGATGAAAGAGGTGCCCCTTCGGGAAGTGCGGCGGGGGCGGATAAATAGCCTCGGGGCCGCTTGCAGCCCGCAGGTCGTAGTTTGGGGACCCCTGATCTAGGACAATTAAGGAAATGTAATGAATTTTGAAGGTAAGTGCTGTGTTTTGGTCACATTTTTTTTCCTTTTTTTTTCCTGTATTTTCTGAAGCTAGAAACCGGGAGGCAGTCAGACAGACTCCCGCATGCGCCCGACCGGGATCCACCCGGCACGCCCACCAGGGGGCGACGCTCTGCCCACCAGGGGGCGTCGCTCTGCCGCGACCAGAGCCACTCTAGCGCCTGGGGCAGAGGCCAAGGAGCCATCCCAGCGCCCGGGCCATCTTTGCTCCAATGGAGCCTTGACTGTGGGAGGGGAAGAGGGAGACAGAGAGGAAGGAGAGGGGGAGGGGTGGAGAAGCAGATGGGCGCTTCTCCTGTGTGCCCTGGCCGGGAATCGAACCCGGGACTTCTGCACGTCAGGCCGACGTTCTACCACTGGTCACATTTTTGAAAAGGAGTCTTACGCCTTTAGAATCACACACTTTTAATTTTTTTTATTTATTAATTTTAGAGAAGAGAGAGAGAGAAGGGGGGAGGAGCAGGAAGCATTAACTCCTATATGTGCCTTGACCAGACAAGTCCAGGGTTATGAACCAGCGACCTCAGCATTTCCAGGTGGATGCTTGATCCACTGCCCCACCACAGGCTAGGCCCACACACTTGAAATATTTAGAGTAAAATCATTCAATGTAATGCCACAGAATTGCCTGAAGGGGAGAAGTAACTGAATCACAATAATGAGTTGACTAATTGTTGAGAGTGGGTGATGGGTGTGTGAGCTCCGGCTCACCACTGGGTCACAGAGGTATGGAATTCTCCATAAAAAAGAAAAAGAAAAAAAAGGCTTTCTAAGAAAGAAACGTTTGCTCGTTTTCCTCTAGAAATTTCTAAGTTGTTTTTGAGATTCTTAAACTATTTGGAGCCTATGTAGTATTTGCCAGTTTACTTCTTTTTATTAAATGTATCAGAGTGACGACGCTGGTTACCAGGATCACCTGGGTTTCAAGCCTACGTCTCCATGATGCGTGAGCTGCGCATTGCGTTGCGTTTCGCTTCTAAAATATCTCAGGACATGTTTCAAGTAAGATCGCGGCCCCTGACAGCAAACAGCCCTTCAGAGGTGACCGGTTTGATGGAAGGGAAGGCAGGTTTGAAACTGGGAGGCCTGAGACTCTCCTTGGAACCCCGTGACGCGGGTCATCATTTGATCAGCTGAAATGCAGCCCGGTGCTTCCCCTCTGAGTGTCTCCGAGCGAATGACCCGTTTTTTGTTGTTTCTGTTGTTCGGTCGGTTCCCAGATCACCTTCTTCATGCTGCTCTCCGCGGTGTGTGTGATGCTGAACCTGGCCGGCTCCATCCTCTCCTGTCAGAACGCCCAGCTGGTTGGCTCCCTAGAAGGCTGTCAGCTGGTGAGTGACCGGCGGGACCCACAGCTTCTGGGGAATGAACGTAGGTCCGGGCTGGCTTTCGTACGGAAGTAATTTTTAAAAAAGCAATCGTATCCTATCCTTGGCTTTTATTCTGCTGGGACTGCATAAGGAATTGAAAAGTTGATTCATTCCGAGACATTCTGAGGTGACAGCTAGTGTCCCTTTGTAAATCAGCTCCCAGGGGAGTAGTTCTGAGCACCGCCTGGTAGGTGCCATTTCAGAACGAATCTGTTTAGGAACGAGGATGTTTTGGCATTTTGCAGCAATTGATTTTTTTTTTTTCTTCCCTGGGATTTGAAAAAAATCAATGCTGTGAGTCGATTTCAAGCGCTGAGATATTCTATATTGCTCACAAAAATTAGGGGATATTTTATGGTTTCCTATTCATTTTGAAATATTTCCTAATTTTTGTGGCTCTCTCTATAGATGATAAGAAGTACACCAAAGCAATTTTGCACTCGTTTTTCAATTGAAAACGGGAATTGGGTTTTAGATCTAAGAAAACTAGACACGGTGCGCTGTGTACGTGGTTGGGAGTCAGGACGTTGTGTGTTGCGCGGGAATCATCCTTCCGCACTCAGCTCCCAGGACGGTAAGACCAGGGAGGAGTCAGGTATGTCCGGTCAGGTTCTGTAAGGGTGCAGTTGGACTCCTGACGAAACTGTGGCTGCCGGGGACGGGGGGTGGGGTGGAGGGGGCCCTTTCACAGCCGCCTGGGTGGGGTAGGGAGGGGCCCCTTTCACAGCCGCCTGTGAGAGTACCCAGCCTGTGGCCATTGTTTCCGAGAGAGCCGGGGCTGTCCTGAATTTAGCTGTGGCCGTCCTGCCTCAAGGCCACAGGTCCGTTCCCCGTGGCCGTGCCACTAGGGTCCCCAGGGGCAGCTGCGGCCTCCGCAGGCCTTCCCGACCCAGGCTGCCGGGTCTGAGAAAGGCTGCCCAGTGTCAATGCCGAGGTTCCTGCTGAGTCAGTTCTGAATGCCGACACTGAGAGCTTCCCGTGTGGCCCAGACCGTAGTGATCCAGTGTCCCGAAATGATGCTCTCAGAGCATCCCGGCTGTGGGACAGCGTGTCCCCGGAGCTGCTGAGGACCCCCCCAGCCCCGAGCCCGTCCCCCTCAGAAAGGCTGACCTCCTGACTCACATCCACCGCTCGGTCGGCTCCCTCTCTCCTGAACGCTCGGTGCTGTGAGGACGGTGACCCCGGCAGCTCCCGGGGACCGGCCGTTTGCTCTGTGACCCTCTGATCCCAGGACAAGGCCACTGCCTGTGGGAGGAGGTGGCCATGCCCAGAGGTCCAGCCCCGAGAAAGCCCAGGACCCAGCCTTGCAAGGCCACCTCCTCCTCGTCTTGTCTCAGACCCTGTTTCCTGGGTCACGCTCTGTATGAACGGCTCGGAAAGGGGCACTTTAACTCTCAATCTCACACTTCTGTATAGTATACATACATACGTACGCACCATTTATGTATTTTTTTTTCTGTGAATCACCTGGGGACCTTTACCCATTTTTATATTTAATGGTTTATCTTATTGATTTGGAAGTGCTTTTTATATATTTACGGTTTTGAATCCTGCAGCTTATGTTGGTCAGATATATTTCCTGGGTGATTGTTGGCTTTTTAATTTTATGTTTTGACATAGGAAAATTTTAGTTTCTGTGTGTTGGGATCTATGACTTTGTGCTCTTACCTTGGAACCAAAGGCAAGATCTTCTTTCTCCCAATATCATGTGACCCAGTCATTTCTCCTGGTTATGGTGTGCTTTCTTCTGTTTCCTTTTTATTTTAATAGTTAACTCTTTAATATTCTGGAATTTATTTGATTAACTTAGCTACCCACCTCCTCCAAAATAAGAGGGAAGCTAGCTTTGCTAAATCTGTTTCCTGAGTAACCTAGTACTTCCCCCAGTGATTTGATGCCACCTGAGTTCTTTCTTTCTTTCTTTTTTCCCCCTGAAATAAGAAGCCGGGCGATAGACTCCCACATGTTCCCGACTGGGATCCACCCAGCATACCCACCAGGGGGTGGCGGGGGGGCGATGCTCTGCCCATCTGGGGCATTGCTGTGATGCAACCAGAGCCATTCTAGCGCCTGAGGCAGAGGCCATGGAGCCATCCTCAGTGTCCAGGCCATCTTTGCTCCAATGGCTGTGGGAGGGGAAGAGAGAGACAGAGAGGAAGGAGAGGGGGAAGGGTGGAGAAGCAGCTGGGTGCTTCTCCTGTGTGCCCTGGCCGGGAATCAAACCCAGGACTTCCACATGCTGGGCTGATGCTGCTCCCACTGAGGCAACCAGCCAAGGCTGGCACCTGAGTTCTTAAGTGTCCTTGGGTGGCACTGCCAGGGGCCATTCATTGGAAGGGTGCGGGCTGATAGGATCTGGGTCTGCCTGGTCCCAGCAAAGCTCTTGGGGGCACAAGGCCTGGCCAGAGGGGCCTGAGCGGGAACCCCAAACTCACCGGCACACAGCTCCAGAGCCGTGAAAAGGGCCAGTGGTTTGTGACCTCTTTGTTCCTTCTTTGTTGTCGGAGTCCAGGAAGGGAGCACTTTGATTGGCCGGGACAGGAATGCATCTGTTTAACGGTTCTTCCAGGGGGACCCAACAGATGATTCCCAGAAAGGAAGTTACGGTGGAGGAGGGGGGGCAGGAGGTGCATGCTGGGGGTGAGGTGGGCAGGAAACACAGTGTCCACTCTGACGGTGCGGCATGCATGGGCACACACGTACACAGGTAGTAGATCTATTTGTCTTGCTCTCTCTGGAGTGCGGAGTGGTGAACAACACCCTCACGGAGCAGTGGCTAGTACCTGTCAAAGGACAGCTGAGCTGACCGCAGTTTTTGGTTATCAGGACCACAGTCGCGAGGAACTCCCGATGCATAGATTTTGTGACCACCTTCTTCCTCCCAAAGCCTGCCAGACATTTTCCCCTGAGGCTTGTCACTGCCTTTGTAGCCAGAGCTCTGGTCTCAAAACTGAAAGCATCTGGTAACCAAGCCAACGCCAATTACGCAGCCCCAGCCCCCGGAAGAGCCCTACGTCACCAGGGCAACCCTGGTTTAGCCTCCCCGTGAGGAATGACACACAGGGAGAGGACACGAGACTGTTGACGACACCCGGTTGGAGGAGGAAGGGAATCGTGGCTGAGAGTCCACAGGCGGCTGTTGGTCACCATCGGATTCCTGCGCGGCTTCCACCGTTGCCAGAAGACACAGCTTTCATTGTGCTCACCGTGGACCAGGGAGAGTCTTGGCCTGTCTTGATTCCATGAGAAATTTACATTTGACTGACCTTTGCCGTTGGTCACCTTCGCCCAGAATTTCCCGTTGTAGCAACACCGTTCCCTTTCCGTGTGACTTCACCATCATCCTCAGTAAACAGTCCATGGCTGGAGCTGCCCATGAGTGCTGGAAACTGACCGCTGGGGACAGCACAGGCCTCAGGGTCTGGCACCTGCAGCTTCAGCCCTGGCTGGGCCCCTGGGTCTCTGAGGACCTCGCAGTTCTCAGACCCTCCAGCCTGCTCCACAGCTCTCCTCCTGACTTCCGAGCTTTTAAGAACACCCAAATTGTGTTTTTTCCCTTTTCCATGGTTTTAATTACTCGAGGCATTTACATTTATTCAGCATTTACTGAAAGCTGACAAGTCATGGGCACAGCGAACGCTGTCATAGTAGATGTGGTGGCTGCCCTCAGGGGGCACCTGGGACCTCGGAATGTGGGACTGGATGACACACATGTCTCGGCAGAGTGGGGCTCAGGGGAGAGGCTCGCAGCTCCCGGCATGGGAAGCGGGACAGAGCCTCTAGCGTGCAGCAGGAGCGGGGTTTTTTTTTTTTTTTTTTTGCATTTTTCTGAAGCTGGAAACAGGGAGAGACAGTCAGACAGACTCCCGCATGCGCCTGACCGGGATCCACCCGGCACGCCCACCATGGGGCAACGCTCTGCCCACCAGGGGGCGATGCTCTGCCCCTCCGGGGCGTTGCCATGTTGCGACCAGAGCCACTCTAGCGCCTGGGGCAGAGGCCACAGAGCCATCCCCAGCGCCCGGGCCATCTTTGCTCCAATGGAGCCTTGGCTGCGGGAGGGGAAGAGAGAGACAGAGAGGAAGGCGCGGCGGAGGGGTGGAGAAGCAAATGGGCGCTTCTCCTATATGCCCTGGCCGGGAATCAAACCCGGGTCCTCCGCACGCTAGGCCGACGCTCTACCGCTGAGCCAACCGGCCAGGGCAGGGGTCTTGATGGATGAATAGGAGTTCGCTAAGCCATGAAGTTGGGTAGGAAACGGCTGCCCCAAGGAGCGGACCATGCCAGCATGTGACCTCTTTCTCCGAATATCATGTGACCCCAGTAATTTCTTCTGGTTATGGTGTGCTTTCTTCTGTTTCCCTTTAAAAAAAAAATAGTTAACTCTTTAATATTCCGGAATTTATTTGATGAACTTAGCTACTTACCTCCTCCAAAATGAAAGGGAAGCTAGCCCTGCTAAGTCTGTGCAAACGCACAGCTGAGTGTGAGGGGTTTCCTCTCCTCCTGCAGTTTGTCTGTCATTTCCCATAACTGCCTGGCCTAGGTTCCTTCACGTCCATTTGTTCTTTCTTACCTGTCACTTTTAAAACAGGGATGGGAAGTAATCTTGATTGCTGGTGTTCTCCGTGGGTTCTGTCCACGACGACAACACGGTCGTTTTGGCCTCGACACTGAGGCATGGCGGTGTACCAGTCACCGTGCAGGTCAGGTGTGCCAGCCCGGCGGCAGGACGCTGGGCTGACCGTGGCTCTGTCTGCGTCCCTCTGTCCAGATCAAGTTTGACAGCGTGGAAGTGTGCGTCTGCTGCCAGACCCAGCACCCGGCCGCCGGCTGTGGACACCTGGGCGAGACACTGAAGCTGAACCCGCTGCGGGAGGACTGCAACGCCGTGCGGCTGACCCTCCAGGTGACGCCGGGCCCCGGGCACCCGGCAGATGCTTGGGAAGGGGATCGGGCTCCTCCACCTGCCCCTTTGGGTCCCTTCTGGTTCCTGATCCCCCGATGTGGGGTCAGCGCGAGAGGGCGTCTCTCTGCGGGGAGGGTCTGTGGAGGGTCACGCGTCTTCACGCCGAGGGCGTCGCCTCTCCCAGCTCCCGTCCCCCATGGTCACTGTGGGGGTGCGGGGGGCCAGCAGGCACACAGGTCTTGACAGACATGGGCGTGGTGGGTTCTCCTGCGCGTCGGACATCTCGGCTGCCCCCGCTGTCTGTGGATGGGTGACCGGTGGTTTTCCCTTTTTTTTTTTTTTAAAGAAATTCAGGAAATGAGATTTGATCGCTTGTCCCTGGCTATCTGCTCAACAGCACCTCATTTTTCTTAAGTGACAGGAAAGCATTTATATTATTATTTTCCTTTCTGCGACTATTCTTTTTTTATTCCTGAAAACCAGAACTGACTGCTGGAAAGTGCCTATGGACTGTGGGCTTGCTTTATATAGAGCGGTCGTGGCCACCTGTGGGCGCTCTGTCGTGTGTGTGTGTGTGTGTGTGTGTGTGTGTGTGTGTGATACAATGTGTGTGTGTGTGTGTGTGAGAGAGAGAGAGAGAGAGAGAGATACAATGTGTGAGAGATACAATGTGTGAGGGATACACTGTGTGAGAGATACAATGTGTGAGGGATACAATGTGTCAGAAATACAATGTGTGAGAGATACAATGTGTGAGGCACTGGAGAACCCAGAGAGCTGCCCTGGCGTCTGGGGCAAGAGGAGGAAGGTGCTGCCCCCCCCCGATATTGGGAACCTGTGATTGGTCCTCCAGGGGTGTGGCTTCAGATGCCAGCGTGGTGACCCCTCAGTCCAGGTGAGGGCCTTGTTCACTTCAGCACACTGGAGCTGGTGGACAGATGAGCAGGGCAGACGGCACGGAAGGGGCCTAACCCTCCCCCATGCCAAGCAGAGATTCCCAGAATCAACCCCCCCCACACACAATTAAACAAGGAGGCCACGGACCGGGCCGGCTTGAGTGGTTTCATAGCCTGTGTGTCAGCCGGGCCCCAGCCAGTGTCACGGCCCTGAGACCCCAGTCAGCCAGCCGGGTCTCTTCCTTCTCTGTCCCTGCACCCTCCCCATTCACCCCTCTTGTCACCTCCTGACCCTGCTGGGAATCTGTGTGTGCTCAGAAACATTCTTGGGGTGTCCAGCGTGCCTCAGTTTACCTTTTAACAGGCCCCTGGGGGCGTTTAAAGAGACAGGTCCGGTCTGGGCGGTATGAGAGAAAAAGGTGCCTATGCTTTTTTTTTTTTTTTTTTTTTGTATTTTTCTGAAGTGAAAAGCAGGGGAGAGGCAGAGAGACAGACTCCTGCACGCGCCTGACTGGGATCCACCTGGCACGCCCACCAGGGGACGATGCTCTGCTCATCTGGGGCGTTGCTCTGCTGTAACTAGAGCCATTCTAGTGCCTGAGGCAGAGGCCATGGAGCCATCCTCAGCACCTGGGCCATCTTTGCTCCAGTGGAGCCTTGGCTGCGGGAAGGGAAGAGAGAGACAGAGAGGAAGGAGAGGGGGAGGAGTGGAGAAGCAGATGGGTGCTTCTCCTGTGTGCCCTGGCCAGGAATCGAACCTGGGACTTCCACATGCTGGGCCGACGCTGTACCACTGAGCCAACCGGCCAGGGCCGTGCCTGCACCTGAGACGTCCTTGGGCATTTACGGAGGCTCATACACAGGCGTATCGAGACGGGCTTGGTGATGGTGGGAAAATCACAGAGCAGGACCTCCACGAGGGGCTGAGGACATGCCACCCGGCCCCCCAGGTGACGCTCCCCTGCATCTCTCTCCCCAGGACCTGCTCTTCAGCGTGTGCGCCCTCAATGTCCTGTCCACCATCGTGTGTGCGCTGGCCACGGCCACGTGCTGCATGCAGGTGGTGTCCTCTGGCATCCTGCACACGGTGAGTGGCCTTCCCTTCCCAGCCCCGGGGCAAAGGGGGCGTTCCGGCTGCCACCTCCAAGGGGTCTGGGCTCCACAGAAACGTCCCTGGGTCACAGACGCTGTCGTTTGAAAAACACGCGTTTAGCCAGCAGGGTCTGATAGTTGCGGTGACAAACGGAGGCAGCATTAGCTTCTGCGGACAGTGGGCCCCGTGGGGTGACGGGCTCCCCGTGAGGTGACGGGCTCCCCGTGAGGTGACGGCTCCCTGTGTTCCAGTTCCTGCCCCAGAGGGCGCGGTCCTCCAGCCCGGCCTGTGTGACCCCCCACAGCGCCGTCCTGCACCAGATGCTGGACTTCGACGAGTTCATCCCCCCGCTGCCCCCGCCACCGTACTACCCGCCCGAGTACGCCCACACGCCCACCGCCGGGGCCCCCAGGTGAGCCCGCCTCCTGGCCAGTGGCTGTCACTGACCGTGGAGCCGCTGTTGAATTACAGCCGCTACAGCCACTGAGGTCACATGTTTAACGAACGGTGGGACCGGCTGCAGGGCCATTTTAGTGGACGGGGCTGTGGGGGGGATGGACATGGTGCTGACACCACCCGGGGAGTCGGGCTTTTATCTCACACACGGGGCGTCCGTGCGTCCAGGGGAAGCTCTGACCAGAGACGGGCTCTCTCGGCGAGCTGCTTGCCGTTCCCGCTCCTTCCCCGCGAGTGACCGCTGGGTGGTTCTGCCTTCTCAGGGGCCTCCACCTGGACTTCACGCCCTCCCCGCTCAGCACGCTGTACGACCTGGCCATCAACAGCCCCAGCCTGCTCTACCCTGCCGAGCTGCCCCCGCCGTACGAGGCCGTGGTGGGCCGGGCGCCCGGCAGCCAGGTGAGCCCCGGGCCCAACCCCGAGACCCCGGCTGGCTGCGCGGGGGTCTCCCCGAGCCTGCGGGTCGCCTCACCCTCCCCGCCCCGGAGCTCGCTGTTTGCAAGTGTGTCCCCAAAGTGAGTCTGAAATAGCAGGAAAATGCAGGGTTTTTTCCTTTGGGCTCTTCCCAGGGCTCAGGTATGCCATTGTCATCGCAGTGGGGCTCATGGCCTGGGTGGGGCCACTGAAAAGAGGCCGGACAGGCGGGGGGCAGGGGGGCGGAGGATTCCCGAGGTCTCTGCGGGCACAGCGAGTCCATTCATTCCAGGACAACCGACAGGGCCGTTGACTGCCGGGCCACCTGGGGTCCCCGCTGCGCTGGCCCCGAGCATACAGGGCCCTCACTGTCCCCCACAAGGGAAGCGGGAGCAGAGGGTGGTGAAAGGAAGGGGTCAGCTGTGCAGGCAGGGGCTGCCGGCCTCCTGTGGGGGCCCTGAGGCCCCTGTGTGGCTCTGATACGGAAGGCAGGGGCTCTCAGGGCAGCACCTGGCCTGGGAGTGCACGGCGCTCTGACTGCGGAAGGTCAGACGAATGCCCTTGACCTCAGCGAGGGCATCCTCAGCCTCGTCCCTGGGACATCAAGGACCCAGGGGACTGGTGGGGACGTTAGCGCCCGTCTCTCGGCATCCCTGCGAGACACTGGGCCCCCGTCAGCCCTTGTGGCGGGGGGCTATTTCTGTGGTGCCCCCAGAGCAAGTCCACCTGGAACTCACTGGCCACCCTGTCCCCTCCCACAGCTCCTGGGTGCAGACCCGCTGGTGACCGGCTCCCGGGACCCCGAGGCCGTGGCTGGCTTCAGCACCCCAGGTGACTGCACCCCAGGTGACCTCACCCCAGCTGACCTCACCCCGGCTGACCTCACCCCGGCTGACCTCACCCCAGCGGCATTTGAACTGAGCTCACAGCTCTCACAGGGTGTCCCCCTCCTCTCTCTCCTCTCCTGCCGCCCCCCAGTGTTCTGTCACTCGGCCGTGGGGATGTCTGACCTGCCAGCAGCTGCCCGGATGGGGCCGTGCCTGGTCTCTGCCTCTCAGTCACCTGTGGGGTGTGGAGTCCACCTCGCAGCCCTCCTGGGGTGACCCTGGGAGGTGCTCTGGCCCCCGGCCTCGGTGCATTTGTCAGCCTGGCCAGTGTGTCCGCACCCCCAGGACGACAGCTCTGTCCGGCCTGGGTTTGAAGGGCAGGCTGTCCACACCCCCACAGGGATCTGGGAGGCCATGCCTCCCTCTCTGCTCTGATGGGCATGTGGGCAGGCTCTGTCCCTGCACGGGGGTGGCGCTGTGGTCCCCGGCCCCAGTGCTAATGCTGTGTCCTGTGTCTTTCAGCCCCGGCCGACAGCACGGGCCGCCCAGCGTCCGAGGGCGCCACCATGCCTGGCCCGAGCCACCTGTCTCCCGAGGGCCCGGCGGGAGCCTCGCAGCCCGACCTTGCGTCCCCTGAGGGCCTTGACCGGGGCACACGGGCACATCCAGGTCCTGGCCGCATGGCCCGGTCCACCAGCGACCCCACCGCGTGCTCGTCCAGGGCAGCAGGTACAGCTGGCCCCGCCCACCCACGGCCCCAGCGGGTGTCGTTGGGCCTCGCTGACCCCGGGTTGGGGCCCTGGGAGCCCCGAGTCTGTGCAGGGGCCTGTCGGCGGGTCCTCCTCGGCTGGCCGGGCATCTCCGGTGTATTCCTCGGCCACGGAGGCTTTCTGTAGTGTCACCACGGGCTCCCTTTTCCCTTCTGTGTGTCAGCCGAGTTCTCTGTGGATTAGACGGTGCCTCTTGGCACCCGGGCCTACTGCCAGGGGCTTGGAGCAGCCCTGTCTCACGCCGCTCTGGGCCCTCATGAGGGGCTGCTGTTCTAAGACTGGGTGACACCTGCTGTGGAACATGGGGAAGTGACGTGCGGTCCCGGGCTGCGGGGGTCTGACCCCAGCTCCTCACAGGAGGTGATATGGGGTCCCGGGCTGCCGGGGTCTGACCCCAGGTCCTCACAGGAGGTGACTTGTGGTCCCGGGCTGCCGGTCTGACCCCAGCTCCTCACAGGAGGTGACTTGTGGTCCCGGGCTGCCGGTCTGACCCCAGCTCCTCACAGGAGGTGACATGGGGTCCCGGGCTGCGGGGGTCTGACCCCAGCTCCTCACAGGAGGTGATATGGGGTCCCGGGCTGCCGGGGTCTGACCCCAGCTCCTCACAGGAGGTGATATGGGGTCCCGGGCTGCGGGGGTCTGACCCCAGCTCCTCACAGGAGGTGACATGGGGTCCCGGGCTGCCGGGGTCTGACCCCAGGTCCTCACAGGAGGTGACGTGTGGTCCCGGGCTGCGGGGGTCTGACCCCAGCTCCTCACAGGAGGTGACTTGTGGTCCCGGGCTGCCGGTCTGACCCCAGCTCCTCACAGGAGGTGACATGGGGTCCCGGGCTGCGGGGGTCTGACCCCAGCTCCTCACAGGAGGTGATATGGGGTCCCGGGCTGCCGGGGTCTGACCCCAGCTCCTCACAGGAGGTGATATGGGGTCCCGGGCTGCCGGGGTCTGACCCCAGCTCCTCACAGGAGGTGATATGGGGTCCCGGGCTGCGGGGGTCTGACCCCAGCTCCTCACAGGAGGTGATGTGTGGTCCCGGGCTGCCGGTCTGACCCCAGCTCCTCACAGGAGGTGATATGGGGTCCCGGGCTGCCGGGGTCTGACCCCAGGTCCTCACAGGAGGTGACATGGGGTCCCGGGCTGCGGGGGTCTGACCCCAGCTCCTCACAGGAGGTGACGTGTGGTCCCGGGCTGCGGGGGTCTGACCCCAGCTCCTCACAGGAGGTGATGTGTGGTCCCGGGCTGCCGGTCTGACCCCAGCTCCTCACAGGAGGTGACATGGGGTCCCGGGCTGCCGGTCTGACCCCAGCTCCTCACAGGAGGTGACATGGGGTCCCGGGCTGCCGGTCTGACCCCAGGTCCTCACAGGAGGTGATGTGCGGTCCCGGGCTGCGGGGGTCTGACCCCAGCTCCTCACAGGAGGTGACGTGTGGTCCCGGGCTGCCGGGGTCTGACCCCAGCTCCTCACAGGAGGTGATGTGTGGTCCCGGGCTGCCGGGGTCTGACCCCAGGTCCTCACAGCGCCCCGGAAGCCTGTGCTGTCTGTGGGCTGGGAGAGAATGTGGTTACGAGAGGCTGCGTGGGACCTGCTGGTCCCTCTGCGTGCACGAGGTTCTGTCGGAAGAGGAGACAGGCCACGTGCCAGGGCTGGCGGGCTCACCGGTTGCTCCCAGAATGCCCTGGGCCTCCCAGATGTGTTCCTACAGTGGACAGGGCAGGTGGGGCTTTGATCTGGCTCTGGATGGGTCGGTCAGCTGATCACCCATCACTGGCTCTCTGGGAATGCCACCAGCCCCATGCAGGGAGCCATCAGGGCCACGGAGCTGGTGCCGTGTCCCAGCCCTTGGCTCTGGTGGGCCCTGGGCATGGGGCCCTGGGCGCTCTAAGCTCTGCTGCCCGTCAGAGGGGGCTGCCGTCTGCTCAGGACCTGGTGGAGGGGCAGCCGTGTCTGTGCGTACGTCAGAGGGGCCCCTGCCCTGCTGTGAGCTGGAGGTCCTAGCCGAGGGGACCGAGGGAATCCTGCCCTGCTGTGAGCTGGAGGTCCTAGCAGAGGGGACTGAGGGAATCCTGCCCTGCTGTGAGCTGGAGGTCCTAGCAGAGGGGACCGAGGGGCCCCTGCCCTGCTGTGAGCTGGAGGTCCTAGCAGAGGGGACCGAGGGAATCCTGCCCTGCTGTGAGCTGGAGGTCCTAGCCGAGGGGACCTAGGGAATCCTGCCCTGCGTGGCCCTCTTGGCCTGTCCCCTGTCCTTCAGCTGTGCCATCCTGACTCAGAGCTGAGCAGGGCCAGGCCATACCGGGCACAGGGCGGGCACAGGAGACAGGGGCGTGTCCAGGCGCCAGCCCAGGGCCCGAGAACGTCAGAGTCGAGCCCGTCCGGAGCGTGCTTGCGTCTGCTTCCGGAAGGTTCACTGAACAGCGGCTTTCTCCCTTGGTTTTCAGTGGCCCGGTCTGTGTCCGTCACAGCAGCCCACGTCCGTCAGCACCCGGCATCCCCACCTGGGGAACCGGACGCCTGGAAAACCCAGCAGTGGCTGGAGCCAGAGCCCTCCCAGGTGGCCTCCAAAGAGCAGCCCTGCCCTGTCCCGGACAGCAAGGCCTACACGGACACCCGGGTTCTGGTGGCTAAGTTTCTGGAACACTCCAGCTGTGCCCTCCTGCCCGAGGCCCAGCCCACAGCGGGTGCCGCCTGCCCGGAGGTCAGCTCAGAGGAGCACCACGGGGAGGAGCCCGCCTTCAGCGCTGCCGTTCTGGATCAGCTGTGAGCGGTCACGGGTCTCGGCAGGGACATGGACAGGCCTGGCGTCGGGGGCCTCGCTGGGGAGAGGCCAGCAGCCCAGGGGCACCTGGGGCGGCCCGGAGTGGCTCCTGTCCCCTCGCTAAGGAGGGCTTGATCAGTCATTCCCTTGCGGGTGACACTTCCCACCCAGTCCGGTCGTACAGAGCAGGACCCCCGTCGCGTCCACCGTGAACTCTCTGACCTTGCGAGGCATGGAGCCCCTGGAACTGACCTGCGTGACAAGGGGACAGTGACAGTGACTGGCATGAAGACACGCGGGATTTTCAGAGTCGGGGCCATCAAACCCCAGGACCCTCCCCATCCCCGATCTGGCTGAGCGTTGAGTGGATGCAGGTGGTGTCAGGCCACGAGGCTGTCTTCTCACGTGGTTTCATCACTCGGACGTGGACGGTGTGAGCACCGGTGTCCTGCCGACACGAGCAGCAGGCAGGGGCTCTGCGGAGACCCCCCCTCGGCCCAGCCCCATGGAACTTCCTCTCCAGCGTCCCTGTGACCAGGTCGAGTCGTGCAGAGACACGTGGTGTTGCATCCGTGTCAGTGAGCACCCGGGACAGCGCGTTTTCCCCTGGGTCAGCGTCCGGGGGGGCCCGGCGGATGGAGGTCCAGTCCAGGGAGAAGATGCTGGTGCCTCCAGAGATGAGCGTCTCCTGGGTCAGCGGGTCTCAGGTGGCCCGGCCACCTGTGGGCTGGAGGACCCGGGTCATGAACTGTTCGTTTGTGACAAACACCTACCGAGTCAGCTCGGCAGAAGCAGAGGCCCGGCCTCCTCTAGACGTGGCAGCCGTGGAGACACCTGCACCCGGCCGCCCACGACAGCAGTCAGGACAGCTGAACTGGCCCTGCAGCCAGTGGTCCCTGCGGTGGACAGGCCAGCAAGAGCCACGGGCCGGGCCAGAGAACCGTATGGCACCTGCCCTTCCTGCTCTGCACCCTGTGGTGGCATCTGTCTGCGTCGTTGGAAGCTGAGATGGGGCCGGGTGTCCAGCCCAGAGACCCAAGCCCTCCTGTGGCCCCAGGCAGTGACAGCCAGCTGGGAACCGGCCCCTGCTGCCCACGGAGATAGCTAAGGACTCTTGAGAACCCAGGACTCCCTGGAGACACCAGAGGTACATTCACAGGTCCTGTACTCAGACCGGGAAGTGGGAAGTCTCTTCTCTGTCTCAACCAGGGGCGTTTCCAGTCCCCCAAAGCACGTTCCCTTGCAGGCAGTTAGGTGAGGGCTTTCCCAAGGGGCCCCCGGGGTCCTGTGTCCTCTGGGTGGTCTGGGGGGAGCCCCCTGTGCTCCCCTCCCCATCTTTGGGGGCAGCTCAGGCCGGTGTGTCTGCAGGAGACGGGCCTGGGGCTCTGTCAGTCGCTGCTTCCCCCTCCTCAGCCCCCCTCACCCCAGCACCCCCTTTAAGGACGAGTGGCTGTCTGGCCAGAAGCCCCTGCTCAGTGTCCTCAGCCCACACCCCTCCTGCTTGGTTTTGTATTTCTGTTTGCAGGGGGGGGCACTTTCCCCAGGTGTGTCCCTCCTCCTGGGCTGGCACCTGCCCACCTGCTCAGGGCCCCACCTGGGCGTCTGGGAAATGTCCTGGGAAGAGAGGTGGTTAGAGCCGTGGGAACGGGCCGGGATCCCACGCCTCAGCTCCCTGGGGGGTGGGGGCGCGGGAACTAGGAGCCCCCGGTCGGTTGAGTAGAAGAGACACTGAACGGAAGGCAGGCTGGGAGCCTCCGTCCCTCTCACAGGCTCCCCAGCCCCCTGACAGGTCGTAGTGGGACCCCCACCTGCACAGGCCTGGGTCCTGGGTCCCGGTACTCTTCCTGCTCTCTCCCCGGGACCTGAGGTGGGGACCCTGGCCAGGGGCCGTGAGAACAGGAGGTGGGTGAGCTCTGGGCCCCACGCTGTGGCGACTGGGGGCGGAGGCTCCTCCCTCACGGGGGACTTAGTCTCAGGTGGCCTCAGTGGTGCAAGTTCAGTGCCTGTGACAGAAACCTCACCCCCCCTACCCCCCCCCCCCCCCCCGGCTGTATTGATTCGGATGCTGCCCTTACGGCAGAATTTGTAGGAAACAGTTTTCAGGCCACAGGGGACCTGTTTGTACAACGGGAAGCTTGTGTTTATTTGACGTATTGCAAAGTGTTTTCATGGTGATCAGTGCTTGATGTACACCGTTCCTGGCCTGTGTCGGAGGTCTGACAGGGCAGAGAGGGCAGCTGGGAGAGCACAGGCATGGCCGGTGACCAGGGCCCCAAGGGCGGGCACAAGCTGGGCTCAGGGGCTGGCCCGCAGCACGAGGCGCCCTTCCTGGGGCTGCCGGGTGCCCGGACACGTGCACGCCCCATGGTGTTGGCACTCAGCTGCCCTCCTGCACGCGACCTCAGAGGCCCCCCAGGAGGAGTGCCCCCCCCCCCGGCTCAGAGCACCCTGCAGTCGGGGCCTTTATGTGCATCCTCGACTGCGTCCCCCTCCCCCGTGTGTCATTTGTGAGCTGGGGGGTTCCTCTCTGGGCCCCCTTCACCAGCCTTGTCCTGGGCACTGCAGGGACGTAGCCCTGGACTCTGTGACTTCCTCCTCACCCCCCGAGGGTGTGGGCTGTCCTGGGCGGGCTCCTGGCGGGAGTGAGGGTTGCTTGTAGGTGGGCCAGAGGTCGCACCTGCCTGTCCAAGGTCCCCGAGCCCCCTGACCAAAGCTCACGCTCACCCCGGCCTCCCCACACCAGGTGACCCCGGATGATAGCCGCGGAGAGAGAGAAGTTACGGGGGGTCCTGTCCAGTCCTCCTGTCTGCAGCTCACCTGCAGGTAAGGAGACTCCTGCAAGCTGGTCGGACCATTCACACACGCACACGGCTCTCGGGTCTGAACCAGGAGGCGCCTGCGGCTCTCCCGTTCACACACGCACACGCCTCTCGGGTCTGAACCAGGAGGAGCCCGCGGCTCTCCCGTTCACACACGCACACGGCTCTCGGGTCTGAACCAGGAGGAGCCCGCGGCTCTCCCGTTCACACACGCACACGCCTCTCGGGTCTGAACCAGGAGGAGCCCGCGGCTCTCCCGTTCACACACGCACACGGCTCTCGGGTCTGAACCAGGAGGCGCCTGCGGCTCTCCCGTTCACACACGCACACGCCTCTCGGGTCTGAACCAGGAGGAGCCCGCGGCTCTCCTGTTCACACACGCACACACGCACACGTCTCGGGTCTGAACCAGGAGGCGCCCGCGGCTCTCCCGTTCACACACGCACACGCCTCTCGGGTCTGAACCAGGAGCCCGCGGCTCTCCCGTTCACACACGCACACGCCTCTCGGGTCTGAACCAGGAGGAGCCCGCGGCTCTCCCGTTCACACACGCACACGCCTCTCGGGTCTGAACCAGGAGGAGCCCGCGGCTCTCCCGTTCACACACGCACACGGCTCTCGGGTCTGAACCAGGAGGAGCCCGCGGCTCTCCCGTTCACACATGCACACGCCTCTCGGGTCTGAACCAGGAGGAGCCCGCGGCTCGCCCGTTCCGTTAGCCGGCAGCCTGTCTCCCGACTGGGCACCATGGACAAGCGGCGGGCCCAGGGACCCGTCACCACGGATGGGGCAGAGCCCTGAGGCCGCAGCCCGGAGGGAGGCTGAGGGGCCACAGGGTCAGCGGGCGCTGTCCACTGTGTGGGGGTGGGAAGTCGCACGTCTGCTCCGGCTAACAGACCAGCCACACGCAGACATCTCTTCATCACGACACCAGGTTTATTGGGGGGGGGGGGGGAGCGAGTCTTCCTACGGTCGGCGGCATGCAACGCACAGGTCATCCCGGGACACGGCGACCCTGGAGTGGCGGCTACTGCGTGGTAAGGCTTCTTCAAGTCACAGTGTATTCTTCGGGCCGGGCCAGAGAGAGACTTCCAGGCCAGGTGACGTCAGGTGACCGTGATCTCTAAGGGACAGAACTAGACGGGGCGCTCTAATACTGCTTGCGGCTGTGGCTCCCCGGGTCTAGGTGCCCGGTGGGCTCCGTCCTGGGGGAAGCGTGTGTGTGTGGACAGGCTGTGCCCAGAGGGCTGGTGCCCGGCCACCGTCCTTGTCCTTGGGAGGAGCGTGCCCAGGTAGGTGCGGAGACCAGGGGACAGGTGGCAGGTGTAGTCGAGTGGCTCGTCGGAAGTCAGACCAGACGCGTTGGTAGACAGTTCTGGGACTTTGACGTAGTGGCCGTCATCCTTTATTTGACGCTGAACGGCCCCTGTTCCCAAGTTCAGCCTCAAAGCTATCCTGAGGGCCGGTGACCCATGGGCAGGGCAAGGCAGTGGCACCATCAGCCCCCGGGGGCCACCAGGGCCCCCTGATGCCCTCGCTGTGCGGCTTCAGGACAGACAGACACCACGCCGCTCAGGGACGCACACACCTTGTCGGCCTCGATGAGAACACGGGTTGGAACACGTGACTGTCCTCAGTGAGAACACGGGTCGGAACACGTGACTGTCCTACAAACACAGGCTCCTGCGAGCCTCCTTGGACAGATGCACCCCTTTTCGTCAGAAAGAAGAAGTGGGTGGGGAGGCTGCCCTCCTGGGGAGCCGGGTCCTGGGCTGCGGCTGAGGGCAGGTCTGGCCCCGGCTCTGCGGAGCGCCTAGATGTACAGCGGTGTCTCCTGGCCCGTGAGCAGCCTGAACATGGCGGCTGGCATGGTCTTCATGTGGATCTGCAGGCGAGAGGGGGGCTGAGGAGCTCCCTCCCGGCCCCCTGCGGCCCCCCGGGTAAAGGACGAGGGCCCCCGTGGCCGTCCCCGAGGATGGCTTTGCAGACAGTGTCCCCGGGCCCCGCCCAAGGCTCGAGCTGTTTCACCTCAAGTGCTGGGTCTCCCTCAGCCCGAGCTGCCACCAGGCGGTGACCCTCCTGCTGCGTGGCCGGGCCCAACGGTCTCACCTCTCCCACCGAGTTGGACAGAGCCTGCACAATCTTCTCGTGAGCCATGGCCACCACGCTCTGCCCGTTGATCTCGATGATGCGGTGGCCGACGCGCACGCCGCCACGCTCGGCGATGCCGCCCCGCATGAGGCTGCAGATCTAAGCAGAGGGGCCAGTCAGCGCGCCGGCCCGCCACCTGGGAGGCACGCACGCACGCACACCTGTCCCCAGCAAGGGGACGGGCTCACATTCCGACAGATGCTACCTGCAGCTACTCTCTCTCTCGAGGGTTTCACGGCTCTTAGGGGTCCTCATGCTCGTAGGCAGGGAACCCCAACGAGAGTCAGGGGGCGAGAAGCTGGTCAGCACCCCCAGAGGTCAGGGGGCCTGCGGGGGACTCCGCTGTGGGCGGTGGCACAGCAGACCCTGCAATGATGGGATGCCTGTCTCGGTCAGTCTCACCCACCCTCCGCTGGCATGTGGCTCTGACTTCACGGGGTGCCGTTCTCGGGGAAGCAGATATTCCCCACTGGAGACCTCACCCCTTGCAGGGATGTGCAGGGAGGGGGAGGAGGGGCTGTTTAGAAAGAGCGCTGAGGGGTTCCCCGGGGCCTGTGCTGGGGGGGTGACAACGCTGAGATGGGGCAGGCACGTGGGCACAACTAACTCCGCTGTCGGCAAACTCTTCCAGGGACCCTGGGGACCCGCTGCATCGCACGCTGTCATCACTGGGCGCGGTGGACCCAGTGAGCGGGAGGCCGGCCGGCGGGCACACACACTCCTGTGGCGCGGACACTGGCACCCTGGGCCCTGCGTGCAAACACGCCGGCCTCGTCCACGCCCCGGACCAGCGGCTCCTCCTCCCTGTGAGACACCGACAGGCAGTGCCACTTTGCCCTCGGACACCAGGTGGTGCGGCCTTCACTTCCTGAAACCCAGACGGACTTGTAGCCGTGACAGAGGCGCCCTCTGCCCACGTGCACGGCAGCCGAGCCAGCGGCTGGGAGGTAAAAGGTTCTGGGCGCCTTTGCCGCAGACGTGTTTGCTGTAGCAGCGTGTGCGCCCACCCGAGGGACAGGAAGGGGCCTGAGCCAAGTCCACACCTCCCCCAGTATCCACACTGCACGCCAACAGCAGTAGGGCCATTCTGGTGCCTTCCAGAAGATTTCCCAGGAACCTGGGCTCCCACGGGCACGATGCAGGCCAGAGAGAACACTCGGACGCTAGGCTGGAGGACTCTGGCCTGAGAAGCAGGCACCAATTCCGGGGCCAACCAGCACTCACTCGAGCCTCACATCACCTCCTCCTGGAAGCCCTCCCACCTGCTCAACAGATGAACAAGTGGATGTCTGCTGGCTGAACACACGCTGCAGTGGCTACAGGGGTCCTGCGTCCCCTCTGGAGCAGGTACTCGCCGAGGGCAGAGCTGGAGGGCCCGTCTCCCTTCCTGACCTGTGTACCCAGCCCGTGTGGAGGCGGCGAAGGATAGAGAACGTGGACTCACGATGCCGTTCTGCACGCTGAAGCCCAGCTGGTACTTGAGGTCCGGCCGCTTGATGAGGACGGTGGTGACCGGGGGACAGCTGACGATGTTGAGCTTCACCTGCGTCTGGTTCTTCAGACCCTGGAGGACACAGGGGAGGGGTCACAGGTGACACAGTGGAGGAGGACACCCCTGGCTGGGGAAGGCAGCCTCAGTGCCCCCCCCGTGAGGGCTGAGACACCCCCACCCTGACTATGTGCTGGGTGTCCCAGGTGGCAGTGCCCTTTGACCCAGGCTCAGGGGCACCTGGGTAATGCAGGAGGTGCACAGCTGGTTTGGGGGGACAGGGGGCCCCAGAGAGAACACAATGTCACCAGGCACCTCGGGCCAAGGTCCTGGGGTCAGTGCCCGTGTGTCAGCGTGGCTACAGCTTCCGCTCCCTCCTGGGGTGGGGTGCTTGGTGACCCCACACACACACACACAACCCTGTCACAGCCTGGTGACAAGTGTCCACGCCTCTGGCCGCACTGACAGAGGCCTGTCCCACATCTGTCTGTCCACCTGCGAGGTCACCCATCAGGGGACCAGTGCGAGGGGTCAGGCTGATGAGAAGGCAGATGCGGCCTCCAAGACCCCGTGCGGTAGAGACAGCACAGCAGGAGGCTCTGACAGCCCTGCGGCCCAGCTGTGAGGCCCCGTCCTGCCTGGCTCTCCGGAGGTCACAGCACAAACCCGTGGAGTGGCCTCTTGCTTAGACCTGCCTCCCAGTTTGCCCAGGACGTGGGACACAGTGCTGACCCGGCAAAGTCCTGGGCAAGCCGGGGGGCCGTTCCCCCGACACCCACAGGTGCTCAGCCCGGGCCTGCAGTCAGCGTGGGGTCAGTACTGGGCTGAGGGAAACCAATCACACCTCCCACCGTCTTGAACTTGGCCTGGCACGGTCTCGGGTGGCTCTCTGGACCCGAAGCCTTGAGGCGGGGGGTGGGGAAGGTGGGAGGCTGGGGGGCCTACCTTGATGATGCCCTGGCAGGTGGCGAGGGGCAGCCCCACCAGGCTGGTGCCGTTGATGGACATGATCTGGTCTCCGATGCTCAGCTTTCCCGAGCGGGCCGCGGGGCCTCCGTTCATCATGTTGGCCAGGATGACGGTGGGCAGGATGGAGCCCCAGCCGGACTCCACCACCACCACGCCCAGCATCTCCCCCTTGTGCTTCTCTAGCTGCAGCTGCCAGAAAACCGAGCTGGGTCAGCGGGTACCCCCCCCCACGCCCCCTGGGGGACAGCAGACTGTCCCCTCCCCGCACAGCTAAGGCTCCCCCAGCCCCCAGGACTCACACCCTGAGTCCTTCCTCTTGTCTCTCTGCCTCAAAGGTCTGGTTTTGAGAGCTGCCTGTTAGTGACAACACACAGGACCACTCCACTCACTCAACAGCATTGGGGGCGTCGTCCCCCACCCTCCGGCATCAGCTTCCCACCCCCCCGGGCGGAGCACCCAGCTCCCTTCTTAGGAGACACAGCCTCCCTGCTCCACCTCCTTCCACACCCAAGTGTCGGAGCCTGCTGTGGGGGTGAGGCTGCCGGGCCGACACAGGCCCCCCAGCCCTCTGTCCAGGGGGGAGGACCCCGAGGCTGACACAGGCCCCCTCTGTCCAGGAGTGGGGGGGCCCCGAGGCTGCTGGGCCGACACAGGCCCCCCAGCCCTCTGTCCAGGGGGGAGGACCCCGAGGCTGACACAGGCCCCCTCTGTCCAGGAGTGGGGGGGTCCCGAGGCTGCTGGGCTGACACAGGCCCCCCAGCCCTCTGTCTGGGAGTGGGGGGGCCCCCGAGGCTGCTGGGGTGACACAGGCCCCCCCCCAGCCCTCTGTCTGGGAGTGGGGGGCCCCCGAGGCTGCTGGGGTGACACAGGCCCCCCCCCAGCCCTCTGTCTGGGAGTGGGGGGGGTCCCGAGGCTGCTGGGGTGACACAGGCCCCCCCCCCAGCCCTCTGTCTGGGAGTGGGGGGGTCCCGAGGCTGCTGGGGTGACACAGGCCCCCCCCCAGCCCTCTGGGAGTGGGGGGGCCCCCCCCAGCCCTCTGTCTGGGAGTGGGGGGTCCCGAGGCTGCTGGGGTGACACAGGCCCCCCAGCCCTCTGTCCAGGAGTGGGGGGACCCCGAGGCTGCTGGGCCGACACAGGCCCCCCAGCCCTCTGTCCAGGGGGGAGGACCCCGAGGCTGACACAGGCCCCCCCCCAGCCCTCTGTCTGGGAGTGGGGGGGTCCCGAGGCTGCTGGGCTGACACAGGCCCCCCAGCCCTCTGTCTAGGAGTGGGGGGGTCCCGAGGCTGCTGGGCTGACACAGGCCCCCCAGCCCTCTGTCTAGGAGTGGGGGGGTCCCGAGGCTGCTGGGCTGACACAGGCCCCCTAGCCCTCTGTCTGGGAGTGGGGATGGGGACTGCTGGGGTGACACAGGCCCCCTCTGTCCAGCAGGGGGGGGCCCCGAGGCTGCCGGCTCACCTCCTTGCAGTTCTCCGAGTTGGAGAAGTGGACGAGGTCGTCGTTGTACATCTCCTGGGTGCTGATGATGTCGCTGTACTCCTTCTGGCTGAGGTCCTCGGGGTTGATGCCATTGGCCCGCAGGAACTCCTGGTAGGCCACGCTGAAGGCCTGGCCGATGGACTGGGCGATCAGCTGGGCCTGGAGGGGGGCAGCCCTTAGAGACCAAAGCGGCCGAGGGCCCCCTGCTGCCGTCCTGCAGGACCCGGTCCTCGGGGCCCCGACGCTCCAGCACAACACAGTGTCAACCGTGCAGGACTAATAAATATTTCCTAGACACCGAGTGCCGTTGCCTTCACTGGCGACCGGACTGTGTTGCTTCCCACCCGCCTTCGTCCACGGGCAGCTGGCTGAGCTCTCGGGGGCGGGGGACACTGTCATCCCCCCACAGTCTGTTGTCTTGGGCAACAGAGCCCAGGGCCAGCGGGGGAGGAGGTGTGTGTCCACTGCACTGCTGGGGAGGGGTGGCCAGGCCAGGCTGAGGCCGGTGACAGCCCTGAGCCCAGACCCCACGGGCAAGCCCAGCAGACCACGTCTGTCTGTCTCAACAGAACCACCTCTGTGGGCGGAGGATGGCGGGGGGAGAGCTAGGACCCGAGTCCCTGGGAAGTGTGTGTGTGTGGGGGGGGGGCAGAGGCCACCCTGGCTCCCGCTGCCATGGGGGGGGGGGGGCTCTGCGTGGCGGGAAGGACCTGAAGATGGGAGAGGACACAGATCCGGCCTGAGTCCCTGTGCGATGTCACGGCTCCCACCAGGGCGTGCAGGCTGGCGCTCCTCAGAGGGGGCTACGCTGCACGGACCGGCCTCCCAAACAAGACTGACCCTTCACACGAAGGGTCTTCACCCGGCCACAGAAGCCTGGCTCCCTCCCACACCCAGCGTCTGGGCACCTGCTGCCCTGTGGTCAGCTGGAGGCACAGTCCCCAGGGGCCACCAGGTGGCACCACCAGCCTGGACACAGGAGAGCACTGGGAGGGGGCAGAGGCTGGGCATCAGGCCCTGGGGAGACGGGGAGGGGGCAGCGGGGAGGCCAGGACCTGCCCCACCCCACAGGGCTCCAGGGTGGGCAGCTGCCCCCGGGTCCATCGGGCCCTGACGCAGTGCTGGCGGGGAAAGGGACCTGGGGGCACTCTCCCTTCTACCCTGGGGGACAGCTGGTGGGGGCTGCCTGCTGTCCTCGGACTCTGCCCTGGGGTCCGCCAGGACCCCCAGTCCACCCTGTGGGGGCTCCTGGGCACAGTGAGGCCGCCCACACCTGCACGTGCTGAGGGCTCCGGGCCCCTCCCCCCTGGGCTGGGGCACTCAGGACCCTGTAAGCAAGGGGCTTCCCATGCCCTCGCTCACAACCAGGGCCCGGGCGTCCACTGAATTGAGGCCACGAGCCTAGCCCAGGCATGTGGGGTGTACGCGGGGCCCCTGCGATGGCCCGGGCACGTGGGGTGTACGCGGGGCCCCTGCGATGGCCCGGGCAGGTGGGGTGTACGTGGGGCCCCTGCGATGGCCCGGGCAGGTGGGGTGTACATGGGGTCCTCGGTGGGGCCCCTGCAGCTCCTTTGCCCCAGCACATGCATCTCTGCAACTCATCTGCTTGGCCCAGAGGGGAAACTGAGGCTCCAAGAGCAACACTGCTGTCCTGCATGCCACCAGGTGTTCCCGCTCGGCTCACATCGGACCCTCCAGCCCTGTATTCACCCCAGCCACCTGCCTTGATGGAGCCCCATTGGGGTCCTGCACCCTGGGCAACCGCTCGGGGCCCCTCACACCCCCCGGGGTTCCTTCTCACTCCTTCAAGGACACGGATGGATGGACATACACTGTGTCTGCCTCTTCTCCCGCTGACCTGACTCCACTGGGGCCCAGCAGCTCTGACTGACCCCTCTGGCCCAGTCTCTGAGACCCCCTCAAGCCCAGTCACCCAGAAGTGTCCAGCAGGTGTTCATGGGCCTGTGCACAGGGGACGGGTGCATGGACCCATGGGCCTACATCCACATCTCTTCTAGAAACGGGCCGTGGTGCCAGAGCACTTCGAGTGACTTCGACCCAAAACAAGGGACTGCTGCCTCCACCCACCCCGCCCTTGACCATGAAGCTGTCGGGCCCTCTGTGCGGCTCCTGCCCCCTGGCTCCAATCCCCGTGGCTCCTACCCCGTGGCTCCTGCCCCGTGGCTCCGATCCCCGTAGTTCCATCCCTGTGGCTCCTGCCCCGTGGCTCCAATCCCTGTGGCTCCATCCCTGTGGCTCCTGCCCCATGGCTCCATCCCCGTGGCTCCTGCCCCGTGGCTCCAATCCCTGTGGCTACTGCCCCGTGGCTCCAATCCCTGTGGCTCCATCCCTGTGGCTCCTGCCCCCTGGCTCCATCCCCGTGGCTCCATCCCTGTGGCTCCTGCCCCGTGGTTCCAATCCCTGTGGCTCCAATCCCTGTGGCTCCTGCCCCGTGGCTCCAATCCCCGTGGCCCCAGGTCCCCGAGGAACCCTCCAGGCCATGTGAACAGAGCTCACCCAGCAGAACAGCTGGAGACTTCTCTGGCCCCTCCTGCTGTCCTTCACCGAGTCTCCCACAGGGGCAGCTAGGAGACCCCGTCTCTGCCGTGGCCACCTCTCCTGGCCCCTCCCCCCTCCCTCTGCCAGGCTCTGAAAAGTGCCCCCAGCCCGTTGGAGGAAGCAACCCATGGCTTCCTGGTCCCTTCATAAGTCCACCGTTGCTTCAGCCTCAGACTGGGTCACCACGCCTGAGGTGGTGCCACCAGAGGAGGCGGGCCAGGCTCAGTGCACACGTGACGATGCGCGTCCTGACCACGTCAGCCGGAACCCCTTAACGCCAAGGGGAACAAGGCCCGTTGAGTGACTTTGACAATCGAGACAGTGCCCAGGACAGTGGCTGCCGGTTCAGTGCAGAAACGGCTCAAAGGACTGACATCGTAACGGGACACGCCCGTCACGTCACTAGCTGTGCCCTCAGAGCGTCTGAGATGCGGCGGGTTCCACTGGCAGCGTCAGGGATGGCGTTCCCGGAGCCCAGGGTCCCGGGCCCTGCGGGGTCGGAGCCTGGGACCGGCCTCACATCAGCACCGTCACTTACGTCCTCGGACTCAAAGACGTGGCAGACCATCTTGTACTGCTTCTTCCCCTCCGGGGCGCCCGGGGTGGTCTCAATGCAGTCCTGGGAGGCTGCCCGGGGCATGCGCCGCCGCGCCATCAGCACCACGATGCTCCCGATGTCTGCGATGTAGGAGATGGTGCGCAGGGCGTGGTCCATCATGGTCTCCTGTCCGGGAGGCGTGGGGGGGTCCAGGTTATTAGCCAGCACTGCGGGGAGCATGGCACCGGAGGACACGCAGGGGTCACGTGGTTTCTCAGCCTTGACACGGCCAACTCTTAGGGCCAGGCCACCCTTCCCGGTGGGAGTCTGTCCTGCACCCCGTGAGGCGTGGAGTGGCGTCCCTGGCCTCCGACCCGCAGAAGCCAGCGACACCCACCACCATCCCAGGTTGTGACAGCAGAAAATATCTGGTGCCCTTGCTAAGTGTCTGCTGGGGGATGACACCATGCCAGGTAGATGTGGCTGCCGCATTGGTTAACACAAGGCTTCAGGGCGGTGGTTCACGGTCAAGGCCACTCTGCCTTCATTCTGCCCCACAGCTTCCAAAGTGACCCTGCTGGTCAGAGGCCACGTGGGGCTCTGGACAAGGATCCCCACCCCAAGTGTGCGCCTGGCCCAGACCTCCTGCCGAACAGAGGAGGGGAGTGCACAGGCCCACGTGGGCCACGCTGAGTCCTCCAGGGAGCCCCACTGGCTACACCTCGCCCTGCAGTCCCTGCGTGGGACGTGGGATGGGGATGAGGGATGGGGGATGTGGGATGGGGATGTGGGATGGGGATGTGGGACGGGGGACATGGGATGAGGGGGACGGGGGATGGGAGACGGGGGACAGGGGACGTGGGACAGGGACGAGGGGGACGTGGGACGGGAGACGGGGGACGTGGGACGGGGACGTGGGACATGGGACGAGGGACATGGGACGAGGGGGACGTGGGACAGGAGACGGGGGACGTGGGACAGGAGACGGGGGACGGGGGATGTGGGACGAGGGGGACGTGGGACCTGGGACGAGGGGGACGTGGGACCTGGGACGAGGGGGACGTGGGACGTGGGATGAGGGGGACGAGAAATGGGGGATGTGGGACGTGGGACGTGGGACGTGGGACGGGGTGGGACGAGGGGGACGTGGGACGAGGGGGATGTGGGACGTGGGATGAGGGGGACGAGGGGGACGTGGGATGAGGGGGACGTGGGACATGGGACGGGGACGGGGGACGAGGGGGACGTGGGAAGGGGATGTGGGATGGGGGACGTGGGACGAGGGGGACGTGGGATGGGAGATGGGGGACGTGGGATGGGAGATGGGGGACGTGGGATGGGGGACGAGGGGGACGTGGGATGTGGAACGAGGGGGACGTGGGATGGGGGATGTGGGACATGGTGGGACATGGGACATGGGACGAGAGGGACGGGGGACAGGGTGGGACGAGGGGGACGTGGGGCGGGGGACGTGGGATGTGGGACGGGGGACATGGGAGGGGGACGTGGGACGGGAGACGGGGGACATGGGACGTGGGACAGGAGATGGGGGAGGTGGGACGAGGGGGACGTGGGACGAGGGGGACGGGAGACGGACTTGGGATGGGAGACGTGGGACGTGGGATGGGAGATGTGGGACGTGGGATGGGGACATGGGATGGGAGACAGGGACGTGGGACGAGGGGGACGTGGGGTGGGGGACGTGGGATGAGGGGGACGTGGGATGGGGACGTGGGACGAGGGGGACGTGGGATGGGGGACGTGGGATGGGGGACGTGGGACGAGGGGGACGTGGGATGGGGGACGTGGGACGAGGGGGACGGGGGACGTGGGACGTGGGATGGGTGGGGTTTGTCACAGGAACCTCTGTGCTCACCTGCGTGTCCGCATTCAACACCTTGATCCTCTGGGTGGAGATGAAGAGGTCCACCTCGGTCAGCGTCTGGGCATCGCCCTCGGAGCTCTGAGGAATGACAGGTGGGCAAGGTGACTAGTCAGAGCCTGGCCGCGTCACCAGTGGCCCCAAAGGGACAGTCGGCTCTGGGGCCGCAGCCGTCAGCCGCTGAGGCAGGCGCCTTCGAGGGCGGTCTGCAGCTGAGTGAGTGCTGACCGCAGAGGCAGGAGGGGAGGAAGGAGACGGCTTCCGGGAGGCCGGGCACGGAGGGAGGCTCGGCGTGCGCACGTGGCCCCGGAGGCTCTGCCTCAGCGTCCTGGAAGCCGCCTCTCTGCCCGCTGACCCGATCCTGCGACCAGGCAGATACTGGGTCCCTGGGCTCCAGCTCCCGGGTCTGGGATCCTGAGTGTCCCCAGGAAACAGGGAGCGACATTTCCAAAGAAGTCGGATTAAAACGTCAGCGTTTTCTTCTGGTGGAAACAGTCACGGTCACGTCTACGCTCCTGCCACCCCTGTGGGCTTGGGCCTGGACTTCCAAAACCCCTCAGGGAGGCAGGACCCCCCTGGACCGTGTGCTGCCCTCGGATGGCCACCAGTGGTGTGCGCGTGGGATGGTCTGGAGGCCGAGTAGCCTGCTCAGGGTCTGCCCCAAACCAGGACAGCCTTCTGCTGGCCGGCAGACTTGGGGGACTCCTCATGACCACCATGCGGTGTGGATGGTGCCTGACCTGGTAGATATCTCCTGCGGTCACTTGGGACCCACGGTGCTACACCTTTTGCTTCCAAAGAGCGCACGCTATGACTAATGCCTCCTAGGGAAGTTTGGGACCAAGAGTCCCTCCCACCCCCCGCCCCGCCCCGCCCCGCTGCCGACTCCTCCGGCATTCCAAGTCACAGGAGGCCCCAGGCAGCGGTGAGAAAACCAGATGGTTGCTGGGATTTCAAGGGACCAGTCGTTTGGGCGTGCAGCCTGCTGCAGGGCGATGCCGATTTTTTAAATGACCAGAAAGATAAGAGAATCCAGTTGGAAACAGTCTGCACCCGACTGGGGAGGAACGACTTCTCCCGTTTTTAGAAACTGGGTTAGACCACGAATCTGGACGCTTTGGAAGGACGTATGCTGGGGGCGTCACTCGAAACCTTCCTGCCGAGAAGCAGGTCAGGACAAGAGATGACACGGAAGTTGCGGGTGGACCGTGGTTTCTCGTTTTCGGGACAGTTTTGGAGGTGACGTGAGCTGTGCTCAAGGTGGGAGCCAGCGGAGGGAGCTGACCGCTGACCGCTGACCGGGAACAGGGAAGGTCACCCTGTCACACTCCCCGCGGGGACACGGGGAGCATGACCTGGATCCCACAGAGGGTCACCAGACCACAGGGTGGGCCTGTCTGCAGACGGAGCCCTGACCCCATGGTCCTCAGGGGACCTGGGAGCGGCTGGCTCTGCTGGGGACAACCCTCCCTCCCGGGCCTGAGACCCACAGAGCACCTGCCATCGTCATGTGTGTGGCTGGCTGTGGGCAGACCAGAAAGGGGCCTTGGCAGTGACTGTGAACCTCTCCCTGCCTGGAAGGTGCACGGGGGCAATGGCCTGTCCTGAGCCCCCTCTGCCTGCCCCCAGTCCCGAGGAGCAGCCTGCAGGCCACAGGGAGGGAAGTGTCACCCAGGGGAAAAGGACCCTGACAGGCCCTCTGAACACATCCCAGAAAACAGTGTTCTAGGCTGGTCGGAAGACACGACCTCTTGCTCTAGACGCTACAAGCCAAGTCGGAGCCTCCAACAGCAGGCGTTTGCTACTTTCCACGTCAGGGGAGGAGCTGGAATGTGCCCGGCGTTGACTAGATGACCAGGGTCCCCGAGGACTGAAGGTCAGCCCCATTCCCAAAGGCCTGTTCATGCTCCAGAGACTTTCCAATACAGCAGAGGTCGGGAACCGTTTCGGCTGAGAGAGCCATGAACGCCACGTATTTTAAAATGTGATTCCGTGAGAGCCATACAATGACCCGTGTACGTTATGCATTATCCAATAAAGAATTTGGTGTTGTCCCGGAGGACAGCTGTGATTGGCTCCAGCCACCCGCAACCGTGAACACAAGCGGTAGGAGATGCATGGATTGTAATACATGTTTATCTTTTTAACATTATGATTTTTACTAAAGATCTGTCTGCGAGCCAGATGCAGCCATCAGAAGAGCCACCCCTGGCTCGCGAGCCGCAGGTTCCCGACCCCTGCGAGAGGAAGCATCTCATGGGAGAGCCGAACTCCCTTGTCAGCTGATTGAGTAAATTAAACTTAATGAGTCTTTAAATATCAGAGCAACTTAATTAATTCACCACAGGAGGCCCAGGCACTGAACGTGCCGCATGGGCATTGTCAAACGCCCCATTTTCCGCGTCTCTGTAAAACAGTGACGCTGCAGCCTGAACCCTGCCTTGCGAGTCCGTCAGGCAGAGTTGCGGAGAGAGAGAAAAGGGCAGTGGTTAAAATCTTCTGTTGGTGGGCGGTTAAAAGAAAAAAGGAAAGGTGTCTGGTTTCATTCAGAAGTCCAGTCCTTCCCTACCTAATGCATCACCTGGGTCCCAGCGGGAACCCTTACCCCCCTCCCTGTCGCCTGCACAGGGCGAGTCCAAGCCCCACGGGACCCACGGTCCTACACACCGCTTTCTTCTTGATCTTGGCAGCTTTCTGCATCCTCTGAGCAGCGTGTAAGAGAAAAGAGAGCAGGAGGGCACCGTGGGGGGGGGAGAGAGGGAGGAAGGGGAGAGAGGGAGGGAGGGGGAGAGGGACGGAGGGGGAGGGAGGGAAGGAGGGGGGAGGGAGGGAGGGAGGGAGGGACGGCAGAGTTATTTCACTTCTGGGGTCAGACCTCATGCCCAGGGCACAGGGACGCAGTCACCACACCTCAGCGGGTCTCATGCTGAGAAGCCCGCACACCTTATCGCTCAAGTGCTGGACTTCCCTGGCAACCCCCGTGTCCACCAGGGCAAGGTGAGGAGGTGCCATCTGCCAGCCGGGCTCCAGGGTGGAGCCGCAGGGCCTGGGTGTCTGCTAACGGCTCGGGCGGGCAGGACTCTGTGGACCCGTTGCCTCTGTTTACAGAGGTCAGTGGATACGCTGAGGGCAGGGGAGAGGCTGACACGGTCTCACCGTGCAGAGCAGCCGAGTTCCTAGACCGCTGCCCCCCCCACACACAGACGCACACACACGCACACACACGCACGCTTGTGGCTCGGGCTGTGTCGTCCTGCCCAGACAAACCAGAGTCAAACCCCTGAGCCTGGAGCTGCGGGTGCGCCGAGGTTTCCTGGGGGCCGTGAACTGGAGCCAAGTGTAATGCGTTTCCCTTCTGCGAACAGCACCCCCAGTGGCACCAGAGATCCATAGACTGGGATGCAAACGCCATACGAATGTGTTTTACAACGGTGTGCTTCCAGACCATCGTCTTTAAGAGGTCCCATTTCTAGGGCCCTGGCCAGGTTGGCTCAGCGGTAGAGCGTCAGCCCGGCATGTGGAAGTCCCAGGTTCGATTCCCAGCCAGGGCACACAGGAGAAGCGCCCATCTGCTTCTCCACCCCTCCCCCTCACCTTCCTCTCTGTCTCTCTCTTCCCCTCCCGCAGCCAAGGCTCCATTGGAGCAAAGGTGGCCCAGGCGCTGGGGATGGCTCCTTGGCCTCTGCCCCAGGCGCTAGAGTGGCTCTGGTCACAACAGAGCGACGCCCCGGAGGGGCAGAGCATCGCCCCCTGGTGGGCATGCCGGGTGGATCCCGGTCGGGCGCATGCGGGAGTCTAACTGCCAACCTGGCTTCTCACTTCGGAAAAATATAAATTAAAAAAATTTAAAAAATAAATAAAACCAAAGGTCCCGTTTCTAGGTGGCCCAGAGGCAGGTCCCCAGCCCAGTGTCCTCCCACTCGAGGCCAGAGTCTCCCTCGGCCCCACCAGGCCCCTCGGGCGTCCCCGTGGGGGGCTGCTGGTGCAGAGCCCTTGTGGTGCCTGTGCCCCGACCCGCTCCCCCCTGCCCCTACCTTGACCCGGCTGACAGCCTCCTGGGCCTGCATCATCCTGATGTTCTTGGAGGGGTTCCGTTCCGACAGCAGCTGGGTCGACCCCAGGTAGTTGGCGGCAAAGATGATGCCATCAATGAGGTCCTCCGGCTCACAGGGCCCTGGAACTGAAGGGGCACAGTTAGTACCTCCCCAGAGGACAGGGGTCAGGGGACAAAGAAGGGCTGTGTGTGCCGGGCAGGGAGGTCGGTCCACTCCATGGTGCACGGCCAGGAAACCCAACACTAACTGTCAGGAGGACAAAAATACTGGGACCCTGGGCAGCTGTCACTCGAGGCACCTCTGTCACCTCCAAGGTGACAGCCAGCTGCTACCATTCCAGAAGGGACCTTGCCTTATCATATGGCACTGCCTCCACCTCCGAGGTGTGCCTTTTAAACACGCTTTTCAGGAGGAAACCCAACCAGAAAGGTAACAGTGCCCTCTGCTTTGACAGGAACATGCAACTGCCCTCCCCCCGAGATAAAATTCAGCCACTTACCAGCCACGAAGCTTGGGAAGGATGCCACCTTCTTTGTCTGTTAGGGAGAAATAACAACAGTTGTAAGCAGGGGGCCCACAAGGTGTCGGCTAAGATGAGCAGCATCAGGTGGACAGGGGTTCCCAAGGGGTGAGATCCATGAAGCAATGGAGTCTCATGCAGGGACCAGGATGTTCGGGAGGGCACCTGTGATCTACTTCCGAGGGAAAACCTGCTTCCATAATTATTCTTTTTTTTTTTTTTTTTTTTTATTTTTCTGAAGTTGGAAACGGGGAGGCAGTCAGACAGACTCCCACATGCGCCCCACTGGGATCCACCCAGCATGCCCACCAGGGGGTGATGCTCTGCCCATCAAAGCTGGGACTCCTGCATGCTAGGCCGATGCTCTACCACTGAGCCAACCGGCCAACGTTGGCCCAGCATGTGGAAGTCCCGGTTTGATTCCCGGCCAGGGCACACAGGAGAGGCGCCCATCTGCTTCTCCACCCCTCCCCTTCTCCTTCCTCTCTTGTCTCTCTCTTCCCCTCCCACAGCCGAGGCTCCATTGGAGCAAAGATGGCCCGGGCGCTGGGGATGGCTCCTTGGCCTTCTGCCCCAGGCGCTGGAGTAGCTCGGATTGCGGCAGAGCATCGCCCCCTGGTGGGCATGCTGGGTGGATCCCGGTTGGGCACATGCGGGAGTCTGTCTGACTGCCTCCCTGCTTCTCACTTAAAAAAAAAAAAAGAGCCGTGGGGTACAGAAGGCCATTACCTGACACCCAGGGACGGTGACCTTAGCACCTTAGCTCACGGGGACCTAGAACCCGTACAGCCCGGTGGTTCTCACAGCGCGGGCACGCGAGCTACCAGGGCCTGGCTAGAGCAGGAGGAGCCCGGATTCCACTCCATGGGCAGCTGTTGGTTCTTCGTCAATGTTATAAAATCTCACCTGGACCTCATCACCCAGGAAAGGGAAGTGACTTGCTTTTGGCCTCAGTTTAATAACCTCCGTTACGGCAGCATTTGTTTACAAAGGACCGTTTCTTCAAATCACGCTGTTGGTAAGAACAGCTGTTCTCCACTAGGGTGCCTCTCCTCTCTGGGGTGGGGGGACATGTGGCCTTGCCCATCTAACGTTCAGCTGTCACCACCCGAGGAGGGGGGTTCCCGCTGGCTTCGGGTGGGGCGAGACCAGGGATGCTTCCAAATAGCCTACAGAGCGAGGTCACCCCACGACACAGAACTGTCTGCCCCAAATGTCAGCGACACCACTGTTGGAGAACCCGGGTTTAGAACATGTCAGAGGACGGGAGCAGCAGTGACCCCTCACATCCCCCCGGCCGTAGGGACACCCAGCCCTTCTGGGCCTGCTCCCTGTCCCCCAAAGGCACTGGAACAGGGCAGGCGGGCGGGCAGCCCCCACGGGGCCCTGGGCCGCAACACTCATCCTCGCAGGAATTACCTCTGGGACGTTGTTGTTGTCCACGGGTCCGTTGAGGTCGGAGCGCTGCTGCCTCCTGGGCTGCTCCTCGCCGTTGCAGACCTGGGACGGGGGGCAGAGGTCAACGCAGCCTTCGAACGTGTCGGGAGAGGGAGCCGTGACACAAAACCGGAGACACCGCATGACACGGCTTTGCAAAAACCACATGTGTATGTCACACGTGTATGTGTGTATGTGTGCTGCGTATGTGTGCACGCACATGCAGGTAGATCTAAATTAAACTTTTCTTTAAATGTATACTTTGATGCTTCTAAAATTCATTGGAATCATGTTTTCCAACTTCAGTGACATTTTTTTTTTTTTTTACAGAGACAGAGAAAGAGTCAGAGAGAGGGGTAGACAGGGACAGACAGACAGGAACAGAGAGATGAGAAGCATCAATCATTAGTTTTTTTGTTGCGCATTGCGACACCTTAGTTGTTCACTGATTGCCCCGGAGGGGCAGAGCATCGCCCCCTGGTGGGCATGCCGGGTGGATCCTGGTCGGGCGCATACGGGAGTCTGACTGCCTTCCAGTTTCCAGCTTCAGAAAAATACAAAAAAACAAACAAAAAACAAAGCAAAAACAAAACAAAACACTGTACAACAACCTGAACCCGATGTTCTGATAAACATCTTGGCTCCCGTCAGTGAAACTCACACCAGGCACTTTTGAGTGCTCATGCTCATTTGTCTGCTCGGTTTCACTGAAAATAGGGCAACGTGACCCACGCCACTTCTGCTTCGTGTGACGTCACCACCCAGAGGCCGCCCCCTCCTGCTCCCACCGGCTGTAATAATGGCCAGACGTTGCCAGGCTCCCTCCTGAAGACCAGAGCTCAAGGGAGGGGCAGCGGGGCAGCTCAGAGCCACGCATGGCATGGTTCCCCCGGGGACGGTCCTGCCGACCCTCACGTGTGACGCTGGGCCAGAGGAATCCCGGGGGCTGATGAGGGATCCACCACCTTCCCCGGGACACATTCCACCCGCCCTGCTTTCAAAGCCGTCAACCATCCCGCCCATCGAACAGGCCCGTGAAGATGCCTCCCTTCGACCCAGTCTGGAGGGTCCCTGGGACCCTCTGCAGGACGGGGACTCCACACGGGACCCAGCCAGGGTCGCGGACCAGCAGGGTCAGGCCGGGGGCCCGACTCCACGCCCTGACCATTTCCTCAGGCCCCTCAACCCGTTCCTGAAACGCAGACGGCTCAGGAAAACCACCACATCATCCTCTCTCCTCTGTCCCCTTACGATGCAGGTCGCTCCTGTGATATTTATCTGGCAAATGACAGGGGGCTCAGATAAAGAGTATGTTCCTGTCATAGTTATTCCCATGGGGTAAAGGGGAACCCTATCTTATCAAAGCCAATCTGTGGTTTAAAAGAATTGTGACAAGACCCACTGGGCACACGAGCCAGGGGAGTCTGTGCTTTCACATCTCTGGGCTGACCTGTGAGTGGGGGGTTTCCTCCCGTACCCCCCTCCCGTGGCCAGGTATGCCCTGGAACATTCCTACGCTGAACAGCTATTCACGGGCTGTCTGAATTCGAGTTTAGCTGGGTGTCTTGCCGTCGTTACTTTGCCACATCTGGCTGCCACCTCCACGGAAGCCTGTGTGGCACCCTCGGGGACCGGCTTTGTCCCCTGCACCCTGTCTGCGGAAACCTCCACTGACCGCGAGGCCTCCAGGGTGTCCGGCATCCTTCTCTCTCTCCGTGGAGCCCCTAAAGGGCTGGCTGTTCCCAGGGTGGGGGGCTCAGCACAGCATGTCTGAGTAGAAATCCGTTTCTCTAAACTGGCCTCTGTGTTTCAACCCTACGGCTGAGAGCACCATCCAAAGGCTGAGTGTGCACGGCTGGTCCGAACCAGCACCGGCTGTGTGTCCTGTTCCGCACTGGGCGTCCCTCTCGGGGACGAGGAAACACGCGCAATAAAGGTCTTGGCTCGGGACGGCTTCCCATCCAGCGTGAAGGTCCTGCCTACCTCACACCTCCAGTGGAGCCAGCTCGGAGGGACACACACACACACACACACACACACACACACACGGTCAGGCCTGAGGGGAGGGGAGGGGAGAGGAGGGAGGTGGTGTGCCCAGAGGCCAAACCGTCAATCCTTTGGGCTTAAATCTTCCTCCTTTGAGTGTACCCAGAGCCCCGGGCATCACCGATGGGCACATAATCCGTCCAGAAGCTGTGCTGATCCCTCAGATGTCAGATGTGGAAGAGCCGCATAACGGAATTCCAACGTTAAAGCAAAGCGAGCTACAGAACCAGAGGGGGTCATGTCTGCTTCTATTCAATTCTCAAAAAGAAACAATGTGCCCCGGAATCCACACCTTTGCTGCAAACATGGCACAAACACAAACACACACACGCACACACACGCACACACAAACACACACACACAGTTAAAGGTGAGCAGCCCCGTGTGACACACACACACAGTTAAAGGTGAGCAGCCCCGTGTGACACACACACACAGTTAAAGGTGAGAAGCCCCGTGTGACACACACACACACACACACACACACACGCACACACAAACACACACACACAGTTAAAGGTGAGCAGCCCCGTGTGACACACACACACAGTTAAAGGTGAGCAGCCCCGTGTGACACACACACACACACACACACAGTTAAAGGTGAGCAGCCCCGTGTGATCTTTCCAATGGCAGCGACCCTCTGAGTCAGAGGCAGTCTCCTGGCTCCACGGCAGGGCCGGGCCAGCACTCTGCTGTGCTCCCCTGACTGCTGGCAGCACACAGCTCCCGAGAACCCCGTCCCAACACGTGAATAATGAGCAAAAACGAAGGCGCCAAAGGAAACCAGTGCTGACAGGAGAATTCCGTTTCCGGGGAGTGGGGTGGAGGGGCTCACCCAGCCAGGCCCCATGCCCTGTGCGAGAAATGCTGAGACCACACCCTCCTCTCCCACCAGGAGGGTGTCTCCGTTTCCGTCAATGTTCTGGGTCCTAAATAATGATAAACCGCTGAGTTTAGACTCAACGGAGCTGCCTAAGGCCTTCCAACGCTAACACAAAGCCCCACGATTCATCATCTGAGAAGCAAGCTATGGAAAGAAAACATCCTGTTCAACTTTTATGAATATGCAAAACAGAAAATTCAGTTTTCCTAAAACTGAGGGCAAAAAAGGGAGACTAGAGCTCGCTGTTATTTTCTTTTTAGCAGTGTATTGGTCGAGTGGGGGTGTAGCTCAGTGGCAGAGCGCACGCGTGGCACGCACGAGCCCCCGGTTCAATCCCCAGCACCTCTACGTTCTGAGAGGCAAACAGTATATTGGACGCTATAACTTTCTTTGAATGATACTAAGTATGACCTCCGCTATATAAAGAGCCCAACGGCGTTAGTAACGTGGGGTCCACTCTGGCTCCTGCCCAATCCACTCCCGCCCAGGTGGGACCGCGTCTGTTACTGAGCAAGACATGCAAGGAGAGAGGGGACCCTCCCGTCCCACTCAGGACGTGGCCGCCCTACCCAGGGCTCATTTTAACCCTCACTGTCCTCCTGAAAACTTCCCAGAGCTGTGAGGACCCACTGCCCTGCGACCACACACCCAGCAGTGTCCACACAGGGGTCAGCCCCCCTCTACCACGGGGACCCTCAAACTAGCCCTGACCGGCCCTGATGCTTGCTTGATCCTGGTGACTCGGGTTCAGACCAGCTCAGCCTGGTTTTAGCTCATTCGAACTGGCTCACGCCATTCATGAGCCAGGAGCCTTTTTACCCTCCCTTCTCTCTTCATTGTGATAAATATACATGTAACGGAATTTGTCGTTTCAACCACCTTAAGTGAATAGCCACGTGGCTCTGGGTGCATTCACGTGGCGGGACCACCAGCACTGCCATCCGTCTGCAGAGCTCAACAGCATCCCCGACGGAAACTCCGTACCCACTAAACCCAACTCCCCACTGCTCCTCCTCCTTCCCCACCCCCACCTTCTACTTTCTGTCCCCACGAGTTTAGTTATTCTAGAAACCTCGCACAAGTGGAATCATGCAGTGTCTGTCCTTGGTGCCTGGCTGACGTCACTGGACGTGGAGTCCGCAGGCTTCTCCCATGTTGTAGCATCTGCCACGGTTTCCTTCCTTAAAGGATGCATGATACTCTATCTGAAGTAGAAACCCTTTTCTTGGGGGGGGGGCTTTATCATGAACTGCGCCACAAACCCTCCCACAAATACCCTCTGAATATGGACCAGACTGCCCATCTTTTTGATGATCTGAAGTCACTGTTTAAGTTTACTCTTTTTATTTCTGTTCTCGGTGTTTACCCTGGGGGGGTGTAGGTTAGACATCACTGAGACGTCGGGCCCGGATAACCGCAGGCAGCAACCCCTTTGCCACACCTCTCATCATTCGCAAATTTGATGCAGTGAGAGGCGTCTGGAGCCACCCTTGCTTTTGTTTCTGGAGTGAGTGTTGAGAATTGGTGAATGATGGGGTTATCCCTCTTTTTTTTTTTTTTTTTTTTTGTATTTTTCTGAAGCTGGAAACAGGGAGGCAGTCAGACAGACTCCCGCATGCGCCCGACCGGGATCCACCCGGCACGCCCACCAGGAGGCAATGCTCTGCCTCCCGGGGCGTAGCTCTGTCGTGACCAGAGCCACTCCAGCGCCTGGGGCAGAGGCCAAGGAGCCATCCCCAGCGCCCAGGCCATCTTTGCTCCAATGAAGCCTCGCTGCGGGAGGGGAAGAGAGAGACAGAGAGGAAGGAGGGGGGCGTGGAGAAGCAAATGGGCGCTTCTCCTATGTGCCCTGGCCGGGAATCGAACCCGGGTCCCCCGCATGCCAGGCCCTACTGCTGAGCCAACTGGCCAGGGCCTTTATCCCTCTTTTTTTTTAAGATTCATTTTTACATTTGACAAAGTGGCTAGCATGCTATCTTTCGTATACTTGGGTTCCAATGGATGGATGGATGGACGGGTGGATGGATGATGGATGGATGGATGGATGGACGGGTGGATGGACAGGTGGATGGACAGACGGGTAGACGGAAGGATGGATAGGTGGATGGGTGAGTAGATGGATGGGTGGATGGACGGACGGGTGGATGGACGGACGGGTGGACGGACGGATGAGTGGGTGGACAGATGGGTGGATGGATGGATGGGTGGATGGGTGGGTGGGTGGATGGGTGGGTGGGTGGGTGGGTGGATGGATGGATGGATGGATGGATGTAGCAGGGAATAGATTGAAGCAAGAGAGAGTGTCCTTTTTCAATGACCAGAAAAGAACAAAGCAGTTACAGTGGCCAAAGATACCCAGCAACACAGAGAGGCCTGGCTTGGGGGAGGGTGGTCTGGGTCTGGGTCCACCTGATGAAGACTTTCGGTGGGGCTGAGCTTGTGTTGTGTGTAACGGTCAACAGCCAGCAGACCCAGAGGTGCTGGGAGGGAACAGGTGTCTCCCGCTGTCCCTGGGGCTGCTCCGAGGGGGCAGGGGCCTCAGAGTCTAGGTGGGGAGTGTCGAATTAGAGGTAAGGGCTACATCGAAACCAGGCTGGCCAAACAGGTCCCCGAGGCAGGATCAGGAGCCACTTGCAAGCGTTTGGGCTGATGAAGGCCTCCACCTCTGTGCACACGCACACACACTCTCACACACACACACAGACACACTCACACACACACAGACACACTCTCACACACACAGACACTCTCACACACACAGACACACACACACACAGACACACTCTCACACACACACACAGACACACTCTCACACACACACTCACACACACTCACACACACACACAGACACACACTCTCACACACAAGCGGCAACATCCCTACAACCAACCTGACATTGTGCCCCGAGCTGCTCTCCTGAGTGGCACCCCCAGGTCCAAAGTCTGGCTCGGTCTCACTGACCGATAAGGCCTGACCACACCCGGAGCAGGACAGAGTGACCCACCATGGGCAGACCCAACACACACCCAGCACCTGGAACAGCCTGTGACCATCTCAGGAAATGCCTCCTAAGTGCCCAGGGACCAGACGCAAGCCTGGACCGTGTGCCCTCTGCTGACATGGAGAAGTCGAGCAACGAGCTTCTATGACCCAGTTCCAAACACCCTCAGCTCCAGTAGTCTGGGCCTCGGCTTGGTCTCAGGCAGAGAGGGACCAGCTTCTCTCCCACGAAACAGAAAGAGCTCACAGAGCAGCTCTTGGCAGGCTGTGGGGCCCGCCGTCCGCCCTGGGACCCTGTCCTGTGTCACCTCCTTCCTCAGCATTTCTGAGCCGTGCTTGGTTCTGCTGAGCTGTCCGTGGCGACACCCAGCGTAGGGCTGGAAGCTATTCTCTGTTGGCCGTCTGGGACCACAGACCCGTGTCATCTTCAGCAGCTGGCTGACTGGCCCCGGCTGCGACCCAAATGTTCTAGGGTGAAAACCCTGTGGCCGCCATCACCACAATGTCACATCTCAGGCGAGCACCCCACACGTGATGCCACGCTTCTCGGTGAGCGCCCCGTGTGCGCCATGAGGCGGTGACGCATCTCTCAGGCGCGTGCTCAGCGCTGTGGCCGTTCTTCCTCCTCGGAAGGTGTTTCGGAGCGTCCTAGGGAACGTCATGTGACTCACCGCCTCGGTCCGCTGGGCGTCCCTCAGGCCCCGGAACACGGGAGGGTCGGAGGGAGAGGCCCGTGGGCCGACACACGCACGGGCAAACCCACGTGATCCAAGCCAAGCTCCACGCATGGCGGCGTCCATGCCCCACAGCACCTCCAGGTCCCCCCACCGGTCCTTACAGACGCTGCCCAGCTCCCCCTTCCACGAACCTCCACCCTGCGATCCACCAGAGTCCACGGAGCTGCCGGCAAGACCCCCTACCTGCCCTCACACCGTCCCTGCCCCCAGCTGCCCCCTGGCTGCCCTCCCCACCCACAGCTCTTCTCTGTCCCCGTCTGCCTGGTCACTGCCCTCCACCAGGCCCCTCCCCTTCCTCTGGTCACCTCAGGGCTCCTGCCCCCCACCATCCAGCACCCCCTCTCTGGGCTGAGGACACGTTTATGCACCTCCGTGTTCAGTCCTGCCTGCCTAGTCAGCTGAATACCCAAAGTCCCCCTCAAAGTCCCAGAATGTCTCTGCGTGTCACCACCCACGCCGGAGCCTGTCCCCGGGCAGGTGGCCTGGAACACGTGAACCATGAGGGTGCCGAGTGCCCGGACCCAGCTGGACAGGGGACTTTCTCTGTCTGTCTCCCTCCAGAACAAGGTCTCCAGTAAAGGCTCACGCCATTTCCATCTCTGCGGCCCTGGTGCCTGGCATGTCCCAGGTGATTCCCATGGGGTGCAGGAGGGAGGGAGGGAGGGAGGGAGGGAGGAAGGGAGGGAGGGAGGAAGGGAGGAAGGGAGGGAGGGAGAGGGAGGGAGGGAGGGAAGGAGGGAGAAAAGGAAGGAGGGAGGGAGGGAAGGAGGGAGGGAGGGAGGGAGGGAGGAAGGGAGGGAGGGAGGAAGGGAGGAAGGGAGGGAGGGAGAGGGAGGGAGGGAGGGAAGGAGGGAGAAAAGGAAGGAGGGAGGGAGGGAGGGAGAGGGAGGGAGGGAGGGAAGGAGGGAGAAAAGGAAGGAGGGAGGGAGGGAAGGAGGGAGGGAGGAAGGGAGGAAGGGAGGGAGAGGGAGGGAGGAAGGGAAGGAGGGAGGGAGGGAAGGAGGGAGAGGGAGGGAAGGAGACTGAAAAGGAGGGAAGGGAGGAGGGAGAAAAGGAGGGAGGGAGAGGAAGGGAAGGAGGGAGGGAGGGAAGGAGGGAAGGAGGGAGGGAGGGAAGGAGAGAGAAAATGAGGGAGGGAGGAAGAAGGAGGGAGAGGGAGAGGGAGGGAAGGAGAGTGAAAAGGAGGGAGGGAGGGAAGGAGGGCAGGGATGCAGCCGCTGGCCAGCCTGGTGGGTCAGAGTTGGCTCTGAGGGACCGTGGGAGTGGATTCCTGGTGAAGGAGTCCCCGGGGAGCATGTGTAGTGAGAGAGAGCCCGGTGGTCCCGGCTGGGCTCGTGTGCTCAGGGGAGCCCCTGGGAATGTGTGGGCGTCACCCTGTTCCATGGCACTAAAGTTGCTGTGACGTACTGATTTCTCTCCCCTTCTCAGAGTGCTCTTTCCAGAAAGCACCGGCCGGGCCCATAATGAGCAGAAATCATAAAAACCCCGAATAATCAAAACATGCTTTCGTTTGCCATCTGAACGTCCCGTAAACCGAACGCTTTCGACCCGATGGCAGTCTGGTGTGTGCCCTGCCCACGGGGGGCGCACACCAGGCAGAGAACACCAGCAGCCCAGGCACCGGCCGAGGCCCAGAGGAGCGAGATTCTTACAGGGCATCAGGCGCACAGCAGACACTGTTGGAGCACTCGCCCCGTGACAGGTGTCACAAGGTGGCTCGAGAAAGGGGGCCTCGCAAACACTCGATCCAGTCCTTGCCAACGCCGGACACACAGAGGCACCAGGGACCTGCCCCCTGGCCACACTCGATCCAGTCCTTGCCAACGCCGGACACACAGAGGCACCAGGGGCCTGCCCCCCGGCCACCTGGCCACACTGCACACCCACAGCACTTTGAGCCTGGGTGCTTGACAGACCGGCTCATGTGACTGGTGGCCGGAGCAGCGCTGTGGTCAGAGCCCCCGGGGAGGAGCCAGGCACCCAGAGCTCACCCCTGGAGCAGCGGTCCTCTGTCCACCCCCACCGCCTGGCTGCCGGTCTCAGAGGACAGCAGGGGAGAGGCACGGAGATGCCAGTTCCACCTTGGTACTTGGTGCCAGTGTGGACACAGTGGGCACGCAGGAGAGCTGCCCCGTGTCGGCACGCCCCGCCGAGGGTGTGGGCACGCAGGAGAGCTGCCCCGTGTCGGCACGCCCCGCCGAGGGTGTGGGCACGCAGGAGAGCTGCCCCGTGTCGGCACGCCCCGCCGACGGTGCGGGCACGCAGGAGAGCTGCCCCGTGTCGGCACGCCCCGCCGAGGGTGCGCGCACACAGACAGGCACGGGCGCGACGGAGACTCGAGAGGCGAGCAGTTGCAGAAAGGACAGGGCGTGCGTGCGGGGGGGGGGGGGGAATACCCACAATCAGGTTCTGCATGCGGAGTGGGCGGAGCCACGTCTGGACCCCAGGGACAGGCGCCTCCATCACTTACTCTCAGTGTCCTCGTGAGAGAAGAAGCGCGGGAAACAGGAAGACCCAGTGGGGAGGGGGGCCGAGACCCCGGAGTCAACGGGCCACACGCCCACCGCTGACTGCTGTCCACACAGTGACTCGGGCCACGGTCAATTAAGATGCTGCCGGCTGCTCAGAGATACGACGGTGTAACTGTTCACGCTTTAGAACGAGCCGGGACAGAGCGCGGGAATGCTGGGTGAGTGCGCTCTCTGACCACAGCCCTCCGGGGTTCGGCTCTCCACACCTGAGCGTGGCGCCTTGTGGAGATGCATCAGGCCTGGACTCGGCAGTTCTGGGGTCGGCACCCCAAAGTGCCCCTGCTGCCCCCCACCACACTTTAAAAGTGAGAGTAAAAGCCCCGGCCAGGTGGCTTCGCTGTTTAGAGCGTCATCCCGATAATGCCCAGGTTGCAGGTTCGATCCCCGGTGAGGACACACACAAGAATCAACCGATGAGTGCACAGATAAATGGGACAACAGAGCAACCTCTCTCCCTTCCTTTCTCCTTCTCTAAAACCAGTCGGCAAATAAAGCTTTTAAAGAAAGAAAAAAGAGGACAAAGGCATCAAATGTATGTCCTAGAACTCTAACCATCAGCCAATGGGACTTATTTTCCAAACACAAGCTCTTTCTATAAATATTTCTCAAACTCATGAACTCTCCTAGCAAAAAAACAACCATGGAGGCTTTAAAAGCTGTGAACACAGCTCATTCACACTTGTCCACAGAATGGCCACACAGGAGTTTCCTCACACAGAAGTCTAAGAACTGCGTGAGGATGGCCGACGGTGCTGTTTTTTTCAAAGGCAGCTTTTCGAACGTAGTTATTAGCACACACACCTGCTTTGCTGTAATTAAAAGGAAATATGGTTATGCTCGAGTCCATTAGATTCATCAGCATGCGTTCTTCCCAAGACTTGGTCAGACCTCGGTGTAATTATTCTTCACGACGGTTATTTACAGCCGACTGGCCGGCATACCAAGGCCCCTGGGCTCCCGCCCTGGCTGGGGAGGGGGTGCTGACAGTCCCACGGACCACTGCCCACCACAGGCAGGTCCAGGCAGAGCAGGCAGGGTGTCTGGGGAGCGTGAGGGGCCAGTAAGCCCTCTAGACCTTCCTGGTGTTTACTAAGTGCCTCTGGATGAGCCCGAGGGAGCCCAGCAGGCCCGCGCTTGGAGCTGTGCCCAGGCCCACAAACCCTGAGCCTGCCCCCCCCCCCCCCCCGGGGCACTGGAGTCATACCTGCTCCTGGGGCCACGCCGGCCTCTCCTCGGGAGTCCTGGTCCGGGTCTTAAAGGCTCTCTGGGGGTCTGCGGGCAGCCTGGCCTCAGGGGGGAGGTGGAGCGACCGGGGCCTCCCCTCGTGTCGGCTGGGGCCGCCTCTGGCCTCGCCCGGCTGGCCGCCCTCGGCGCAGTCCGCGGCCCCCGGGGCGTGCTCGGGGCCGGCCTCCACGGCGCTGGCCAGGCTGGGCATGCTCAGGCTCATCTTGAGCTCGGCCACGATCTGGTCGATGTCCTCCTCCTGGTCCTCCGGGTCCCCGGCCGCACGCCTCGGGCGGTAGGGAGCCGCGCCGCCCTCATTCCCGTTGGCCTCGGGCGAGTAGTAGTCCTGGTAGCCGTCTTCGCTGGGGCAGTAGTGGACGCCCTCCTCCCGGTCCTGGGCCTCCAGGACGGAGGTCTCGTCCTCGGGGGCGGGAAGGGGGCCGTCCCGGTAGTCCAGGTGGCTGTCGTGGCCGTGGCCGCGGGGGCGCAGGCCGGCCGCGTCCATCCACTCCTCCACCGCCTCCTGGCACTCGTCCGTCCCCAGGGGCAGCGAGCCGGGGCTCAGGCAGCCCACGCCCTCCAGGTAGCTGTCGTCCTCGGGGCAGTAGCGGATGTAGTAGGTGACGCCCTCCTCCTCCTCGGGGAGGCCTTCATCGTAGTCCTCCTCCTCCGAGGTGTTGTTGACGTAGTCGGAGCTGGAGTCCCCGTCAGGGCTGTGGTCCGGGCTGTGGTCGGGGCAGAGCTCCTCGGGGGGCGTGGGGCTCTCGGGACGCAGGGCGGACAGCTCCAGGCCGGGGGGCACATGGCCCTCCAGGGGCAGCTCCGCGTCCTCGCCCTCAGGATCCTGGCCGTGGGGGACGGGCTCCGGCCTCGCTCTGAGGTCCAGCATGCTGCTTTCCGCGCTCTGACGCCTGCGGTTGGCCATGGTGGAGGCTCACGCGGCCATCCTCGCCAGGGGGCAGCCACTGTGGGAGGAGCGTGGGAGAGAACAGAGTCAGACCCCTGCAGAGCGTGGGAGAGAACAGAGTCAGACCCCCGCAGAGCGTGGGAGAGAACAGAGTCAGACCCCCGCAGAGCGACCGGGACCCAGAACAGAGTCAGACCCAGGACAGAGTCAGACCCAGAACAGAGTCAGACCCAGAACAGAGTCAGACCCAGAACAGAGTCAGACCCAGGACAGAGTCAGACCCAGAACAGAGTCAGACCCAGGACAGAGTCAGACCCAGAACAGAGTCAGACCCAGGACAGAGTCAGACCCAGAACAGAGTCAGACCCCCGCAGAGCGACCGGGGCCCAGGACAGAGTCAGACCCAGAACAGAGTCAGACCCAGAACAGAGTCAGACCCCCGCAGAGCGACTGGGACCCAGGACAGAGTCAGACCCAGAACAGAGTCAGACCCCCGCAGAGCGACTGGGACCCAGGACAGAGTCAGACCCAGAACAGAGTCAGACCCCCGCAGAGCAACTGGGACCCAGGACAGAGTCAGACCCAGAACAGAGTCAGACCCCCGCAGAGCGACTGGGACCCACCCCGTCTCCCCAGAACCCAGGTCACGCACGTCTGTGCCCACAACGCGGCTCCCCACCCCAGCGGACTGGTCTGTGGAGAGCGAACCACGCCCGTCCGGGAAACAGGACGGCAGGTGGGGCCAGAGGAGGAGGAGGAGGCAGAGGCGCGGTGCCCACCAGACGCCCACTTCCTGAAAACACACACCCAGTGTGCTCAGCCCTGGCGAGCAAGACGAACTGTCAGAGGGGATTAAATATATGACGACAGAATATCTGGATGTCGTTTTAAAAAGGAGCCCCCTGGCCACATAGCTCAGTTGGTTAGAGCATTGTCCAGATACACCAAGGTTGCAGGTTCGATCCCCGGTCAGGAAACATACAGAAATCAACCAATGAATGTGTAAATAAGTGGAACAACAAATCAATGTTTCTCCTTTTCTCCCTCCGTCTCTCTAAAAATGAGTAAAAGAAGGTGTGGAACTAAACTTTATAGAATGTTATGAATCGATGCGCTCTCAATAAATGTTTTCCATAAATGTGACTTAAAGCAGTTCTTTAAAAAAAACAACAAAAAACTTTGTCTCCATTTGAGATCCAAGTCCTCCATGTGGAGGAGAGAGCTCACCAGCCTGACAGTGGGGACCGATGGCCATATGGAGGTGCCCTGCTTAGGATGAATCGTGATCATCACGTCAAAGACACACCCTTCACGAGGGACCGCGGGGAGAGCGACGCCAACGCGCAGGAGAAGCCAGCCACCCTTGCTCTACGTCCCTCCGAGAAAACGAGGCCCCATGTCCAGACTTGGCCGGTTCAGGAGCAGCTCAGAAATCAGTAGAGAAATTCAAGGGCAACAGCTGGACTGTTGAGACCGAGCGACTGCAGCCCGGACCAGTGAGCACAGAGCTGGTGACGACACTGGCACGGAGCGTGCAGTTCCTTCAATGCACACCAGCCACGGGTGCTGGTGAGGACAAGCAAACAGGACCGAGTCCCCTCTCTCACTCAGGGGTCACCCCTTCCAGTTCTGCCAAGAGCTGTGCGTCCCTGCTCTCGACGGGCCTGACCAGGAGAGTCCCCTTTGGGACACACCTAACGCCCCCCACTCAAGGTCTGCCTGTTAACACCACCTCCTCTTCTCTGTAGCAGGAGAGCACCGTGCCTACAGCCGGCCCTCCATGCACAGCCTCCCCCGGGGTGGGGGTGGCCATCCTGAGATACAGTGTCACCCGGCTGGCTGAATCCTAGGTAGGCCCCTGTGCTGTGGAAATTCAACTTACCCCAAACTCCGCGGTCATTCATACCTGCTCACTAAGGAACAGGGTCCTCTCCTTCACATATTTCTTGGAAGTACCAGACCTTCTTCCACAAAATGAGGGGTCTTTAAACTCACTCACCAGAGCATCTAAGGGACCACCTCTGTGTGATTCAGGGGTTGGGTCTCATAACTGTAAAAATAAAAACTGCAGTAGGTATCACTAACATTGGAATGTAAATCTCAAAAGTCTTCTCCCTCCATCCCAAACCCTCTGGAGTCCCCTACCTTCCCTCCAGCAACTAAGGCCACGTTTTCTTAAAAATGACTCAGAGGAGACAGAACACACTGGGAAGTGACTAAAATACTGCCTCTCAGAACACGACTCAGATTCCCGAACGGCAGCGTGCGAGAGGCAGGCTGGGGGGAACGTTCCCCTCTGTGAGTCACCTCATCAGTTCCTACGCACCCACGTCTGAACGCAGCTGCCCTACAAGATGCCTTCGATACGTGGTGAGCCCGCTTTAAAGTAACCGATAATAATAACGTGACTTTGGTGGATCTCAGACTTCACGAGTCACTGAACAGGAAGGCAGACTGAAGGAAACACAGCCTAAAACGGACACAGAGGGAGCTGCCAGGGGAAGTGGGGGAGACCCCAAGGCTGCTCTCTCTCACATGATGGCTTCCAGGGCTGGGTGGTCACAGAGTGCCGGGCTTCGGGGGGAAGGACGAGAGGGAGGGCGTGGAGCAGGGCCACTGAGAGTCCAGCCAGCGGTGCGGCTGCACACGTCACGGCGAACTCGTAAGACCAAGAGGAGGAGAACCAGTCCTGTGAGCCCCGAAGGCCAGGGTGGGGAGGGAAGAGGCGAGATCCAGGTGGTCAGGCTGACCTCGGACGGACTTGTCCTGGGGATGCGGTGTCTCCCACAGGCTCCCCCCTCCCCAGCGGCAGCCTCTTTCTACGACCGCTACAGAAAGACACTGGAATGTCACATCCTGAAGACAGAGCAAGAATTCAGTGACAGGAATTTAAAAGACCAAGTCAGAAACAGCCCAGACGCGGTGCAGAAAGACCAGAGAGACGTCCAGACTCTCTGTAGAGCCCTTGACTCCTGAGTCAGGGGTCCCAGGTCCGATACGTGGGAGTTCCGGGAAGAGGAAATGAGAGAAGGAAATGATCACAAACGGAAAGACATTTCTGGGACCCACGCGGAGCAGACTCGGGCAGCCCTGGTCTGTGTTCTGACGGTCCCTCCCGCACGGCCCCAGTCGGTCAATCATCCAACGAGCCACACATCCACTTCACGTGGCCACACACGGCTCACCACTTTTCATTTTGGGCGTCCTCGCATCTGGAGAGCGGTGCCCTCGGCCCCCACAGGTCAGGGAGTCCGGGAGGAGCAGGAGACGACCCTGCAGACTTCCGAAGGCTCCGTGAGAGACTGCCTCCTCGTGGGCACGGGGCACAACTGCCCGGAGGTCCAGGCTAACAGCAACAGGGACTCGAGGTCACCTTGACCTGCAGGGAACGGCCCTGCTCCCCGGCACGTCTCCTGACGAAGCCCACGTCCCCCGTCCCACCAGGAGGAAAGTGCCAGACAGACCTCGATGGGAGGCTCTTCCCTGAAACACCCACCCACGCAGTGCTCAGAACAGTCAAGGTCCCTGAAAACAAAGGGCATCTTGAGGAGCTATCAAACCCCAAAGATGTGGAGATCAACTGTCACGTGGCTTCCTGAACAGGGACCCCCGGAACAGAACAAGGACATCGGGGTAAAAACTGTGGAGATCAGAACGAAGTGCAGGCTGTCGCTGACGGAAGTTTACTTAACCCCTTTTGAGTAGTAAGTGTACTTCAAGCTCGCTGACCCCCGGGAGTGAGGTGTTTTTTTTTCAAAAAAATGAAATTAGTTCCAGTTACAGTTTTATTCACTTAAAATCATGTTTGTTTGATGACCAATTTGTGGAAACAAGAAGAACATACATTTGCCTTTTTTTTAATGTTTGTTGCCTTACCCATTTTTAAAATAAAAATTTTTGTGCGGCCGTACTCTGGTCAGGAGGCACGAGGAAGTACATGAATGTTCGTGCTACTCGAAGGGTTAACTGGCTCGTCACGGGCAGCCAGTGTCAGGTGTCAACCGTACAGGACACATGGTGACCCCCTCCCCACTCTAACATCTTCTCAGCCTCTCCGTCAATCTCAAGCTATTCTAAAATTAAAAGTACACTTTTTTTTTTAAAGAGAAAAGTTGGTGAGTTCTGATAATGAGACAAAGCAGGCTTTAAGAAAAGTGCCATTCCTGAAAGAAAAGAAAAATAATTCATGGTTTAAAAAAAAAAATGTATTCTAAGCAGGGGGCACAGCCTGTCAGGAATACATTCTAAATTTAACCTGAAATGGAGGTGTACTGAGGTATGAACCACCCAGACTTGTAAGGGGAGAATGGACAAAACTATAAAAAGACCATTGCAGGCCCTGGCCGGTTGGCTCAGTGGTAGAGCGTTGGCCTGGCGTGCAGAAGTCCCGGGTTCGATCCCCGGCCAGGGCACACAGGAGAAGCGTCCATCTGCTTCTCCACCCCTCCCCCTCTCCTTCCTCTCTGTCTCTCTCTTCCCCTCCCGAAGCCGAGGCTCCATTGGAGCAAAGTCGGCCCGGGTGCTGGGGATGGCTCTGTGTCTCTGCCTCAGGCGCTAGAGTGGCTCTGATTGCGGCAGAGCGATGCCCGCTGGTGGGCGTGAGGGTGGATCCCCATCAGGTGCATGCGGGAGTCTCTCTTCCCGCTTTTCATTTCAGAAAAATACAAAAAAAAAAAAGACAAATTTAAATTTATAGCCAGGGTGGGAGCTCGAATACACTCCTCTCGACAAGGGCAGAGCCAGAATCAGGACAGAAACAGAAGATGGTGACACTACAGCTACCCAGGGTCTCCTCTCTGGCATCTAAACCTCGCCACGGCGAGGAACCACACGTGTGCGCACAAGGAAAACTGCGTCCAAGTCGACCGCTCTCGTGACAAGCTCGAAACAAACTTCAAACTGTTAATATCACAAAGAACAGGTTTCTGATGACAGTGCAATTAAGTTAGAAGTAATTAACAACAACAATAAATATATATATAACTAGAAAATAGACAGACTTTTGGAAATCAACCTTTAAAACAACCCCCAGATCAAAGAAAAAATTACAGAAATTAAAAATCTCTTGGAGGCCCTGGCCAGTTGGCTCGGCGGTGGAGCGTCGGCCTGGTGTGCGGGGGACCCAGGTTCAATTCCCGGCCAGGGCACACAGGAGAAGCACCCATCTGCTTCTCCACCCCTCCCCCTCTCCTTCCTCTCTCTCTCTCTCTCTTCCCCTCCCGCAGCCGAGGCTCCATTGGAGCAAAGATGGCCCGGGCGCTGGGGATGGCTCCTTGGCCTCTGCCCCAGGCGCTGGAGTGGCTCTGATCGCAACAGAGCATCGCCCCCTGGTGGGCGTACCGGGTGGGTCCTGGTCAGGCGCATGCGGAAGTCTGTCTGTCTCTCCCCGTTTCCAGCTTCAGAAAATACAAAAAAAGAAAAAAAAATCTCTTGGAACTTATTCGTCATGAAAATACAATGTACCCCCAAAATGGGGCTGTGCGCCCGTAGAAATAGCTGCACTGTTCACCATGCCCAGCAAGAGGCAGCAACCCAAGTGTCCGTCAAGGGGTGGGCGGCACAGCCACCCCAGGGAATGCGATGCGGCCGTGAACAGAAAGGAGCTTCTGACACGTGCTACAGTGTAGCTGAACCTTGAGGACAATATGCTCGGTCATCCCAGGTCATCCCAGGGAATGCGATGCGGCCGTGAACAGAAAGGAGCTTCTGACACGTGCTACAGTGTAGCTGAACCTTGAGGACAATATGCTCGGTCATCCCAGGTCATCCCAGGGAATGCGATGCGGCCGTGAACAGAAAGGAGCTTCTGACACGTGCTACAGTGTAGCTGAACCTTGAGGACAGTATGCTCGGTGACATGCACTAGTGCCAGGGAGAATAACACTGTGCGGTTCCACTTAGCAGGCTGTGAGTTCGTACAGAAAGACGGCACAATGGTGGTTTCCAGGGGCTGGGGGTGCAGGGGGAAGGGGAACTGTTTCATGGGTTGAGCGTTTCAGTTACGCAAGATGAAAAAGCCCTTGGAGACAGCTTTCCCGACGGCGTGAACCTACTTAACATTCTTGAAGTGTACACTCAAAAAAATGGTTGAGATGGCAAATTTCACATTATGTGTTTTTTAACCACAAAAAAAATTTTTTTTTTCTTAAGTGAGAAGCAGGGAGGCAGAGAGACAGACTCCCGCATGAGCCCAACCGGGATCCACCGGGCATGCCCACCAGGGGGCGATGCTCTGCCCATCTGGGGCGTCACTCTGTTGTGGCCGGAGCCATTCTAGCGCCTGAGGTGGAGACCACAGAGCCATCCTCAGTGCCCGGGGCCAACTTTGTTCCCATGGAGCCTTGGCTGCGGGAGGGGAAGAGTGATAGAGCAGTGGTCTCCAACACCCGGGCCACGGACTGTTACAGGTCTGTGGGCCATTTGGTACTGGTCTGCAGAGAAGCATAAATAACTTACATTATTTCCGTCTTATATACATTTAAGTCTGAACGATGTTTTATTTTTTTTAAATGACCAGATTCCCTCTGTTACATCCATCTAGAACTCACTCTTGACGCTTGTCTCGGTCATGTGATATATTTATCCATCCCACCCTAACGGCCGGTCCGTGAAAATATTTTCTGACATTAAACCGGTCCATGGCCCAAAAAAGGTTGGGGACACTGTGATAGAGAGAAAGGAGAGGGGGAAGGGTGGAGAAGCAGATGGCTGCTTCTCCTGTGTGCCCTGGCTGGGAATCGAACCTGGGACTTCTGCACACCTGGCCGATGCTATACCATTGAGCAAACTGGCCAGGGCCTTAACCACAATTTTTAAAAGAAGTATATTACAGTGAAAGCACGCTTGCAAGGAAATTTTTAACCTTAAATTCCTGTATGAGGCCCTGGCCAGTTGGCTCGGTGGTAGAGCGTCGGCCTGGCGTGCGTAAGTCCCGGGTTCGATTCCTCTCTGTCTCTCTCTTCCCCTCCCGCAGCCAAGGCTCCATTGGAGCAAAAGATGGCCCAGGCGCTGGGGATGGCTCCATGGCCTCTGCCCCAGGCGCTGGAGTGGCTCTGGTCGCGACAGAGCGATGCCCCGGAGGGGCAGAGCATCGCCCCCTGGTGGGCGTGCCGGGTGGATCCTGGTCGGGCGCATGCGGGATTCTGTCTGACTGCCTCCCCGTTTCTAGCTTCAGAAAAAAAAAAAAAAAAAAAATTCCTGTATGAGAAAAGAAGAAAGGTTGGAAAGATAAATATCTAGATAATCCACTCACTCCCATGGTTTGACATGAACAGCACATTAGCACATTACCCCCCCCCCCAATAGAGCTGGTTTATTGTGCTCAGTGACGTAAGAAATCGGTCTGACTTCCACCGGCCTCTCCTTGCGTCATACCTGGAGGGCAGGTCAGAAAAGCCAGTTTGGAAAAGGGATGCGTTAACACAGAATTCAGTCCCTGCCCGACCCGAATGTGGGCTCCCGTCTCCACGGGGATCTACCAGGACGCTGCAGAACTCGTCCAGGAACGCTGGCTTAGACTCATGTCGTTAACTAGAACGAGACACCGTTAATCAGATCTGAGGAGCGTTAATGAAAAGATACATCAGAAATGGCAAACGTCCTTCAGTGAGGTCGCACTAATTACACCAGGCTCAGCCCCGGAGCGGCACAGGGGGCCCTTGTGCCAACACACTTCTTTTGTTTTTTAATTTTTTAATTTTTATTATTTATTCATTTTAGAGAGAGGAGACACATACACAGAGAGAGACAGAGAGGGGAGGAGCTGGAACTCCCATATGTGCCTTGACCAGACAAGCCCGGGATTTCAAACCGGTGACCTCAGCATTTCCAGGTGGACACTTTACCCACTGCGCCACCACAGGTCAGGCCACACTTCTTTTAGGTCTTAAGACTGGTTTGGAGGTTCTAGCAGGAAGCGCAGTTCCTCACATACCCTTGACCGAAGAACGGTCCCTCCTCTAGCGGGGAAGGTCGTCCTCTTCGACCGAGCGCGCAACTTCGGGAGGGACGCACAGGGAGCCGTGAGGGAGGAAGGGAACACCTGCCCATCCAGCCAGGTCAGCTGAACCAACCCTGGCGGTCAATGGGGTGACAGATGTCGCAGCCAGACTGCCCTCACATCCCACACTTCTTTTAAAAGAAGGTGGTGAGTTCTTCTCTGGGATCGTAAAACTTAAAAAAAAAAAAAAAAAGTTGGGTGTCAGAACAAGAACTGTTGGGTATTTGGAGACACACTCACACCAGGTCCAGACACAAAGCATCAGACCAGCCCTGCGGCCTCCCTCCTCCTCCTCCGGGGAAGGAGACGAACGACTCTGAGGAGCTATCATGTGCTGTGCGCACCCCATCCACATGTGGCTCAGGATCACAACCCCCCCCCCGAAATTAGGACTCTCTACTTTATAGGTGAGGCAGGTGACCTTCCGAGAGTTTCGGGAACAAGAGCCGCGTGGTGACCGTGGGTTTCCCGGGTCCTTGCACAGGCGGCACTGGACCTGAGGTCCTGAGGGAGCGTGACAAGTGGTGTACAAGTCCACACAGAGGAGCGGACAGGCAGGGAGGACAGACCAGGCTGACACGTGGCCTGAACGTCCCCCACGGCCCCCTGACAGGGTGGCCCACGGACTTGGTCTATCAGGACGGACAGCAGCACTTGAAGGAAAGTCGACCCCCGCAGCCAGGACGGACCCCCACGGGAGCCCCTGCTGCTGGTCACTCCCAGGGCTCTCTTGCAAGAGGACGCCAGGTCCACCCTCTGGGCACCAGCGCCCGAGTCACCGGACGGTGCCTCTGCTTACAGAACGAACAAAGCCAGGCCCCCCCCCCCGAGAGATTCCGGCTGCATAACCGACGTTTAAAACACCCCCTCTCGTGGCTGCTCTTCCCTCACGGAGGGGAAGACGCTTTTCTGTGGGCACACGGCAGAGAACCGAGTGAGCCCGGTCACCAAGCAACGGTCCCCCTTACCACGCAGAGGGGCGGGGGCCTCGGGAAGAAAACGGGGCAGCTCGTCCACAGCAACCGGTTCTGACGCCTCAATAGTGTTCGGGGATCTGAAGAATCCCATGAGGCCTCTCTTAGCCTCAACAAGAAAAAACAAAACAACGAAACCACCTTATTCCTGAGAGGCACCAAAAGAACCGCCCGCAGCTGCAGTGAGGACCACCCCAGTTTCCACTCGTAAGGAAAACGCGAGCAGTTCCTAGAGGGCACTAAGCGAGTGACCATGTGAGCCCGGAGTCCCCAGGAGGGCAGCACTGCACCACCTCCCATAGTGACAGCTCTCCCGCCTGCCTCCTCGCTGCCAGCTACAAGCAAGGTCCCCTCCCTTTCCAGATCCCCCCAAACTCCTCACCGTCTCCACAGCAGAGGGGACAGGGGCTGAGGCCTCTGCTGCCTCTCGGGCTGAGATGCGTTTACAACTCTAAGTAGTAAACCGAGCGAATGGAGGGACCTCGCTGGGCTCACACAGGTAAACTCACAGACTTCAGAACCTGACAGCCGGAAAAGAGCCCTTTACTCTAACAACCGAATGTGCCAAAAGCCAGGCGCGCCCTGGGACGCTCCCCTCACACGGGCTGACAGTACAACATCACTTCGCTGCCTCACGAACGGGCCCCCTCACCCCCAGACACACCCCAGCGTCCGTTCTGGACTCTGGGACGAGACCACTCCCCACGTGCCGGGAAGGAATGCCTGTCCAAGCACGGCACAGTGTGCCGGGGGCCCCGGGTGCAGCCCAGGGGCCGGGTTGGCTGGAGAGGTCCAGGAAGACGCGCTGCCCAGCGCTGCCCCTTCCGACCGGCAGTCGCTCTGTCCCCTGAATGTGTGAGCACCCATGGAACCCATCGGCACCCGGCCCTGTTCCTCACCCCTCCGTCAGCACCCCTGGTCTGCACACCGGCTTCCCTAAGATCGGGCCACTGGGTGTCTCTGGCCCCAGAACAGAGGCACCCCCTTGGCCCCAGTCCAGAGCCCACCTCCTGCCGATCACCCTGCAGCAGGGACCGTGCTGGTCCCCCGGGCGCACCCCCTGCATAGACCTACCCCCGCAGGTGCCCCCAGGGCGGGAGGAAGCCCCACACTGACCTTGGTCAGCGTCCTCAGTGTCCCAGGACAGTGTCACCCCCAGGGAGACAGCTCCATGGGCTGCCCCTCACCCCAGAGCAGCCCAGGAATGCTCGTTTTAGCCAACATCAGAGTGTTCCACACCGGGTCCCGGTCACTTCACAGTGGTGGACCCTCTGGGAGACCAGCAGTGTCACCCAATCTGACAGTGACAGGTTCTGAACGGCCTCGATTGTTGGTGATGTGACGTGTATCTATTTCTGGTATGGGCATCGAGGTAGGGGTTACACAGATGGATGAATTCCATGAGGATTGTGACTTACAGGGAGGGGATGGGGTGAGTGTCACTGCTGTCCCTGGGGGTGGCAGAGAGAGGTGACCCATCCCAGTAGAATAGGTGCCCAGCAGTGAGCTTAGAGCGCACCAGCCCCTCGGCTGTGACTCAGCCCCCAGCCTCAGAACACACACACACACACACACACACACACACACACACACGGCTCTCCAGGACACACACACACACACACACACACACACGGCTCTCCAGGACACACACACACACACACACACACACACGGCTCTCCAGGACACACACACACACACACACACACACACGGCTCTCCAGGACACACACACACACACACACACACACACGGCTCTCCAGGACACACACACACACACACACACACACACACACACGGCTCTCCAGGACACACACACACACACACACACACACACGGCTCTCCAGGACATAACTGCGGTGACCGCCCTGTCCCACCCAGAGTGCAGCATCCCCACGGTCCCCACAGTAAAACGATCCCGTCCAGAAGCAAAACCTCACTCCATGGGAGGCTCGTACTTCTTACCAAACACGAGTGGTTTGGGAAGGCCCAGAGAACCCTCCTTGGGATGAAGTCTTTCTGAACAAAAGAGAATTAAGAGAAGAAATGACTTTGGTTTCAGACACGAGCCTGGGCTCAGAGGGGGGCCCATTTGGGTACAAACATTTTGGCGAGCAGGAGGCCCGGTCACAGCAAACCAGTGACAATTCTAACGAGAGGATCCTACATTCCCCCAAAACAAATAATTTTAGAAAACGGTGCTTTCGCTGTTGGTCACGTAAGTATTGCTCTGAGAACACCGCGTGGTGTGCGTTGGGCAAATAAAGCCACAGCTGATGTTTCCTCCAGGAAGGAGAGAGGCCCGCATTTCAATGAAGCCCTCATGGATATGCATCTCCCACAACAAAAGCTTGACCCCTTGGGTTGGCAGCGCTCGCCTCTGGGGACACTCTCAGAGCCGGGGTGGGGGTGCCTGTGGGGCTGGTGGGGGGCAGAGGAGAGGAGAGGAGAGCACAGGAAGAAGCAGGCGGCCCCTCACCCCCTCTGCCCGGGTTCGCAGCCCTCCCTGCCTCTCACGCACACGCGCACACACACGGCTGTGTCCTAAAGGGACAGAAAGGAGGCCACCACGCTTCTCTTGAGCAGAAGGAGCTCTCTGTACCTGCAAGGCCCGTGGCTGTCCTGAATATCACATCCCAGCTCTCGTCCCCCCTCCGCCCATTCGGCGGAAGACAGACCAAGTCAGCAAGCAAGGAACTGGAGGACCCTTTCCACACCACAGCGACAGCAGGCAGCCTCCTCCCCTACCTGGGGCCAGTCTGCCGGGGACAGCTGAGCTGAGAGCTCATCGTAGACAGCTGAGCCCCTCGGAAGTCGGCCTTCCATCTGTCCGCAGGGCACAGGGGCTGGCCTCTCTCTCTGGGACGAGGTCGCAGGGCCGCCGGCACCTGCTGCCAGCACCGGAGGCGATGGCTCTGTCTCGGCACAGAGGTCCCCTCCGGACCCGGCGCTGTCACTGGCTGAACAAGCCCGAGCGCTGCTCCCCTTCCCTGGACAGGCGTTCCTAGCAGTGGTTTTCATCAGGGAACTGGGAGAAGCCCCCGGCCATCCCAAAACTGGCCCCATGCGGCTGCCTCTGGTCTAGAGATAGAGGAAAGTGATTGGCTATATCCCTTCAGAGGCCGACGACCGGGACCTGCTCGCCCGACCTGGGCATCTATTCACAGGGCGGTTCCATCACTTTCCGAGCACACGGCCCTCCCACTGCCTTTCACACCCCTTCGGGACACCGGCCTCAATGCTGTCACCCTCTGCCATGTGGACGACGGGGTCGACCTCGGAGGGGGTTGGAAAGGTGACAGGCAACAACATTGCCCGGTCCAGAACACAGCCCAGGACCCCATCCAACCACTTCCTTCTTCACCTGCGGACCTACCATCTGGGGACTCCAAAAAGGAGAGATTGGGGGTGAGCGTACGCCCTCAACCTCCTGTCCAGTGACAAGGACACTTCCCCGGACCCCGGGACACGGGGCCTCCGCTCCTCACTCTGCTACAAGTTAGCTCTGTGACCTTGTGGACAAAAAAAAAAAAAAAAAGGCCACACATAGGGAAGGCCAACATGGCAGCCTCACAGACTCAGAGACCTCAGGAACCACACAGGAGGGTCTGAAATGAAAACCTCCTAACTGCAAGCCAGTCAGGGCCTGACCGGTGGTGGCACCGTGGATAAAGCGTTGACCCAAAACGCTGAGGTCGCTGGTTCAAAACCCCCAAGGTCACTGGCTCAGAGAGTGGGCTCATCAATGTGGGGTTACTGGCTCAAACAAGGGGTCACTGGCTCAACCCCGTCAAGGCACGTATGAGAAGCTATCAATAAACGACTTAAGTGATACAACTATGAGTTGATACTTCTCACCTCTCTCCCCTCCCCTCCCTCAAAACTAACTAAATAAAAGGGGGTCATGCTGGGTCATAGTGCCTTAGGCTGGTATCTTCCTTGACCAAAGTCCTGAGCCTGTCCACTGTCCCTTTGCCTTTGTAATCACACACACCTCTGGAATGTCACCATCAGGGTGATCACCTTCTCCAGACCCCCCCCTCCAGGGCACAGTTCCCACTGAAACACGAGACCACAGGGCCCCTCACTGTCACCCTGTTCCCCGCACACCCTCTCTGCATGCCGCTCATGGAAACACGAGACCACAGGGCCCCTCACCGTCATCCTGTTCCCCGCACACCCTCTCTGCATGCCGCTCATGGAAACACGAGACCACAGAGCCCCTCACTCTCAGCCTGTTCCCCACACACCCTCTCTGCATGCCGCTCATGGAAACACGGGACCACAGAGCCCCTCACTCTCAGCCTGTTCCCCACACACCCTCTCTGCATGCCGCTCATGGAAACACGGGACCACAGAGCCCCTCACCGTCATCCTGTTCCCCGCACACCCTCTCTGCATGCCGCTCATGGAAACACAAGACCACAGGGCCCCTCACCGTCACCCTGTTCCCCGCACACCCTCTCTGATGACGCTCATGGAAACACTAGACCACAGAGCCCCTCACCGTCATCCTGTTCCCCGCACACCCTCTCTGCATGCCGCTCATGGAAACACGGGACCACAGAGCCCCTCACCGTCATCCTGTTCCCCGCACACCCTCTCTGCATGCCGCTCATGGAAACACGGGACCACAGAGCCCCTCACCCTCATCCTGTTCCCCGCACACCCTCTCTGATGACGCTCATGGAAACACTAGATCACAGAGCCCCTCACCGTCATCCTGTTCCCCGCACACCCTCTCTGCATGCCGCTCATGGAAACACAAGACCACAGAGCCCCTCACCGTCAGCCTGTTCCCCGCACACCCTCTCTGATGACGCTCATGGAAACACTAGATCACAGAGCCCCTCACCGTCATCCTGTTCCCCGCACACCCTCTCTGCATGCCGCTCATGGAAACACGAGACCACAGAGCCCCTCACTCTCAGCCTGTTCCCCGCACACCCTCTCTGCATGCCGCTCTCGGCCGCTGTTAACTGCCCCGCACCTGCCAGGTGGAAAAGAAGTACGTGTCTGTCCGTTTCATTTTTTATCCGATCTTGGCGATTTTTCCCCTTTGCTCTCTCTCCCGCCTCCCTCATCCATCACCAAGGGATTTCCTGTAACCCTTCCGTCTCCCCTTAGACCCTAAAGTGTAAAAAAGAAAGCTGCAAAACCGCCGTCTCGGGAGCGTTTTCTCAACCTGCTGCGGTTTCGCTTTCCAGCAACTGTCGTCTGGTGCAAATAAACTTGTGAAAATCCTCACGGGTGTGGTCTGGATTTTCCCGATGTCAACAATCTTAAGCGGGTGTGACAGAAAGACCAGGGTCTTCTCTGGGCAACTGTCCACCTCTGGGCAGTTGTGACCAGGAAAGGGCGAGCCCAGAGCACCGGCGGGAATTCTCCCCATGTGTCCACTGGGCCCTGGCCGGGGCCACTGGGCCACCCCAGCACATGGGGCTGCGTCCACCTCCTCCAGAAACTGGGACGTGTCTGTGGGCTTGGCCGGCCGGGCTTCTGCCCTGGGAGCCCCGCCCGCCTGCCGCCCCTGGGGCTGCCACGCCCGGTGGAGGGAGCCAGCTTCTCCTCTGCCCGCCCCGTCTGCAGGTCTCTGAAAGGACAGTCTTGCTCCCGTGTGGCCCGATCACCCCATGCCTCCCAGACTCCCTGCAGAGGCACCGAAGCCCCGAGACTCTTCGGAAGGACGCACGGTGCTGCACCTTACGTAAGGCTTTCCCACGAGCAGAACCAGGCCCACATCGCAACCCGATTTAGAACCGGCTTTCAGGTGTCTGTTTATGGCACCACCCGGGCGCCCCTGGTGGCCAGCGGGTGAACCAGGACCCTGGGCTCCTGACCACCGCAAGTCGACGGCATCTTGCTCCTGTCTGTCTCCTCTCCTGTCCCCAGCAGCAGTTTAACTCGGGGGCAAGGCCCCCACCGCTGGGCCCAGCACCCCTCCCCTTCCCAGGTCCCCCAAAGGGAAAACAGAACTTTCCTTCTCTGGGCGGTGGTGCCCGGTCCACACCCGCTCGCCTGCGCTGGCCAGAGCCGTGTTGCGTTATTCTTGCCACCTGCCTCTCTGCCCAGATGGCTCGCCTCACAGACCTGCCACGAGGGCAGAGACCCGGGAGGGTCCTGGGGAGGCAGGGGGTCACAGTGTGACCGCTGGATTTTCCAGGGTCCAGGGCTCGGGCACAGAGAGTGCTTCCGACAATCCGTCCTTCAGCCGCGTGACGTCCGACGCTGCGGGCTCCGTTCTCTCAGACACATGGCTGCTGAGGCCACTGGCGTGTGGCTTCGTGACTCACTCATTTTCTCGCCAGACGCTCCCTCAGCTGCCATCGCAGGGTCCCTGCTATGCTACAGGGCCATTTCTAGCAAAAAAAAACCCCAAAAAACAATGTGCAAATTGCTACCATCCAAAGGGTCAGATGCCTCCATCTTGGAAGCTCATCTTTCCAAGTTTGCAGGTGACCGGCCACAGAGGACGGGTAATAATCACCCCCCCCCAGTCCTCGGTTTGGGAAGACCCTCACTGCCTCATCTAGGGAGCTCCTTAGACGTAACGAGCTCAGTGAGTAGGGACCGTTCTTCCTCGCTGGGGCGGTGGAGACGTGGAGTATTTCAATCCATTTTGAAACCCACAAATTTACTCTAAAGCCAAACCAACTGTCACATTCTGTATCTCTAACTTGTTTTTCACATGTCTGCTTTTACGTAAGACCCTCTGAGACTCTGTGAAGTAAACCTGGGGCTCCCCACAGCAGGGCCGGGCTCGTGTGCATGGCGCTGGGGTCGGGACACACAGTGTGTGGACCCAGCTGTCCTGGGACCTCTGACCCCTGTGCCCTTGGTGGCTGCAGGCTCCGTGCCAGGGGTGTTCCCAGCCACATCTGACGCCGCACCCAGTCTCCTGTTTGGGGTTCCTGCCTGGCTTCGGTGAACAGGACAGTGCCACGCTGAGTGTGAAAAGCCAGAGCTCAGTGCCAGGGTGTGTCCAGGTCACGGGAATGGGAGCTCTGCCCGTGGGCTCAGCCCAGCCGACCGCAGGGAGTGGAGTGGGGGGTTCAGACAAACCCAGCTCGCCCGCCCGCCATCCCTGACCTGGCTGTCACTCATGAGGACTCTCTGGGCAAAGGAGGCTCCTGTGTTTGCTGCCAGGAGCCTGATGCTGCCTGCCTTCCCCGGGAGGGCAGCTGGGATTTCGCGTTCTATCCGGGCAGTACTGGGTACTGAAGGTGGGTCATCAGGCGGCTGAGGGCCAGAGAGATGCATGCCTGCCAGTCATACTGAATGAGGATGTGGACTGGCGGCAATTCCGGGCAAGGTGACGAGCAGGCCTGTGGGCTCAACTCCCGGGGAGGTGGGTGTGACAGTGCAGCGGGCAGGGCGTCACAGGTGGCACCTTCGACCCTCCCAGTACCACGGAGCAGCAAGAAGGGAGGCCATCACCCCCACTGCACAGTGGCCTGAGGAAATAAAAGTCATTACGTGGTGTGCCCAAGGCCACACACGGAGGGTGGGAGCTGGCACTGAATCCAGCCCAAGAACCCACGCTCTCAGCCCCTCTGCCACGTTGATAGAACAAGTGCAAAGAGGCATTTCTAGCGCATGAGCCAAAGGAAGGGTTAGAACATTGAACAAGGGCACGCGAGGTGTGAATCGGTAATTCCCAGAACAACAGACGCAGGAAACACAGGGGAATAAGATTAGAGACAGCCCCTGTGGAAAACAACTCAGCTGCTTCTAACAAATCTGAAGCTGAGCCTGCATTCTGTCCCATGACAACCTCACTCCTTTCTGAATACTCTCGACGAGTCCAGCCCACAGTCACAGGGAGACACGTACACGGGTCCCCAACAGGCCTGTTTGCAGCAGCAGAGACGGGACCCACCGGAACCTCCAGGCACAGGAAACAGACCGACAGCTCTGCCAGGCAGAGAAAACGTCCGCACCACAGCTGTGTCTCCACACACACAAACCTCACACACGTAACGGGAGGCCAGAGAGGGACACGTTTCAGAAACACGCCTGCGATCTGACGTCACTGACACGTGCAGAAGTGGTAGGACTCGGTAAACAAACAAACACAGTCGCAAGCACACACCCAACTCTAACAGCACCTCCCTGCACGGGGAGACAAGGGCGAGGCAACTGGGGAGGGGCTTCACTATCTCGGTAACTGTGATGGCTTAAAATACGACCCCCAGCCCTGGCCGGTTTGCTCAGTGGACAGAGCATCAGCAAGGTGTGCAGACATCCTCAGTTTGATTCCCGGTCAGGACACTCAGGAGAAGCAACCATCTGCCTCTCGCCTCCTCCTCTCTTTTCTCTCCCTCTTTCCCTTCTGCAACCAGTCGCTCGACTGATGCGAGCTTCAGCCCCAGGAGCCGATGACAGCTCCACTGGTCCAAGCACTGGCCCCAGGTAGGGGTTACCACTGGATCCCGGTCGAGGAGCATGCTGGAGTCTAGTCTCTCTATCTCTCCCCTCACTTAAAAAAAAAATTTAGACCACCAATTCTTTGACACGGCCTTCAATAGAGGGAGACTCATCCCCCTCGCCTTGGTCATGAGCTGGATGTGGCAAATTGCTTCTAGCAAACAGGAAAGGGACAGCATGTGGCGAGTGAGACCAGGTCACAAAAAGTACTGCGGTCTCATCGAGAGTCTCTCCCGGGTCTGCGGGAAGCAGCTACCATGCTGGGTGGACACTCCATCAGCACCACGGAGAGCGCTGCGCTCTGCGATCAGCACCACGGAGAGCGCGCACGGGGCTGCGATCAATCAGCGCCACGGAGAGCGCGCACGGGGCTGCGATCAATCAGCGCCATGGAGAGCGCGCACGGGGCTGCGATCAATCAGCGCCACGGAGAGCGCGCACGGGGCTGCGATCAATCAGCGCCATGGAGAGCGCGCACGGGGCTGCGATCAATCAGCGCCAGGGAGAGCGCGCACGGGGCTGCGATCAATCAGCGCCATGGAGAGCGCGCACGGGGCTGCGATCAATCAGTGCCAGGGAGAGCAGAGAGGACCAGCCCTGTGGCCTCCTGCCCCCTCCCCCACCCCACCCTGTGAGGTCCAGCTCCAAGTGGCTCCTTCAGCCTTAGTCCAGCCTTCAGCTGACCGCAGCCCCAGTCCACATCTTGACTCCGAGCCAGTCAGAGTCACACAGCCGAGCTGCTCCCAGACTCCTCACCCGCTGGTGCCCCAGGAAGTCAAGTCCAGGTCCTGGTGGACTGCCCACTGTCAGCCCCTCAGAGGGGGCACCCCAGACCCTGGCCTGCATCCACAGCTCCCAGCACAGCCCCTGGCACCCAGGAGGGGTTCTGCTACCTGATTCCGGACCCCCACTCTGCTCCCTGCACAGCCGACACAGCCGCCAGACCTGGAGCGAGCGTGAGAGTCTGGGCGTCCTCCCAGGATGCTGCCCTTCCAGAGTGGAAGCTGAAAACCGCGGGGGGGGGGCAGGCGCCTGGGGCAGCTGAGGGGTCTCGCCCCACCTGAGACCTCAGCAGGATCCTGGCCCAGGGTGGGGGGAGCCCCATCTCCTGCATAGGGACTAGGAGGTGTTAAGTGAGCGTTAGCAAGACCATCGAGGAACAGAGCATGTGTCTTCACACGCACTCTCCCCAGGCAGGCTGCTGCTGACCTCGGTACAAACACTGAAGAGAGACGAAAGGAGACTGGGACACGGTCAGCCAGACTCCCTCGTGAACACGCACACAGAAGTCCTCCGTGGAAACATCAGCCGAGTGGCCCCGCAGCATCTAAGCAAACACATCACGATGACATCTGGGCTCTCACCCCAGAAGCGCCCAGTGGGTGCTATACTAGAAAAGCTAACGAGGCCACTGCACACGTCACCATGCTCACAGATCATCCCGCTTGATGCAGAAAAAACCATTTGACCAAATTCGCCTCCCATTTGTAATTCAAGGCGGAGGCCAGATTCTTAGCAGATGAAGAGTACCAGAGGTGTGTGTGTGTGGGGGGGTCTTCCCTTCACAGAGACAGTCACGGCCCGGAGTCAGGCCACCTCACAGCGGACAACCAGACACAGCCCCGCAGGGAGCAATGAGAACCGGCAGCCTCGCTGCTTCGGTTTAACACTGCCCCGTGGCTCCTAACCAGAGAAACAAGAAAAGGCAAAGAAATCCGAGGATGAAGACTGGGGTGGACAAGACCCAACTGGCCTCATTCGCAGGGAACAGGCTGCCCACAGAGAAACCCCGAGAGACCCCACAGACGACTCAGCACAGCGGCCGGAGCGCAGACATGCAGAGACCCCAAAGCAGTCACGGAGGTCACTGCAGAGGACACGCCACCGGGACGGGAGCCAAAAACAGGGGCCTCGGAACCCATCCGACGTAAGAGACACAAACAAAACCACAGGCGCCTTTACGGAAAGAGACCCACGACTTGACTGTGAGGGACAGGAGGAGACCTCGTAAAACAAGGTCCCTCTGAGCACATTTCTATTTGGGGTGTGGTTTTCCAAGTGGGTGTTTACTTCTGCGTAGTCACGAAGGTGGGATGGGTGGGTCAAGGTCAGGGCGCATGCCCAGGGGTCCATGCAGTCTGTCCTCTCCAGGGGCTGGAGCACAACTTTGCCACAGAATTACTGGAGGCTGCAAGTCCAAGACCAAGGAATCGGCAGGACTGGTCCCTTCCCTGGCCCCCACCCTGGTCTCTGCTCCATGTCTACATCCTTATTGCCTCATCTGTCTAAGGACAGTGGTCATCTTGGGTTGGGCCCTCCCTAATGACCTCACGTTAACGTAACTACACCTGCGAGTCCCCATCTCCAAATACAGTCAGTCACGTGCGGCCGTCCTGGGGGTGGGACTTCCACCTACGAATTTGTGGTGGGCACAATTCATCCTATAACAAGAACTGATGACATGATTCTCCCTGCTTTGATGGATGCGGGTGTTCCCTGGGTTACAAACGAGACAGGTCCTGCAGGTTTGTGCTTAGGTTGAGTTTGTATGTATGCTGGAACAGGTACATACATGTACCGATCAATGACATGCAACTTAGACGGCTGTTTGCCTTAACACGGTGTTTATTTTTACCCTTCTGTGCACATATGTACTTAAGACAATTTCAAACCTACAGAATCGAGTCTTGCTCATAACCCCGGGGATGGCTTCTACTTAAAACGTCCTAAAATGGAATGTGGAAACAGAAAGATCTGCTCACTGAAGTTTCCCGAATGACTGAACTGACACTAAACACACGGCCACAGCCGATGAGGGAAGGCCTTGGAAGTGTTCTGATATTAAAATCACCCAGGCATTTCTGCCTCCAGAAACACTCGGGTAAACAACCCTCCCGCTCTGGAAGTGTAATGCGGTCTGTGGAGTTTGGGGCTGGCTCCTGAGATCCAGACCGGCCTGGGTGCGCTCAGCACTGGAAGACACTGATGTCATTAACTGCGGGCGGAGCCCAGTGGGCTGAGCTCTAGGCAGCTCTCCAACCCCAGGGTGGGCTGTGGGCGGTCCCGGGTGAGGGCTACCCGCTCCCAGCAAGATGAAACAACCAACATCTGATCATCGGAGTCACCTGCAGGGATACGCAGCCCGTTCGCTGCCTCAAAAATCATCCGCTGCAATCCAGGGGCCTGCTACTTCAAGACAGGAAGGGGCTTGTGGGGTCACCCCCCCCAATCTGCATCTTTCTTATAATGCAGCTTTGCCTGGTGTAGACCCGAGCAACCCTCAGATTCCTCCTGGGTCGGCCAGGGAGGCGGGTCCGTGCTGCGGGACAGGTGGGTACTAACTCACGGAGCTGCGGTTTGGGCACAGTTCCCGTCTTGCTCACTCAGAGTCTCCTGTGGGCCCGGCTCCCCCTCCAAGGGCCAAGGTCGGCCACTCGATACCGTGGCCCTGCCTTCTCGTCACGTGACCACCAGGAAGAAGACACACGAGGAAGGTGGGTACTCTCAAAGCTTCTCCTAACGGTCACATCTGCTTGCCTCTCATTGGCCAAAGCAAGTCACACGGGCTCTGACTTTGAGGAGGTGGAGAGGTGCCGTCCGGAGAAGCAGTGACACCTGCCATTCCGACAAAGACACCACGCCACAGAGGTGGCCCCCCAGGCTCCCAACATGCCCTCTGAGCTCCTCTGCGGTCACCTTGTTGACAGCAGGGACTCTGTCTTGGGAAACGTGGTGGGTCTGGTGAAGAGAACGTATGTCTGACTGAACAGGGCTCCCTCCCAGCGTGGGGACAGCACACCCAGTGGATGGGACCGGGTCCCGCCCAAGACCACAGCCACGCCCCTGGGGAACCACGCGAAAGCCAGCCCTGAGCATTACGAGAGCTGCACGCCCCCGGGCACCCGGGTGATGCCTCGGTGGACACCCCTCCCCATTCAAGTCGCTGCCACACGCCCACGGGTGGAGGTGCCCTCTTTGTTCCTGTGTTCCTTGCTAGCTATCGTTGCATCAATGGCTGTGAGAACAGCGTCTCAGACCCCGTTAATCACCCAGAGGAAACTGTCTCACGGAAGGTGCATTTCTCTAGGTGGAGCAGGTGGGCGGCTGCAGTAAAACCCTTTGAGCCAGTGTCCCTCCTGGGCTGATTAAACGAAGCCACAATGGCACGGTCACTGAAATTAATCACGAGAGCCTGAGACAAGCCACGGGGCCGGGATCAGAGGAGCCAGAGACACCCGTGTGTCCTGAGTGGCAGTGTTCTGAGTGGGATGTCAGGATGCTGGTGTCTGATGCCCCAGGACGGGCCACAGATAAGCATCTGGGGGCGCCACCACTGTGAGTCACAGCCTCGGTGCTCGGAAGACACAAGCAGCAGCCAGCAGGTCCCACGGGGGCGGGGATGAGGGGCTCCCCTCCACCCCCCAGCTGCGCCAGCTCAGGGGCTCTGCAGGAGGGAGGCGGGGAGGGGCCAGTGCTGCTCACCCAGCACGACACCTGGGAGGCCTCAAGGCCCCTTGGGGCACTGCCCCTGGGCCAGCAGGCTCAGTGTACACTGGTCAAGGCCCGGATCTCCAAGGGGTGGGTGGGCAGGCCTGGCGTCCTGTGTGTGAGCAGGGGAGGCCCTGGGGGTTGCCCTCCGATGTGAAACCCCCTGCAATGGGCCAGCCCCCCACCGGGCCCACACACTCTGGAAACAGAGCCTGTACTACCCGGTCCTGGCGCCCGGACCAGATGCAGGCCCACCAGGCCCACTGGGAGGGCGCAGAAAAAGTCCAGGAGCCTCTGAAGCTCCGTGTGCGGCACGAACCTCCAGCAGGCCCGCTGAACCCGCCTACATCACCCCCCCAGTTCAGCCACTCTCCTCCCTCCACACGCCGGTCACCAGATCAGGCCGCGCCCGATGTGGGAGGAAGACGTTCACAGAGGCTTCGCCTGCGCCTGCTGTCCGGGACGCCCTCTCCGCCCTCCACAGGGCTGAGGGTCACCCCGGGGGACCCACCCCCACGGGGACGTCCATGCGTCCGGAACACCTTCCCAGAGGATGACTCTGCAAGTATGTCCAGAGCCGTGAGGGGGACCCCCAAGTTCCCACAGTGAAGACTGAGAAGTATGTCCAGAGCCGTGAGGGGACCCCCAAGTTCCCACAGTGAAGACTGAGAAGTATCCAGAGCCGTGAGGGGATCCCCAAGTTCACACAGTGAAGACTGAGAAGTATGTCCAGAGCCGTGAGGGGACCCCCAAGTTCACACAGTGAAGACTGAGAAGTATGTCCAGAGCCGTGAGGGGACCCCCAAGTTCCCACAGTGAAGACTGAGAAGTATGTCCAGAGCCGTGAGGGGATCCCCAAGTTCACACAGTGAAGACTGAGAAGTATGTCCAGAGCCGTGAGGGGATCCCCAAGTTCCCACAGTGAAGACTGAGAAGTATGTCCAGAGCCGTGAGGGGATCCCCAAGTTCCCACAGTGAAGACTGAGAAGTATGTCCAGAGCCGTGAGGGGGACCCCAAGTTCACACAGTGAAGACTGAGAAGTATGTCCAGAGCCGTGAGGGGGGTCCCCAAGTTCCCACAGTGAAGACTGAGAAGTATGTCCAGAGCCGTGAGGGGGACCCCAAGTTCACACAGTGAAGACTGAGAAGTATGTCCAGAGCCGTGAGGGGACCCCAAGTTCCCACAGTGAAGACTGAGAAGTATGTCCAGAGCCGTGAGGGGATCCCCAAGTTCACACAGTGAAGACTGAGAAGTATCCAGAGCCGTGAGGGGGACCCCAAGTTCACACAGTGAAGACTGAGAAGTATGTCCAGAGCCGTGAGGGGGACCCCCAAGTTCACACAGTGAAGACTGAGAAGTATGTCCAGAGCCGTGAGGGGGACCCCAAGTTCACACAGTGAAGACTGAGAAGTATGTCCAGAGCCGTGAGGGGATCCCCAAGTTCCCACAGTGAAGACTGAGAAGTATGTCCAGAGCCGTGAGGGGATCCCCAAGTTCACACAGTGAAGACTGAGAAGTATGTCCAGAGCCGTGAGGGGGACCCCAAGTTCCCACAGTGAAGACTGAGAAGTATGTCCAGAGCCGTGAGGGGGACCCCAAGTTCCCACAGTGAAGACTGAGAAGTATGTCCAGAGCCGTGAGGGGGACCCCAAGTTCACACAGTGAAGACTGAGAAGTATGTCCAGAGCCGTGAGGGGGTCCCCAAGTTCACACAGTGAAGACTGAGAAGTATGTCCAGAGCCGTGAGGGGGACCCCAAGTTCACACAGTGAAGACTGAGAAGTATGTCCAGAGCCGTGAGGGGGACCCCAAGTTCACACAGTGAAGACTGAGAAGTATGTCCAGAGCCGTGAGGGGGGTCCCCAAGTTCACACAGTGAAGACTGAGAAGTATGTCCAGAGCCGTGAGGGGGGTCCCCAAGTTCACACAGTGAAGACTGAGAAGTATGTCCAGAGCCGTGAGGGGATCCCCAAGTTCCCACAGTGAAGACTGAGAAGTATGTCCAGAGCCGTGAGGGGACCCCAAGTTCCCACAGTGAAGACTGAGAAGTATGTCCAGAGCCGTGAGGGGATCCCCAAGTTCACACAGTGAAGACTGAGAAGTATGTCCAGAGCCGTGAGGGGATCCCCAAGTTCCCACAGTGAAGACTGAGAAGTATGTCCAGAGCCGTGAGGGGGACCCCAAGTTCACACAGTGAAGACTGAGAAGTATGTCCAGAGCCGTGAGGGGATCCCCAAGTTCCCACAGTGAAGACTGAGAAGTATGTCCAGAGCCGTGAGGGGGACCCCAAGTTCCCACAGTGAAGACTGAGAAGTATGTCCAGAGCCGTGAGGGGATCCCCAAGTTCACACAGTGAAGACTGAGAAGTATGTCCAGAGCCGTGAGGGGATCCCCAAGTTCCCACAGTGAAGACTGAGAAGTATGTCCAGAGCCGTGAGGGGGACCCCAAGTTCCCACAGTGAAGACTGAGAAGTATGTCCAGAGCCGTGAGGGGATCCCCAAGTTCACACAGTGAAGACTGAGAAGTATGTCCAGAGCCGTGAGGGGATCCCCAAGTTCCCACAGTGAAGACTGAGAAGTATGTCCAGAGCCGTGAGGGGACCCCAAGTTCACACAGTGAAGACTGAGATCGCGATTTTAAATTACTGCTGATTGAATAAACAGAAAGGCCTCCTGTCTGCACCCCAGATGCAGACGGCAGCATCCCAAGTGACCCACGTGACCCTGGAAGGCCACCCTGTGCCTGCAGCCACCACCGTGCACCTCACAGAGAGAGAAACGTCTGGAGCACCCTCCGCATGTCCTGGACACGGTCACCACCTCCCCAGCTTTGCAAAACGAGAGCATTTCTGGCCGACCCCTGAAGGGGCAGTGCTGCCCTGAGCAAAGTGTGGCCAAGGCATGGGCCTCCTGCACCAGCGCTCGGCCAGGGGACAAGGACACAGGGTCCCCCGCCATCAGCCCTGCTCTCCTGGACAGAGGCGTGACAGTCTCTCTCGCTCACAGGGGCCTTCTGTTTGCTGTCCCCACCCATTCCTGGGTCTCCTTAAAAGTCCAGGAGCTAAGGCCCTGGCCAGTCAGCTCAGTGGTAGAGCGTCGGCCTGGCGTGTGGAAGTCCTGGGTTTGATTCCCAGCCAGGGCACACAGGAGAAGCGTCCATCTGCTTCTCCACCCCTCCCCCTCTCCTTCCTCTCTGTCTCTCTCTTCCCCTCCTGCAGCCAAGGCTCCATTGGAGCAAAGATGGCCCGGGCACTGGGGATGGCTCTGTGGCCTCTGCCTCAGGTGCTAGAATGGCTCTGGTCGCAACAGAGCGACGCCCCAGATGGGCAGAGCATCGGCCCCTGGTGGGTGTGCTGGGTGGGTCCCAGTCGGGCGCATGCGGGAGTCTGTCTCTCTGCCTCCCCACTTCTCACTTCGGAAAAATAAAATAAAATAAATAAATAAAAGCCAGGAGCTCCAGAATGACCCACGTGGGCTGTCCCTCACGAAGGCCACCAGCTGGGGGGCAGATGTTTAGTGTGACCTGCCCAGCTGCCCCCCAGGGCCGGCAGAGGCAGCACGCACACCCATGTCCTCCGCTGACGGACACCACCCGCCTACCCTCCGCTTCCCCAGTGTCCTGGCCCACGTAGACCAGGAACGTGGGAGAAGAGCTCTCTTTGGAGGGCTGTGCCCATTGGGGGGAAGGGTGGGTCTGTCTCCACCTCTGGAGCAGGGGTTCCATACCCCTCGGACAGCAGCCCTGCGTCCCCGGGGGGAGGGGTTGTGCCGGGTCTCATGAGAATTCACAGGCTGGAGGCCGTGGCCAGCTCATCCCCATGAGGGAGAGAGAGGAGCTGCCTAGCGGGAGCTGCCTGCTGCCCGGGGCTGTGGAGTGTGGCCAGGAGGGCTCCCTAAGGGGCCTGGGGCGGGACACACAACTTGAGGGACGGGCACTTCCTCGGGTCTTGGAGGTGAGCAGCAGGTGCCCAGAGGAGCACGTGTGAGACGCTCACAGACGCATCTCGGGAAAGATAACCCAGAATCCATCGTCTGCTGGACCTGAGAGCAGCAAGCCCTGAGGGATGAGGCCGGCCTCTGCCCAGACACTCCACGCCCGGGGCCAGCCCTGGCCAGCAGGGACCGAGGCCCGAGACGAGAGGTCACACACGAGAGGAGAGGTCACACACGAGAGGAGAGGTCACACACGAGAGGAGAGGTCACACACGAGACGAGAGGTCACACACAGTCCTCCACCACCAGCCCCCAAGACAGGTCAGGCTCCAGGCTGGTGGGAGATGCCCCGGAGAGCCTACGACAGCTCGTTTTTATCACTCAAATGAGACTCTTTCTGGGACTGACAGTCACCAGGGAACAACTTACTGCCTTTAGAACAACAGAAAATCTCCAGGACGTCCCTGAGTGTTCACTTGGGCAGAGGAACCAGTAGCCCCCGAGGCAGGTTCAGGGGGACAGCGCCAATAAACTGGATAGAAGGACGAGTCACGTCCCCAGTGGGACAGAGCGGACGGCACTGGATTTCGCCACGGGATTACTCAGAACAGCGCAAAATTTAAAACTTATGAGCTGTTTATTCCTGGAACTCCCTGCTGTCAACTCCAAGTATCTAAAACGGCTGAAAGTATCGTTTTAAATAGGAACGGTCTAAATACACCAATGAAAAAATAAAGGTCACCACAGTGCGTAAAGCTACGAGACCCAACTGTATTCTGTCCACAGAAAGCCATTTTACATATAAAGACCCTGAGAGATTGGAAGTAAAGGGGTGGATACACCCTAATTCCAATCAATTAAAAAAATGTTGCAGTACCAATACTAACTTCAGACAAAGCTGACTCAGAACAAGGAAAATGATCGTGGAAAAAAAGGGGGCGTTTAGATCATGAGATCATTCAACTCAGGCCTCCGATCAGAGATCACAATCCCAAACGACTAGGCATCAAAACACGTAAGGCAGACACTGATGACAGAAGTGAGAGAGGAGACACACAAAGGCACTGCTGTGACCAGAGGCTTCAACAGCCCGTCCATGCAGGCAGGCAGGCAGGAAACCAGCAAGGACAGTTCATGTGAATAACACCATCAGCTGGGGGCCCAACTGATGTCTGGAGAGAATCCCAGCTAACAAGAGCAATGCCCACATTCTCCCCCACGTGGATGGGACACTCAGCTCACCAAGTGTCCTTGTCCCTGGGGGCCGCCACAGCCAAAGCCCACAGAAGTCTGGTGGCTTGTGAACCACACACACGGGTTTCTCACAGTTCTAGAGGCTGCAGATCCAAGGTCAAGGTGCCAACGCAATCAGGCCAGGGGGTCTCGGGCTTCTCCTTGTGCCCCATGTAGCGGGCACGAGGGAAGCTACTCCGGACGTTGGTAAGGACACTGATCTCATCATGAGGACTCAACCTAGTCCCCTCCTGACGGGTCTCGGACTTCTCCTGTGCCCCATGGAGCGGGCACGAGGGAAGCTACTCCGGACGTTGGTAAGGACACTGATCTCATCATGAGGACTCAACCTAGTCCCCTCCTGATGGGTCTCGGACTTCTCCTGTGCCCCATGGAGCGGGCACGAGGGAAGCTACTCCGGGACGTTGGTAAGGACACTGATCCTATCATGAGGACTCACCTTAGTCCCCTCCTGATGGGTCTCGGACTTCTCCTGTGCCCCATGGAGCGGGCACGAGGGAAGCTACTCCGGGACGTTGGTAAGGACACTGATCCTATCATGAGGACTCACCTTAGTCCCCTCCTGATGGGTCTCGGACTTCTCCTGTGCCCCACGTAGCGGGCACGAGGGAAGCTACTCCGGACGTTGGTAAGGACACTGATCCTATCATGAGGACTCAACCTAGTCCCCTCCTGACGGGTCTCGGACTTCTCCTGTGCCCCATGGAGCGGGCACGAGGGAAGCTACTCCGGACGTTGGTAAGGACACTGATCCTATCATGAGGACTCAACCTAGCCCTTTCTGAAACCACCAGGATTTCAGTATGAATTGGACTGGGGGCTGGTTTGTTTGGACACAAACACTCAGACCACAGCACCAAGGTAGACCCCCTTGGGGGCCGTAAAGAACACCAGAACAGCCGTTTAAAAATAAAACTACAAGCCCAGAATGGGGTGATGCTAAAAATCAATTAACAGGCAGATTAGGTGCAACACCTAAACATCTGCAAATCAAACAATGCGATTCTAAATAACACCTGTATCGGCAAGAAGATATCAAGTGAAGGGGTGTGTGTGTGTGTGTGTGTGTGTGTGTGTATATATTTTTAAACTAAATGAGAATGAAAACATCGCTGGTCAAAATGTAGCAAAAACGGTGCCTAGAGAGAAATTTATGGCAGTAAATGTGTCTAAGGGGAAAGAAGAAAGGTCTAAACTCAGTCACCTCACCTTCTGCTTCAAGAAATGAAATGAGGTCAAGAGCAATTGGGACCTCAAGCGTGCAGGAGAAACAGAGCAGACACCAGATTGTAAATCAACAGAATTGGAAAAGGGACCCTCGCCGGACCGCATCACAGGAAACGCACGTCCACAGCACAGTTGTCTCTCCCAGACGTTCCCATCTTTCTGCCCCAAAGAAAAGCCGATTTGTAAAAACAGAACACAGTGAGAAAAAATAAAAATCAGAGTCACTGCGTTCTGGCTTTTGAGGATGACGCTGGGGCAACAGAACACACACACACACACACACACACACACCCATCTCCCAGAACACACACACACACACACACACACCCCCGTCTCCCAGCCCCCTCAGCACGCAGGACGCTGGGGCAACAGAACACACACACACACACACACACCCATCTCCCAGAACACACACACACACACACACACACACACACACACACACACCCGTCTCCCAGCCCCCTCAGCACGCAGGACGCTGGGGCAACAGAACACACACACACACACCCATCTCCCAGAACACACACACACACACACACACACACACCAGTCTCCCAGCCCCCTCAGCACGCAGGACGCTGGGGCAACAGAACACACACACACACACACACCCCCATCTCCCAGAACACACACACACACACACACACACACCCGTCTCCCAGAACACACACACACACACACACACACACACACACCTGTCTCCCAGCCCCCTCAGCACGCAGGACGCTGGGGCAACAGAACACACACACACACACACACACCCATCTCCCAGAACACACACACACACACACACACACACACACACACCCGTCTCCCAGAACACACACACACACACACACACACACACACCCGTCTCCCAGCCCCCTCAGCACGCAGGACGCTGGGGCAACAGCACACACACACACACACACACACACACACCCGTCTCCCAGAACACACACACACACACACACACACACCCGTCTCCCAGCCCCCTCAGCACGCAGGACGCTGGGGCAACAGAACACACACACACACACACACACACACACACACACACGTCTCCCAGCCCCCTCAGCACGCAGCCTGGAGCCACGACGCACACAGGAACGGTCCACAAGCCACAGCGTGGCAGTGGCGCCCCAGCCCTACTCACCCCAAGTCTCCGGGCGCCAGGGGACCCTGCGCCTTCCACAGGGCAGTCCGGGCCGGGCGGTGGGCTGGCCCACACGGGGTTCAGCCACGCTGACACCTTCCTCCCGGAGACTGGCAGGAAAGAGGAAGACAAGGGGCATCAGTGGGGTGCCCACTTACGGACAGGGGAACGGTGCCGCCCTAGACGGGGCTGACAGCTCCCACGCCAGCAGCTCAGAACCGGCACCGGACTCCGCAGAGCGGCCAGACACAGTGAGCGGCCTCAGAATCCCGAGCTGCCTCCCTCCGTGTCCCTCCCCCCGCCCCGAGGGAGGCCCCCACTTATTCCCGAAGGCTGGTGAGCACAGGTGACCGGGGATAGGGGGCCCCGGCACGGTGACAGGGCTCCCAGACCCTTCTGGAGCAAGATGCGGGAAACAGGCGGCTTTGATGTCTCCGGCTTCCTGCGGGGAAACAACACACCTTCTCAAGGTTTGTTGCCAACTTGTTTTTCCAAAGTAGCAGAATGCTACAGGAGACACAGGGCTGGGTGTCTGCTATTGAGGTTACTCCTCTTAGCATCTGTGGGTTACCCATGGTGGGGGGGATGCTACAAAACAGTGAACAAATCCTTCACAAAGAAATGGTGACCACGCACACGTGCACAGGGAGAGCCACCCTGGGGACAAGTGACATGTGGGGGAGCCAGTCGCAGCCCACAGCCTGCAGAACCACATCACCTGGGCGGTCTGTACACGGCCCACAGAGACTCCCAGCCTACCGCGCCACTTAGGAAGATGAAGGAACCCACCCATGCCTCAAGGGTCTCCTTGCCTCAAAGGATGATGGGAGCACTGAGATACTGGGGTTCAGGGTCCTGGCCCCTCTCATCCCTGTTTCTCCATCACGTTACCATCTGGCATCCACCTCCCCCCCGCTGACCTCTCCTGCTGTCCCTCTGCCCTCCTGGCTCTTCCTCCCACCCAGCAGACAGGTGTCACCCCAGGGCCTTTGCATGGGCCACTCCTCAAGCTATCCACAGGGCTCCCACCCTCCGCTTCTCCCTGAGCACCCCACTTAGAACTGTGACTCCACTCATGTCTTTCCTGGCACCCCCCTCTGCTGATGCTTTCCTGGGGCACTGGCCACCACCAAACACGGGACGCATTTTTAATTTATCTCGGTTACTGTCTGCTTCCCTCCCTGCAACGTCAGCTCAACAAGGGCCAGGATTTCTGGTCAACACTCGACAGGCACTGGTGGAGTGAGTGAGTGAGTGAGTGAGTGAGTCTGCCCTCTGCCTGGGAGGGAGCAGGGACACTCGACAGGCACTGGTGGAGTGAGTGAGTGAGGGAGTGAGTCTGCCCTCTGCCTGGGAGGGAGCAGGGACACTCGACAGGCACTGGTGGAGTGAGTGAGTGAGGGAGTGAGTCTGCCCTCTGCCTGGGAGGGAGCAGGGACACTCGACAGGCACTGGTGGAGTGAGTGAGTGAGTGAGTGAATGAGTCTGCCCTCTGCCTGGGAGGGAGCAGGAACACTCGACAGGCACTGGTGGAGTGAGTGAGTGAGGGAGTGAGTGAGTCTGCCCTCTGCCTGGGAGGGAGCAGGGTGAGCTAGCACCCTTGGCCCCGGAACCTGCACTGTTCAGGGTCAGCTGCATCGGCCCTTGGACATGAATCTGAGGGTCACAAACATTCAGTCTGGGGTGTGTGCACATGCCTGGTTAGGGTCCTACATCAATGACGCAGTCACTTCAATAACTGCACCGCCCCTTGGACATGAATCTGAGAGTCACAAACATTCAGTCTGGGGTGTGTGCACACGCCTGGTTAGGGTCCTACATCAATGACGCAGTCACTTCAATAACTGCACCACCCCTTGGACATGAATCCGAGGGTCACAAACATTCAGTCTGGGGTGTGTGCACATGCCTGGTTAGGGTCCTACATCAATGAAGCATTCACTTCAATAACTCAGAGCAGGGCGGGGTGGGGTGGGATGGGGCGGGGCGGGGTGGGGAGGCAGGAGGGCCTGCTAACAGAAATTGTCTGAAAGGAGACGGTGGTGATTGTCGCCCCTGGTGACCGCTGACCTCCTCAGCGTCCCTGCTCAGGTGCTACATTCTGCCCACCCAGGGACACTGCACCCCTTGTCCCACCCTGAGCCCATAACCCGCCCCATCCACGCTGTTCTGGGGGGCGTCCCAACCTGCAGCAGTGCCGGACGGCGACCGGAGGAACGCCCCCAGGACACCTGTGGAGGGAGATGTCCAGGGAGGCCGAGTGGCCGCTTCAATCAGGATCTGGGGGCCCCCGCTGCAGCCCCCCACCAGACCCACACCGAGTTTGAGACCATCTCTCCTCTCGTTAACCCTCCCACGTGCCGGGCACGGGCTGGGCGTGAGCCAACGCCCCTTCAGCGAGACCTGGAAACCCAGCTCCCATGGCCCCTCAGAGCCCCAGCTGCAAGGGCCTGCAGGCAGAGGGGGCCCAGGGGGCGCAGGGGGCCCAGGCTCTGTGTTCTGAGGGGTCAGCACCGGGGGGCAGCCACGGGGGAGGATGCCAGGCAGGCCTGCAGAACAGCCTGTTCCAGCGAGACGCCCACACCAGGGCTATTTCCTGTTCCGACAAAAGAGAGGCTAGTTTTCGTTTTTGGTTCTCAGACTGAAAACACGCAGCTAGCTCCCTGCCATTCTCCTGTTTACGTCCTCCCCGGCGTGAGCGGGGTCAGGAACACTGACCGGTGTCCCGGAGCCCTGGCCGCACCAGCGCGGCATGTGTGCCTTCCCACGGGGCCATGGCAGCAGCCCCCACCGAACCCCGCCTGGCCACCCCCTCCTGGGCCGTCACAGGGAGGCCAGGGCCTGGGGACAGCCATCCTGCTTCCTGCTTCCTGCTCCCGAGACCTGGCCCCCACACAGGATCTGGTGGCCCCAGCACCCCATCCACAGGGCCCCGTGCCACTCTGCCCCACCTGGGACAGCTGCTGCCTGTGCTGGCTAACGGGGACAGATGTCAGAGCACAGAAGAAAGACTGAGAGACATCAACCACACGTGATGCGGACATCGCACTCGCTCGCTGAAGGAGGGACCCCCGGAAACCCATCCTCACACACTCGCTCAGTTAACAGGCGTCCTGTTTTTGAAACAATGGATTTTTCCAAGGCGCTGATCATCAAACTGACTGGGAAAACCACACACTACACGTTTAATTACATTAACAACGCAGAGCGCAGTTCAGAACGATCCGTACGTGGAGCTGGGGTATGTACACACAGACAGAAGCACACGTCCCAGCTGAAAATCCTAAATGCCAAGACTCTCTACGCCAGGCGTCCCCAAACTACGGCCCCCGCGGGCCGCATGTGGCCCCCTGAGGCCATTTATCCGGCCCCCCGCCGCACTCCCGGAAGGGGCACCTCTTTCATGGGTGGTCAGTGAGAGGAGCACTGTATGTGGCGGCCCTCCAACGGTCTGAGGGACAGTGAACTGGCCCCTGTGTAAAAAGTTTGGGGACCTCTGCTACGCACTGACTCTGCTAATACTGCTCAGGACACGCCCCTGAGCCCTTGAAAGCCTCGCACATCATTGCACAGGTGACTCGAGGGACAGAAAGTGCGAAGGGTCTGTGTCAGTTCCAGGTGCAAAAAAGAGACCGCCTTAGAGGCCCCACGTCAGATGTGCTCCCGGGTGGCAAGCTCCCACGTCCCCTTGCTGTCCCCACGAAGGGCCCCCCGGTCACCCAGCACCTGTCAATTACTCTTCAACTGCCCCCCAGCACCCACGTCCACTGGTCAGCCGCTGACCGAGTCCCCAGGCACACGCTGGAAACAATCCCTGGACGACTCCCAAGAGTGGTCCCAAGTCGTCACCACGCCCGCCCAGTTCCTAAGCAAATCCACTGCCAGCAGGGCCTCCGTGGGGTCCTCCTACTGGGGTCGGGGGAGAGAGTCAGCGTGGGCCTTGCACGCTGTCCAGCGCGACTGGGCCCCCAGCCCTTCCCTGGAGTGCCTGCAGGCTCGGTGCTCTGGGACGAGTCTCAGCTGCTGGTCCCTGGGTTCCGCGTCGAGGCCAGGGAGAAAGGGAACCCCAGTGCACAGCAGTGGCGGCCACGGCCAGGTGCACTTAGTTCCGGTTGGTTCTGCGGCCCCGAACCTTCCTGGAACGCTGGGCCTCCTGATGCTCAGAACCACAAGACGCAGGTATTTTCACAGTCGAGAGGCGCAGGGGATCCTGACTGTGCGTCTTTTCTTTCTTAATTTTGATCCTTCAACCACAGAACAGCCCCTGACAACAATGTTGGCAACCCAAGTTTAGATGCTCCATCCTCTGACCAGGTTGTGGCTGAAACCGGCAAACCTGAGCGGTCCGACTCCCAGGAGACAGGAGGGCCGCGGGGTGCCCATGGAGGACGCCCCGTTCCCGCCGGCCCGTGGGACACTGCGCTTTGCTTGTGACTGAGAAGGACCGTGGCAAAACGCACAACCTGTGAGGGCAGACACTGGGAGAGGTTCTCCAAGCAGGCGGCTCGCTGAGGACCAGGGCCCATCAGCAGGCGGCTCGCCCGAGGACCAGGGCCGACCAGCAGGGGGCTCGCCTGAGGACCAGGGCCGACCAGCAGGGGGCTCGCCGAGGACCAGGGCCCATCAGCAGGCGGCTCGCCGAGGACCAGGGCCCATCAGTAGGGGGCTCGCCTGAGGACCAGGGCCGACCAGCAGGCGGCTCGCCGAGGACCAGGGCCCATCAGCAGGCGGCTCGCCGAGGACCAGGGCCCATCAGCAGGCGGCTCGCCGAGGACCAGGGCCGACCAGCAGGGGGCTCGCCGAGGACCAGGGCCCATCAGCAGGCGGCTCGCCGAGGACCAGGGCCGACCAGCAGGGGGCTCGCCGAGGACCAGGGCCCATCAGCAGGGGGCTCGCTGAGGACCAGGGTCAACCAGCAGGGGGCTCGCCTGAGGACCAGGGCCGACCAGCAGGGGGCTCGCCTGAGGACCAGGGCCCATCAGCAGGGGGCTCGCCTGAGGACCAGGGCCCATCAGCAGGCGGCTCGCCGAGGACCAGGGCCCATCAGCAGGGGGCTCGCTGAGGACCAGGGTCAACCAGCAGGGGGCTCGCCTGAGGACCAGGGCCCATCAGCAGGGGGCTCGCCTGAGGACCAGGGCCCATCAGCAGGGGGCTCGCCTGAGGACCAGGGCCCATCAGCAGGGGGCTCGCTGAGGACCAGGGCCCATCAGCAGGGGGCTCGCTGAGGACCAGGGCCGACCAGCCTGCCAGGTTTGCACCGAGCTCTCAGTGCCACCTCTTCCCTTGACCAGTCCCCACCTTCCTCTCCCCCCAAACCGAAACCACCCTGCCTGCCCAGGGCCAAGGACAGAGCCCTGCCGGCAGCCAGGCAGGGAGGCTCCGGAGGGGAAGGCTGGCAACAGGGACGGCCAGGCTAAGCCGGGTCCGACAGAAGGCACGAGACGAGTTTAGAAACACCCAGATGGACGAGGAAGGGAGCCTGAGCACAGAAAGGGGCGCCTCGTGCCCCACCGTGGACGATGCCGGTCTGGGTCTGACCCCAGGGACAGCCCGACTGTCCACCGTCCAAACAACTGAAAATCCCAGAGGGAATTTCTGTAAGGAATCAGAATGCCCACTCGTCAGGGCTGGAATCCTTGCCCGGCCAGGCCGCCTCTGGTCTACATGATGAATGACCTTGGCCACACAATTGCGCGGCTCTTTCTTGCCTACCCACTGGACGCTGGGTCCTCGGGGGGGGGGGGTTCCATGAGGGGACACAGCTCCGTTCCAGCCCTGGGTGTCGGGGAACCTCACAGCAGTGCACCAGGCTCAGAAGAACCACTCATTCCCGGGGCTTCATTCCTCCGTTCACCCGACAAGCAGAGCCAAGGGTCCACAAGGTGCCAGGCACGGTCTGGCCACCAGGGATACAGAAGTGGCGCGGGAGGAGACAGCCAACAACAAACAAGGCTTACAGGCAAATAACACAGGGCTTGTTAGATACCAAGAAGAAACACAAATCAGGGCTAATAAGCAGCGAGGCCAGTGGACGCAGGTGGGACAGGAGGCCGGCACGTACACAGAGAACCAAAGCAAGTGATGGGGAGCCAGGTGGACTGCCGGACCAGGCACAGGCCACAGAGTGTGGAAACAGCAGGTGCAAAGGCCCTGAGGTGAGCATGAGTGTGGCAAATCTGAGGGCTGGGGGATAAGAGGGAAAGAGCCCGTCGTCAGCTGGGATTGTCCAGGATGGAGGTGAGGTCTCCGGGGCCAAGATGGCCGGTGGGGGTAGGGCGGGGATGGTGCAGGGCAAGGCTGGGCAGCGAGCCCATCTGCATGGAGCCTGAACAGCCCAGGGGCACCCCGAAGGGGAACCAGAGAGGGAACTGAGAAGACCTGGTTAAAGACTGTGGGCGTGGAGGCACCAGAGAGCCATGGACAGATGGCTGGAGCACAGGACAGCAGACCTGGCCTGGGGCGACCCTGCAGCCCCTCCTGGGGAACCCCCAGCCTGCGCAGAGATCCTAATTCCCACAGCAACAGCGCCCCCTCCCAACACGTAGGGCGCTCGAGCCCACAGGGAGTCTCAGCCCTGCGAGCGGTGTGACCTGGGTGTCCCCGTCCTCCCCCCCCCCCCCCCGTGGGACCGGGAAGGCAGAGACAGCGTGGAGGAGAGGAGCAGAGCGGGAAGAACGCGCCCACCACGCTGACTCAGCCTGAGCCACCAGCTGCTCCGAGACACCAGCTGGACCCAGCCTAGGTGGTGGGTGGGGGCGCGGGGAGGGGGAGGCAGCCAGAAATCCTCCCCACAGGCACACAGCCCAACCACCACCAGCAGGGCACCGGGGCCACCTTCCAGTGAGCAGCCGTCACAAACGTGACCCGCGTGGGGACCGACTGCTGGACTGCACTGGCTGTCTCACTCCCTCGCCAGTCCCCTCCCGCCGCCCAGCAAGGCCGTGGCCGTGCCCGCCACCAGGCTCTCACCCACTCTCTCCGCACCCCTACGTCCAGCCTGCAAGGCAAGGTGTGCTGGCTCCTGCCACTCGTGCTGGAAGACCCTGGAGGGCGGCCGCTGATGTGCTCAAAGCCCCTCGGACTCGCCCTGACAATCTAGGTTTCCCTGTTTTCACACTGGGGTGCCCTCACCTGCCAAGTCATTGGTCCGGCGTACAAAACCAAGGACAGGAGGAGGGGGTGCAGGCTGGGGAGGGGGTGCAAGCTGGGGAGGGGGTGCACCCAGGCTCTGCCCCCTCTGACCCCCCACCCCAGGACAGGCCTCACAGCTGCCCAGGTCAAGCAGAGCCCGGCCTGACGCTGACCTCCCTGTCCAGCCGGCATGTTTTCCCTCCGAGCCCCGCAGCTGTGACCAGGAAGGTTCCCTCTCGGCTTCCAGGGGTGTGACTAGTGTCTCTTTATTTTTATCCAGCGCAGCTTAGCTCAGCTGGCAAACGGGATTATTTATGGGCCTATGTTTCACAATCCATCCCCACCAATTATTCCTGCAAAGCTAATATATTTTTTAAGAGGGTTGGAAATACCCAAGGGACAGTTCTGCAAACAGGTGAAAGGGCCCCGTGGCAGGACAGGTGTCTGAGAGAGTCAGCAGAGTAGAGAGGGAAGCGTCCACTGTCACCTACTTGGGCCTCCTGCCAGCATCCACCCTGCCCCTCATGCACACACCTGTGTGGTTCTGCCCACACCTCTCCCGGGCATGGAAGCCCGGGACCCTGGAGGTGGACAGTCAGTCAGTGGAGAGGTGCACGGCCATGCTCTGGAATAACCGCCCAGAGATCTGGAGAGACCAGCTCCCACAGTGGATGCAGGGTGCCCCATCGCTGGTACTCCCACTCATTCCTAGCCCAGCTCTGGGGGCCACTCCCAAGGGTCTGCCCACCAGGGAGTCTGTCCCCAGCAAGCTCCAACTTGTATGCCGATGCCGGGGACAGGTCTGTGTCACTCTCCACCCAGGGAGACCTTCCCCAGCCCAGGCTGGGGGGGGGGAGGGCGGCAGCTAAGAGAGCCGCCCAGGAATGAAGGCACAGCGCAGGTGTGCTGGTGGCTCTGGACTAGACTCCAGACCTCCTCCTCTGCCTGGTGGACTGCCCAGGAAAGGAGGAGAAGCCCCCCACCACCTCGCCAGGGGACCACTCACCTGAGGCCTGAGCACCGGCCCACCCACAGGCTCTGAGAACCTGCAGGCACCTCCAATATGGGACTCGGGAAAAGTTGGTTCCCTTGCACCCTCAAAGCGTTCAGGTCATTATTCCTAAAATAACTGTTCTTTCTCAAAGAGAAAAGCAGAGGAGAAATCCCAGGAAGGGAGGCCAGAGGCTAAAGAGGCCAAAGGCCGCTCAGCCCACAGGCCCAAACCGCGGAATGCGAGTCCCAGTGTTGGGTGCTTCACGGTCTGTAGATGAGAAGGCGCTACCATAGATGTGAGTCCGGCCCCTGAAAGGCCGCACCTGAATAGATCTGGAAAAATGAAGTCTTCGGTCCGCGAGTAGGTACTAAGTTAGGACTGGCCGGGTCCACCGCAGCCTGCGATGTCCGGGAGGCTCAGGCAGGGCGGTCACCCGCGGGAATCCGCCGGAACCCCCGGGCAAGTTCGTCCCTAGCCTTGGCACGCAGGCCCGCCGCCCGCCCTCGCGAAGCCCAGCTCGGGGCGCGGGGGCTCCACGGGGATGTGGACCATCAGCGCCCCAAGTGCCGGCAGCCGAGGGAAGAGGCCAGCCGGTGGGGCAGGATCCCGCTGCGCCCGGCCCCACGCGCCAGGCCCAGGGGACCAGGTGTGCGGAATTTTTAATAGAAGAGTTTCCCCGGCTGGGCCTCATTAGAGAGGGGGAACGGGAGGGGGCGAAGATTCGAGCTCGGCTTCCCGGGGTGGGGGGGCCGGGAACCTCCAGCCGCCCCCAAAGTCGGGAGTTGTCGCCCGGAACGGAGACTTGGTGCCAGCGCCCAGCAACGCCACCGGCCGCACTGGGGTCCGCTTCCCCACGAAACCCGAGCGGACAGCCCCCGCCGGCCAGTGCCCCTCGTCCGCGCGGGGCACCCCTCGCCGCGGAGCCCCCGCCTGGGATGCGCGCGACCCGGCCCCGCCGGTCCAGGGGGCGCCAGTCCGCACCTCCCCCCCACCGCACCCCACCGGGCGCCTGGCCATCCGCAGCCCCGCCGGGTCCGGGCGCAGCGCTGGGGTCGCGGCCACCGCTCCCCGCACCGGGCCCCTCGCCGGCCTGCGCCCCGGCTGCGGCCGGGCCCCGCTTACCTGGCCCGGGTCCGCGAGGCCGCCACGCCCCAGCCCTTTGTGAGCTCGCGCCCCGCCGCACACGGCGCTGCCGCCGAGCCCCGGAAGCTGGATGGCGGCGGGCGCGCCCCGGACGCGGCGCGCCGCACGCAGGGCCGCCTTCTCCGCGGCCCCCCGCCGGGACGCGGGCTCCGGGCACGCCCGCGGGCTGTGCGCGGCGCGGACAAGGGAGACAAAGATGCAGTCGCGCCCGGCCCCTCCCCCCGAGCCGGCGCCGGGACCGGGACCGGGACCGTCGCCGGGGCGGGCGCACCTGGGCTGATCCTGCGGGGCTGGTCTGGGGGACCCGGGCGCGCCCTGGACCTGCCTGCTCGGGAACCCGAGGGTCTGGTCCTCCGGCGTGGAGAGCGGGCGGCGCGAGGTCCCCGCGCGCGGCGCTGCCCCCTGGCGGCTCGGGAGCGCGGGCGGCGCCGAGGGGCCAAGGCGACCGCGCCCAGCTCGATCCTGCTCGGTGCTGAGGACGCGGTGGGGGGCCCCCGCGAGAAGCCCTCGAGGATTGCAGCTTCGGGAAGCCCCGTCTGCGAGGGGAGGTCCCCAGCAAAGGTCGCCCCGGTCGCGGGCTGCATTCCAGGTCTTCCCTCCCCAGCCCCTGGTAACCGCCCATCACTCTCCATCACCCTCTTTTCTGGTACCCTGTGCTGCCTCAACCCTCCCCCACCGCAGGGGCTCACCCCAGGCCTCCCTCTCCGGCCTGGCCCGAAGGAGGAGACCCACACACACAGTGCGAATAACCCCACTCGAAGCCCTTGAAGGTTTGTGCTGGAGACGCTGGTGTCACCTTGGACCCCTCTGGCTCCTTCATTCAGTCCCACAGCAGGGCAGTCGGTCACTTGCCAGTTCCATCTGGAGACGTGCTCAGAGCTGGGGCTCAGGTGCCTCCTCCACTAAGTCCTGGTCACTTGCCTTCTGTTTTCTTCTTGCCTGGATCAGGCTGGAGGGATGATGGAGGGAGTTATGGAAAGTCCTGGGTGGGTGAGGGGGGACCTGTCTTGGAGCAGGAGGGCTGAAACCCTGAGGGGAGGGGCTGGAAACGCTGGCCTGAGCCACCATGGCGGACTCTCTGTGGACTTCCTGTGGCCTTGAGATCTTGGGCTCCCTCCCATTCTACAACTCCCTCTCCCCCTCTCAAATAAAATAAAATACCACACACGCTGACCTGGAGAGCCAGACCCTCCATTTGGGGGGCAGGGGCGGGTCATGGTGGGCAGTTTTGTAACCAAATGCCGAATGGAGACAGCAAAGACTAAGCCCAGAAGCAAGTCAGGCGCAGCTTCCCCACCGGATCCCTCAGCCCCAAGGGGCCCTGTCTTCACTGTTGTGTGCAAATAGTTAAATGTGCTGGTCGCCCAGCCGACAAAAACTTCAGCTTCACCTGGGCCTCTCTGGTCCACACTTTTCTCCAAATGCCAATGGACGGCAGCATGAGAAGGGAGGGGCTCCACAGACTGAAACACGAAGTGTGGGGTGCAGGTGCCCCCAGCTCCTAGCCCACTGCAGAGTGGTCCTCACAGAGGGAAACCAGACCCCTGGGTCCGCCTCAGCTCCTAGCCCACTGCAGAGTGGTCCACACGGAGGGAAACCAGACCCCTGGGTCCGCCTCAGCTCCTAGCCCACTGCAGAGTGGTCCACACGGAGGGAAACCAGACCCCTGGGTCCGCCTCAGCTCCTAGCCCACTGCAGAGTGGTCCTCACGGAGGGAAACCAGACCCCTGGGTCCGCCTCAGCTCCTAGCCCACTGCAGAGTGGTCCACACGGAGGGAAACCAGACCCCTGGGTCCGCCTCAGCTCCTAGCCCACTGCAGAGTGGTCCTCACGGAGGGAAACCAGACCCCTGGGTCCGCCTCAGCTCCTAGCCCACTGCAGAGTGGTCCTCACGGAGGGAAACCAGACTCCTGGGTCCGAAGGTGGTGGCACAGTGCTGCGTGGGCGGACTTGCTCTTCCTTGGGCCAGCGCTGAGCCTCCGCTGAGGTCAGCCCTCACCAGGCACAGAGTTGCAACTGTGGCTGATGGCCACAGACCACAGGGTCCCAGACACAGGCCCACCCGGTTCACTCATGACTCCCAAACGACGGTGGGCTCAAACCGTCGCTGCTCAGTGAATTTTTAGACTCTCGGAGTGGTCCAAGCCTTTCTCAGCACTCCACAACATTGGAAAGCCGCAGTGTATAATTGCCAGATTTGACTTCAGAGAGATTCCTGGCCCTGGCCGAGTGGGTCAGTGGGTAGAGCATTGTCCTGGCGCGCTGAGGTCTTGGGCTCCATCCCTGGTCAGGGTCCAGTACGTCAAGAAGCAACCAATTGCCCTGGCCGGTTGGCTCAGTGGTAGAGCGTCGGCCTGGTGTGCAGGAGTCCTGGGTTCGATTCCTGACCAAGGCACACAGGAGAAGCACCCATCTGCTTCTCCACCCCTCCCCTTTTCCTTCCTCTTTGTTTCTCTCTTCCCCTCTCTCAGCCAAGGCTCCATTGGAGCAAAGTTGGCCCGGGCGCTGAGGATGGCTTTGTGGCCTCTGCCTCAGGTGCTAGAATGGCTCTGATTGCGGCAGAGCGACGCCCCAAGATGGGCGGAGCATCACCCCTTGGTGGGCATGCCGGGTGGATCCCGGTCAGGGCGCATGCGGGAGTCTGTCTGACTGCTTCCCCATTTCCAGCTTCGGAAAAATACAAAAAAAAAAAAAAAAAAAAAAAAAGAAGCAACCAATAAGTGCACAATGAATGGAACAACTAAGTAGAACAATGAGGATGCCCCCTTCTCCCTCCCTCTTGGAAATCAATAGAAAAAAAAATTTTTCTTAAAGAAAAATTTCTGCATGGCAACCACCTCCATAAGCAAAGCCAACAGCAAACCAGGAACAAAGTATGTATTTGCAACCCACATCGCCAGTAGTTCATTTCTCTCATATATAGGTAGCATCTGGAAACAGTGAGGAAGAAAACAATAGAAAAAATAAATAAAATCAGGCAAAAGTAAGGAGCAGGAAAGGAAGTGGAAATGGCTTTCTGGACCCCTGAGGAGGCGTCCCTGCTTGCCCATCGTGAGAGATGATGACTTTGGGGAAAGCGTGAGGACTCAGCCGGACACCAACTGGCACCCAACTGGCACGTCGCCACAATGGAGGAGCCCAGGGACCGCGTGCTGGTTGACCTGGGAAGCTCTCAGAGATGTAATGTCACTGTCTGTGGTGTACCACCGTGCGTGTCACCGTGCGTGTAAAAACGCAGGAAAACAGAGTGAGCCGACACGTGCTGGCATGCCGTCACAATCTGAAATGTACACTATCATCTACCCCCAAGCAATGGCCTCTCGTCATCCTGGTTTTTGACTCTTTATAGAGAGCAGCAGACCTCTGAAATCTCTGTTCTCTTTCCCCAGGGATAAAAAAGATACACCCTCTGACCAGGAGTCACAGAGACATGCACGGGGTTGAGCTGCGTGGCTGTGCTACCTACCGCCTCAGAGTGGCCACACTCATGAATTGCAGGCGTGGTGCTCAGGCCCTTAAGCCCAGAAAGCTCAGGCGAGACTTCTTGCAAAGTGTTTGTAAAGTGAAGCTAAAACCTTGTCAGTTCCTGAGCAGGCCCCGTAGGTCAGTTTTCAAAAACTAATGCACGCCTTCCTTGCGCAGGGCAAAAGATGAATGCTGGAGAGGACGTTCCCGTATACAACTCCAGCATGACGGTATTAATGTTCCTTTCATCTCCAAGCTGAGGGTGGGAATGGGTTTGATTGATAAAAGACGAGCGCGCTCTCTGTGTCGAGGGCAGAATAGCTCCCCTCCCACGAAGCTGCTGCTCGGCACAGCTCACGTCTTGTGTGAACTCCAAGCTCACGAGTCTTCCTCGCCCCTTTACGCTGCGTGGTCAAAGTGCCCTGAGCGGGAGGTGGGGGTCCTGTACTCTGGCCAAGGCACCAGCCAGACCCAGGCTTCGGGACATCCCCTGGGCCCTCCGTGTGTCCAGGGGAGGAATTTAACATCAAAACCCTCCCCGAGGCCCAGGATGCATGAGAAGAAATGTGACCTGAGCCCCCGCAGCCCCCACCGCAGTCTCCGACTCCCTTACCTTCAGGATCTAAGTCAGTGGGGAAGCCCCCGGCCAGCGCACACTCTCACAGGTGTTCCCACGATAGGAGTGACAGACACCTCCTGTGGCAATGCCTCTGACGAATGGCTCCTTCCTATGATGTGAAAAATCAGACACTATTGATTTTTTTTTGTTTCTTTGACTGAAATGCTGTGAAGGGGGCTCTCTTCCCGCCGAGGCTGTAGCGGTAAGTATAAGCCCCGAGCTCCTGGAGCCCCTGGTGAAGGGGCCTGTTGAGACAGAGGAAGGCAGGGCCAAGGGCTGGAGGCAGAATCCGTGATGATGTCACGGGAAGTCCTGGGTCCAGCCACGCCTGACTTCCCTGCCGCTAGGCGTTTCTGTTCCCTAAGTCTGCTTGAGTTCCTGTCGCCTGCAGCCCCTGGCGCCTCGCTGGGCAGCATGAGCACGGTGGTTTCTTGGCCGTGGCGAGTACCACTCCGCATAGGGAGAAGCGCAGCCTCGAGACTTCCAGGAAGAGCCGCGGGACCTATGGACACCGGCCTCTTTCAAGTCCAGAACTCATTCCACTGGGCCCCTCTGGGAGCTGCGGGGTGCGCTGAAGAAGGGCCGGCGGTCATGGGGAGGCAAAGACCGCGCTGGGCCCGGTCAGGGTGTCAGCCGTGGAAGCTCTGGACGCAGGGGGCCCTTTGCAGGGACTGGCGCCGGGCTCTACAGCGAATGGCAGTGTTGCGTGGGCTCGCCGGACGGCTCTTCCGGTGTGGGTGCACCAGGCCGAGAGCGTGCCTCTCCTGTGGCTGCCCTTCTGTCCTCGAGACCAGAGTCCCCGCATTTCCCACATCAGAACTCGGGCCAGCCCTGGGCGACTGTGCGGCGACCTGGCAGTGTCGGGAGGTGTCTCTGTTCATCACAGACGGGCGTCTGCTGGGGGCGCCTGGTGGACGGAGACCAGGGATCCCGCCCAGTACCCCATGATGCACAGGACAGCCCTGCCCCACAACACCCCAAGGGATCTGGTCTGAGCCAAGATGTCTTCTAACGTGTCCATTTATTTACATGGAAAAGAGCCTTATAAATATTATTAAGTCAACCACAGGTAGGGAGTGCCTGGCCCTGGCCGTGGTAGCTCAGTTGGTTAGGGTGTCGATCCAATTCACCAAGGTTGCTTGTTTGATCCCCAGTCAAAGCACGTACAAGAGTCAACCAATGAGTGCATGAGCAAGTGAACAACAAATCCATGTCCTTCTCTCTCTCTCTCTCTAAAATCAACAAAAAACCAAAAAGCAAGTAGGGGGCGACTTAAAGAAAAATGCATGGTACATTTCTATGCTGTGAGAAAAGAGCCAGACAGTCACGGGCTGTGAGCCCAGCTTTTGGGGCCACTCCGGGTGAGGCAGGGTCTTGTCACGGCCATCCTGCCTGGCCAATCCTGAGCAGAGCAGGGGCACCTGTGAATGTTCCCGGTGATGCCCGGGCCCCAGTCCTCCACGCCCAGATCTAGGCCTGGTCCAGCCACCCCCACCCAAGTGCAAACGCTGTCCTGGCCCAGGGGACCAGGGGCGGGTCTGGGCTCCACGCCCACCATGGAGTTCCCGCTGTGCTGGGTGAGGCCCCAGGAGGAGCCACGGTGCTGAGGGACAAGGACGACCCTGGCACCGGTGTCAGGGACAAGGAGACAGAGGATGCCCGCCCACCCTCTGCTCCTGGGCTGCCTGGCACCCGCTCTGGCTCCCAACGCCCCCCCCCCCCCACCAGCTCCCACGTCCCCACCCGGTCCCTGCGCTGGCTCCTGGCTCCTTTCCTGGCTCTGCCTGCCCGTCTTGGAAGCGTTCCTAGAACATGCCTCACAGAAGGCAGAGGCTCCGGGAAGCCGCCTCACGGTCCCCCCAGAAGGGACGGGGAGCTCGTTTCTCTGCGGCAGGCGGCTCTCTCTCTCTCTGGCTTTCTCCGAGGAGCTCTTGTTAGAGCCACTCCTGGCAGAAAGCCCCGCCAGGGTGGGGGCACGGGCTCCTGTGTGGCCCTGAGCCCCTGGGGGCGGGAGAGGCCGGCATCCCAGCAGGGCCCACACCCCTGCTTGACAACGGCTCCAACTTCTCAGCCACCCCCAACACCACTGAGTCCTCCGCCACAGTGCTGATCTCCAAAATGCCTGTTCCTTCTCGGCATCTCATGGGGCCTGCCAGTCCTGGTCAGCATGCTCACCTGGCTAACTGTCCCCCTGCACCCACCCCCTGTGCCCTGTCACCCGCATGCTCTTTGACACAGCTCAGGGCACACTGTCAGCTCACAGCCCAGTTCCTGGCCAAGGGTACGTATGTCCTCAGACGTGTTGACAAAACAAACACATGAAAGAAAAATCCGTAAGAGACAGGCAGTGGGGGCTCCAAGGCCAGGCAGCCTCCCGTGGCACACGGTCTGCAGAGGAACATGACCCCGAGGTCACACGCGGCACAGGAGGCCGCTGGCCGCCCCACCGCTATCTCACTGTCCCCGTCTTTGCCACGCTGGGCAGTGGGAGGCGGCGTCTCCAGGAGGCCTGAAGTCACCCGTTCATGTCGTGTGAGGTGGATGTCCTTTCAACATCCTTGATAGCTGCTGATGTGACCGCGGGTGTTGTAAGAAATAAGTTATAAATGAAACGCCCGTGGTGCTCTGGCTGACATGAGGGGGTGGCGGGGACGAGAGTGGAGGCGGGGAGCCCAGGTGAGGTGGGCGGAGGGCAGCAGATGGACCAGAACTACTGGAAAGACGGAAGAGAGAGGCCTTTGGGAGGGCACTGTGTGTGCGTGCATGTGTGTGTGTGTCTGCACACACTCAGGACTGGTGGACGAGGGGCCGTGTCAGGACCCAACTGCAGTCTCCGCCTTGTGCAACTTGAAGAAAGATGAGGGACCTCCCAGGAGTCAGGACCGGGGTGGGGGTAAGTTCGACTATGTTTTCACCGTTGCCATGAGAACCACTCCGTTCCTGTACTTGCTCTGTGCTGGTGCCTCCATCTGACATCTGATCATATTTTGGGGGTGGCCAATGCCAGACAACCTCTGTGCCCCTGACACGGAATGGAGCAGACATGGGGGTCTTCAGGCCTTCTTGGCTACACACCTGTTTACAGTAAGAAGACCTCGATAATGCCCCCCCCATACTGGCAAATTTAATTGTTACAACACATATGCAGACGTTATGGACATCACGGGACACAAACAAAGGCAAAGAATTTCAAATGCCGTGAAGGATAAATGCAGGTGGAGGCTTTACTATCTACCTCCTCTCTCCATTCCGGTGGGGCCTCCCCGACTGACCTTGGGTGAGACGAGTCGCAGGGACGGGAACTCTTAAGGAAACCGGCACCGGGCTGTGGGAGTCCAGGGCTGCCGTCCCTCCAGGGAGCTATTGTATGGCACCTGAAAAGCTCACCGCGAGGCCTCTGCAGCTCCTGGTGGTCAGGATGCTGCACAATCAGAACACTTGAACATGGGCGTGTGCAGATCTGGCAAAGCCCCCATGGGCTGGCCTCTGTCCTGTGTCCCTCGTGGATGTGACGTGGAGGCAGCCCCCACTGAGCCTCCTCACACAGATCCCAGTTCCTCTGTCTGGCCCTTGATTTCAGGGGCTGGGGTTCCGTCCGGCTGCCTTCCTCTGAAGTCTCAACACAGCCAGACAAGGGGGAGACAGGAGCTGTTTGTCATTAAAGAAAATGAGGGTGCGGGGAAGGGAATTTGGTGCCTCTGAGTCCCCCTGGGAAGCAAAGTGTTCTGGTCACCAGGCAGGTGTCAAGTGGGGCGACTGGCAGGCATTTGTCCTGGGGGGGATGGGCTTAGTTGGTCTGAATTCAGCAACCAGAACATCCTGAGTCAGTGTCATCGCCTTCATGTGCAGAAATCACATCGTGTGCCTGCTATACCCACGGGAAGCTGAAACGGGCCAAAGACATGCGGCAGCCTCCTCTCCTGGCTCTGAAGAAACTTATCAAGACAGAGAAGCCACCTTACATCGATGAGTTGCTTTTTCAAGAGGTTGAGCCGCCTGACCAGGCGTTTGCACAGTGGATAGAGTGTTGGACTGGGACATGGTGGACCCAGGTTCAAACCTCCGAGGTTGCCAGCTTGAGCACATGCTGCTCACCAGCTTGAGTGCAGGGTCGCTGGCTTGAGCATGGATAAGAGACATGAGCCCATGGTCGCTGTTGAGCCCAAAGGTTGCTGGCTTGAGCAAGGGGTCACTCACTCTGCTGTAGACCCCTGGTCAAGGCACATATGAGAAAGCAATCAATGAACAACTAAGGTGCCACAACGAAGAATTGATGCTTCTCATCTCTCCCTTTCTTCCTGTCTGTCTGTGCCTAACTGATCCTCTCTCTGACTCTGTCAAAAAAAAAAATTAAATAAATAAGAGGTTGAGGCAACCAAGTAAATTTATTCAACAACATCCTGACTGCTAAGTGTGAGTGTCATGCAAGGCCCTGGGGCGCAGCAGTGAACAACGAAATCAGGAACAAGAAAGGCAGCCAAAAAACCCCAAAACACATAGAGAAATCAAGATAAATTTTAAAATGAACTAAGTGAAAATGGAAACATAACTTATCTGAATTTGTGGGACTCAGCAAAACAGAGGGATTAGAAGGAAATTTGTACCAACAAATGAATGTAACAGAAAATAATCTTAAACCCCCAGTTTAGGAAATGAGGCAGAGATGTCGAGACGTCCTGTGAACCCGTCCTTGTTGAGGGTGACGGACCTCAAGTCTGACTCTGGGACTTTCCCTCAAGTCAGAATTCTATGGGGGCGAGGGGACATGAGGAATGAATGCTAAAGAGCTGACAACGTCATTCACTAGACATACCGTTGGCATACATTGTTACCAAATGTGATCCTGCCTAGGAAAGCAGGGTTTTATTAAATTATCAATTTATGAATTAAATTCACAAAGTGAATTTTATTTTAAAAATATGTATTTTCATTCAGCCCATTGCTTTTTTACTTCCCCAAGACTGGTGGATTACCTGAGTGCGCTGGGCAATCTGCAAGCGTCCCCGAGACATTGCTAGTATGTTACTGACTTCTACTTTGATCAGTTACGGCCACAAACTGTCTTTCATATGGCTCTATTATTTTAACTATCTCGATGCTTCTCCCAAACGTGGTTGAAAGGAAATGTGCTCTCTGCATGGGTTGCGGTCCTGTTGAATTTTTCTCTATGCGGAAGCCCCGGACGTGACTGCCATTCTGCCTGTTGGCCCCTTCAGTCCTGGGAGTTCTCACTCTCGGGCTGGCTCTGCTGCCCCAGCACATTCACAGTTCACACTGTTGCTGTCTTGTGTCTGTAACGTGCCTCTCTGCCCGGGCCGTTTCTTTTGTTCTGAAGTCTCCTTTGTCTGAGAATCCCGCCACTATAGAGTTCTTTGGGTGGGGGGGGGCAAGTCTTCCTTGCCCACTTCTTTTACCGATCAATGCCATTGTATTTGAAGTGCGTGTCTTGCCGCCAGCATATGGTTGGGTCATGTTTCCTGTCCATTCTCCCGATCAGTCCTCTACCTGGTGTGTGCAGACCGCTCACAGCTCATGTAACGACTGATCCTATGGTGTAGGTCTGTTTTTATTGTCGTTTATCCCATTCCCCTTCTCTGTCTCCAGGCAGGTTACTTGGACAGTCTTTGTATTCCATGTTTACTTACCTGTTTCTGAGGGTGTCTCTTTGTATACTACGTTCAGCAGTTCCTCTGGGATCACATCACACACCCGCGGTCTACCGCAGCCCATCAGAACCAGCACTAAGCTCTTCAGGTGGGATGCAGACACGCACCCACCACACAGACCCTTTATTCCCCGCTTTGGCGTTGCTGTCTTAACCGTCCCCTCTGCATCGTACACTGAGAACCACAGACCATGTTGTCAGTTTTGCTTATTCCATCAGAACCAGCACTAAGCTCTTCAGGTGGGATGCAGACACGCACCCACCACACAGACCCTTTATTCCCCGCTTTGGCGTTGCTGTCTTAACCGTCCCCTCTGCGTCGTACACTGAGAACCACAGACCATGTCGTGAGTTTTCCTTATTTTTTAATTTTTAAAAATTTTTTTAAAGATTTTATTTATTCATTATAGAGAGGGGAGAGAGATAGAGAGAGAAGGGGGGAGGAGCAGGAAGCATCAACTCCCATATGTGCCCTGACCAGACAAGCCCAGGGTTTTGAACCGGCAACCTCAGCGTTTCCAGGTTGACGCTTTACCCACTGCGCCACCACAGGTCAGGCGTGAGTTTTGCTTTTAACTTCTAAATGACTAAATGTTGCCCCATCTTCCGTGACGAGTGCCACGTGCATGCGCCTGCTCACTCACACGACACCCAGTCACCGTGAATGTAAGGTGCTCGTCGCTCTCTGTATGCCTTGCATTCTACGCGTCCACCTGGCCCTGGTTCTTGAAATTCGCTCACACTTGTTTCTAGTACACTGGAAGTCTGAGCCAGGACCATGGACCTGCCTCTCAGCCCGAGAGCTCATTCCCTGCTTCTCCTGGTCTTTTCAGCTCAGTCACCCTGCTTTGTAAGTGCTCACACTGACTGGGAAGTGGTGAGTGTTCCCCACTGGACCATACGCTTCTTAGCAACAGGTTCTCTTCGCTTCCTGTATTCCTTTAGGGCCCGTTTTGTTTCAGCCCCTGACTAACAGTTAACTCTACAAATTCACTGCCCTCTCAGTGTCTACTGATTTAAAAGAAAACACAGCTATCTATGCATCCAACAGATCATGCACCCACCTTCCCACAAAACATCCCTCTCGTACCTCCGTACATAGCTGCCCCGAGGAATCTGTGAGGCATGACTTGTTCTAGAACAAAAATTCCAGGACGGTAACTCCATTGTGAGTCCTTCCCACCTCAGTCACACACACAGGACACGCAGCATGTGTACACACGCACACACACGCACACCCTTTCACACAGCTAACCTCTTGTACTCAATGACCCCATTTTAGAACAGGAATAACTTATTTCTCCCGATATCATTTTAATAATACCCCCTAGGTAATTAGGAATTAAGATTTTCTTTCAATCAGGAAAAAGCCCAAAGTCGTTAACAAATATTTATGTGTGTTGTGTATCTGTATACAACACACACAGACCCACACATACACATAACTCTTTGACTCTTTTCCTGTGACACTAAGTGAAGCGACAGGAGGTGTGTGGGACTCAGGGCCACAGGCATCGTCCTGACAAGGCTTTCCCGGTCAGCAGACTCCGCGCCGAGCAGACCGCAGTCACGCCTGCTCCAGCTCCACGAGGACGCCGCCGCAGTCTTTGGGGTGGAGGAAAACCACGGGTTTCCCGTGGGCCCCTATCGTGGGCTTTTCACTGAGACAACGGACCTTTTTTCCCTTCAAGTTCATCACGGCAGCATCTATGTTGTCCACCTTGAGAGAAGGACATAAATAAGAACACATCAAAACACCTAACCACAGCGCCTCCCGACCCAGGAGAAGCTTCAGTGTCTCAAACCACCACAGAACTAAGAAGGAAGAGAAGCTGCTAAAATGGTCCTAGGTGAGCAGCTATGAAGCTAAAAACTTTCAGCACCTGTAGACATCTCTCCTCAAAACGTAAATGACACGTGCTGTTTCGTAACATTTCCTTCTACTGGCACTACTGGTGACACGGCACAAACCACTTCGCCCCGAGAGCCCTGGGCCCCTCACCTGCAGTAGGAGGACGAGGCCCCACACAGACAGACCAAGGGCTAAAACGAGAGAATGCAGAGCTCTCGGTGCAGGTCCTCCACCCTACATGCCCTGGCCCCCAAACCTCTCCGCCTGCCAAACTACCTACTTCACACACACACACATCACTAGTGAACTCTCACCAAAATGTCTTCTTCCAGTCCAAAAAGTCCAAACACATGTAATTCTGCAACTCTCCTCTAAACCACTTCTATTCTCTCCATATTCACGGCCGTCTGGGGACAGAGCACACGTGACCCCAGGCACTTGTGGAGAAATGACTTCTCTATCAGGAAGACCATCCTCTCAGACTAAGAACCACCAGGTGGGCGAGCAGAGCACGGCACGAAGGGCCATCTTCCGCAAAGGTCACAGACCACCTGGCATTTACTCATCTAATAGCACTCCAGACAGGTTAATTTTACAAGCACAGAGACTAACAGAACACCTATGGACCCAGTACATACATCTGACAAATGCTCACATTTACAGAATCTTATTCTCACAGAGCCGAGGATCATACATACACTGGATTCTAAAACTGGTCAAAAACCCGGTGAGGACCCTACACGTCACTGTGAATGAACTATGATTTCTTCAAACAACGTGCATTCCACTCGTGTGCTCCTGATAGGGTTCCTTGTACTGTAAACGCTGAGGGCTCTATCCGAGCCCTGCCAGATGGTGAGCGTGGTCACTTGTGCCGTGTGAAATAGCCGCCTGTTCTCATTCTTCTCGGAGCAGTAGGGCTCCTGCTGATAGTGACCTCTTTGTACCTCGACACGGTGATTTTCAACCTATTGATCTTGACCTCTTTTCCCATTCCCCCATCATTAGCCTAAACCCAGTCTTCCCACTTGAAAATAATTCTTAAATTATACACTGTATGAAAATTTAAACACACAGACCAAGTTAAGCACTCCCTCAGCTACCACTGAAATCATCTTCCTCTCCAGAGGCTAACGACTAGACTCCTGACATGTCCTTCCAAATCTTAACATTCCTTCTTCTTCCTTCCTTTGTCCTGGTAACCAAACGCCCTTTCTTTTATAAAACGAGGTGGCAGCAGATGGACGCATACAAGTTTTCCTTCTGCGAACAACATAGGAAATTTAAAACCTCATCCAGCTGCCCACTGTGCTGCTCTACGGAAATGTCATCATCACATGACACCCCCACATCTGGGAGCCGGTGACATGCAGACGCCCCGTGGAGGGAGGCCAGCCATTCCTGAGGGCTGATGGTAATGCCGGAAAGAGGATGGGATTTTTTTTTAAGTGGCATTTCCTCCCTTCCTGTTGGAAGAGCAGCCATTTCCCTGCAGGCAGGAAACGAGCTGCCTCCCTGGCCTTTTACCTGCAAGTTGCACCATCTTCCTTCCTAAGGGACATGTGAGAAAAAACAGCCATAAGACACACAAAAGCGGCCCTGGCTCAGTGGTAGAGAGTCGGCCTGGCGTGCAAGGAGTCCAGGGTTCGATTCCCGGCCAGGGCACACAGGAGAAGCGCCCATCTGCTTCTCTACCCTTCCCCCTCTCCTCCCTCTCTGTCTCTCTCTTCCCCTCCCGCAGCCGAGGCTCCATTGGAGCAAAGATGGCCCGGGCGCTGGGGATGGCTCCTTGGCCTCTGCCCGAGGCGCTAGAGTGGCTCTGGTCATAGCAGAGCGACACCCCGGAAGGGCAGAGCATCGCCCCCTGGTGGGCGTGCCGGGTGGATCCCGGTCGGGCGCATGCGGGAGTCTGTCTGTCTCTCCCCATTTCCAGCTTCAGAAAAATACAAAAAAAGAAAAAAAAAAAAAGAGACACAAAAGCATAAATGAGGAACAAGTCATCTGTTACCTGACTACCTAGAACATAACACTGGACAACGGCTGCATTTCCTTACACCTTTCCTACCTCGTTTTGGAAATAACGTCCCTGCCGCGTGCTTCCCCCGCCAGCCGGGCCGGGGGCGGCGCACGCAGATGAGCTGATGTCCTGTGTGTGTCTGTAGGGCCCTTCGCTGACCCTGGGGCCCTGGGGCCCGTGGCCTCCTCCCTCGGCAGTACAGCCCCTACCCCTGCACTGCTCCTCCCTCAGAAACGCACTTTCATTTTTTCATTTTTTTTAATTGAATTTATCGGGGGGCACTGGTTGATAAAATGATACAGGTTTCAGGTGCACAGTTCTACAGCACATCTGCACACGATACTGTGTGTCTCCCCCAAGTCACAGCCCCCTCCTCCACCATCTCTCCCCCCTTTAGCAGAGCGGTCTCCAACCCACCTGTCTCCCTCCACCACCCTGCCCACCGCCCAGCTGTGCCAAGTCCCTCTCTCTCTCTCTCACACTCACACACACTCACACACACACACACACACACACACACACATCGGCCAGGTGGGAGAGCAGGGACCCCAAGCAGGAGCAGTCGCGGGGGACCGAGCTGTGCCAAGCATCACCTTCAGCAGCCGTGTGTGGGGGGTGTTCTGAGGGGCCCCAGGGAAGGGTCCTTCTGAAAGGAGGCGTTCCTCAGGAATTAAAACAGCAGCTGTTTACCAACCAGCAGGGAAGCATGTTAATATTTTTACAACTCAACACAAATTTGTTGAATAAGCAAACGTTTTCAGTGCCCTTCAGGCATTCATGGGACTGACCCTGCTGTCTGGGTAAGTTACTTGGGAGAAGCCTGGCTGGTTCTATCTGGTACCGAAAGTGTCTCCTCGGGGAGAGGCCTGCAGAAGCCGGGAGGCAGTCACGGTGGCATCACCGGTCAGCCTGATCCAGAAAGCAGGGGTCCCTGTGTGAGTCCCAGATCACCTCCACTTCCGTAGAGGCCTTGCCCTGGCTCCTCCCCGGCGGTCACGGTGGTGCCGGTGTGGTGTGGACAGCAGGACTGCCGCCAGCCTGGGCCGCTCGCTCAGGCCTGTCTGCCTCGTTGGGCCCCTGGTCTTCACAAAGAGCAAAGACTATGGTGGGGAGCGTAGCGCAAATGTGGGCACTGCCGCCCCTCATCCTGTCCGAGGCTGTCTCCATCTCCCTCTAATCCAGGGGTCCCCAAACTTTTTACACAGGGGGCCAGTTCACTGTCCCTCAGACTGTTGGAGGGCCGGACTATAAAAAAAAACTATGAACAAATCCCTATGCACACTGCACATACCTTATTTTAAAGTAAAAAAACAAAACGGGAACAAATACAATATTTAAAATAAAGAACAAGTAAATTTAAATCAACAAACTGACCAGTATTTCAATGAAATTATGCTTCTCTCACTGACCACCAATGAAAGAGGTGCCCCTTCCAGAAGTGCGGCGGAGGCCGGATAAATGGCCTCAGGGGGCCGCAGTTTGGGGACCCCTGCTCTAATCTCTGCGTCCAGATCCCTGCTGCGCTCCTAGACTCGCGACTCAGACGTGCTCTCGACTCAACTGAACTTCTCACTCACACTGGCTTCCTTTGCAGGCTGGGCTCTGCTGTCGGACACAGTGCAGCGGGGCAGGGGACAGAAGCTTCAAAGCAGGGGACCCGCCTGTTGTCCTGGGGGGGGTCTGAGACCAACCCCCAAGGCCACCGCAGTGAAGACCTGGAGCAAGAACTGGCCCCTAAGAAGGGGATGAAGGTGACACACGGGCCCGAGCAGCTCCCTTGCTTGACTGCTAGGGTCGGCTGCCTCACACAGGGCAGGCGGTCCGCATGGCGAAGTGGGCGGGCCTGGGACCAAGACAGCTCTGGTTGGACCCCAGCCCTGCCGCTCACCACTCACGTGACTGTGGGCTGGCTACACCAGGTCCGCTCCCCCCATCAAGGGGGAGGACGGTGCCTTGCGGGACAGCGTGGGGGTTAGAGGACACAGCACACAAGGGATCCCTGTGCCGCCAGAGGACCCAAGGGTGCCGCCAGCCCCTCGGTGCCCTCCACAGCCTTTCCCTCCACCGGGGGAACGCCCCCTCCTGCCCACCTGCGGAGCCCCTGGCTGGTGTCTTCCCACCTCCTCCCCCTTCCCCGTGCTACAGAGTGACTGCTCACACTCAGGGCAGAGCGCTGAGACCGCCCGTGCACACAGTGCCCCCCCCCTCACAGCGGAAGCAAGCGCCCAGCAGAGCACACGCCGCAGGCTCTCGAAGACATCTGCCATGGGCACCAGGCCAGCTCCTGTGGTCCACACCCCTCTCTTCTGGACTAGGGACCAGGCCTAACCGTTCACGGGGCCGGTCCGTCTATCAGAAGAGTTTACATAGTTGCCTGAACATGAGCTTCTAAAGATAAACACCCTCACGAGAGAGTCCCTGCCTGACCCTCCACGTTTCCTTCAGGAACTGTGACCAGGTGCCACCGAGGAGATCTTGAAATATCAGTCATTAAAAATGTGCTGTTTGCCTGACCAGGCGGTGGCGCAGTGGACAGAGCGTCGGACTGGGATGCCAAAGACCCAGGATCGAGACCCCGAGGTCGCCAGCTGGAACACGGGCTCATCTGGTTTGAGCAAAAGCCCACCAGCTTGGACCCAACGTCGCTGGCTCGAGCAAGGGGTTACTCGGTCTGTTGAAGGCCCGCAGTCAGGGCACATATGAGAAAGCAATCAATGAACAACTAAGGTGTCGCAAAGAAAAACTAATGATTGATGCTTCTCACCTCTCTCCGTTCCTGTCTGTCTGTCCCTGTCTATCCCTCTCTCTGTCCCTGAAAAGAAACAAAAGAAAAAACCTGTGCTGCTTGTGTGCTACGAGACAAGTCACCAGGATGCTCGGGATAGAACACAATTACATGAAAACTTAGCATGGACACTGAGCGTCTTACTTTATCCAGTCTCTTAGCTGCTGCTTCTAATTGCTTTGTGACAGCAAAAGCAGTTGCATTCCTATTACGTTGGAGGTCAAATGTGATCGATCAATACTGTAGTGAGAACTCAAATCTGTTTGGGTAACTTTGGTGCCTTTTATCGTGGCTGCTGAATCCCGGTTCAATAAGCCACACACTATTACTATTTCTAGAGGAAAAGGGGCTCTGAGTAGGACCAGCAGTGCCGTTCCCCTTGGAGAACTCTGTCGAGTTCCCGACGGCAGGAACACTGGCGTCTCCAAGACCGACAGACACTCGAGAGGGAGGAGTGTTCCCGCCCCAGGCCCTGGGAGAGACGAGATACCTCAATGCAGATGTGGTGCATGCCGCCGGCTCTGTTTTTCTGCAGAAACCCCGCAATCGGGCTGTCGTCTCCCAAAGGGTGAAGCAGCTCCACCTTGGTGTTTCCCAGGTCGACAAACACGACGGACACGCCGTGCTCGGGGAGGGGGGCCACCTCGCTCACCTGGCCCCCCAGCACGTCCCGATAAAACGCCCTGGCCTTGTCCAAGTCCGGCACGGCGACAGCCACGTGGTTCAGCCTCCCCAGGTTCCACACGGCGCCAGCCGCCTGGTGTGAGCACCGTGAGGTGGAAAAGGCTCTTGGTGTGGGAACTAGAGCTGAGAGTCTGGAAAAGAGACCTGGAAAAGAAACAGATAATGAAAGAGTCGTTGATATCCTTCTTTTGAGATGAACGAACTATTTAGATTCAGAACACAGCACGGCATTTTTCAAGTTTATGTTTACTGGTAACACGTAGAGATGGCGGGTGTAACTGAGTCACGTGCTATTTTCCGCAGGTCACACAGGGTGCGTTTGAGTGTGACGGTGAACCAGCACACCTACTGACAGGAGCCAGCAGGTCACTTCCCTGCCTAGAACCAGCCGGAGACACGGTCGTTAAAAGCCATGACCATCCTTAATGTGCATTTTGTTTGAAGGATGATCAACTAAGACAAAATAGCTCACTGTTGGAAGACAAAGAAGCAAAGATCAAGAGGGTGCTTTGACTAATGAGAATTTCACCCAAAGGGACCAGATTTTAAAAAATTGTTTCTTATAACTGTGAAGGATTAGAAGCCAAACTGCTTCTAGATGTAACTCTTCTTCATTGAGACCCCGAAGGGACCTGCGCTGTGTCCCCTGTGCACCAGGGTTACCCTGTCCCTAAATACTGGACTTGAAGCCACGTTCTCCCCAGAACGAACATTATACAAGGTCTAAATAGGATCTTGTAAAGTTACATCACTGAATAAAAAAGTATGAAATGGCAAATGGAAGAATACTCTTTAAATAGCAGCTTTTTAGCTCTTGAGGCTGAACCCTTTAAAACAGTACCTAGGATCACAGAGCTTTGGCGAACATAAAATCCCCCTTGACTGAAATTCTTTTTTTTTTTTCTTGTGGGAGAGACAGAGAGAGTCAGAGGGGCAGATAGAGACAGACAGACAGGAAGGGAGAGAGATGAGAAACATCAATTCTTTGTTGCGGTTCCTTTAGTTGTTCATTGACTGCTTTCTCATATGTGCCTTGACCGTGGGCCTTCAGCAGACCGAGTAACCCCTTGCTCAAGCCAGCAACCTTGGGCTCAAGCTGGTGAGCCTTGCTCAAACCAGATGAGCTCGCACTCAAGCTGACGACCTAGGGGTCTCGAACCTGGGACCTCCACATCCCAGTCCGAAGCCCTATCTACTGCACCACCGCCTGGTCAGACATTGACTGAAATTCTTGATAATGAGGACATTCAAGTGACACTATTTGATTTTATTGGGGGCCACAAAGCTTGTTGGGAGAGGCAGCCTCATGCACGCAGTTGTTCACCCCCCCCCCCACACACACACACACATACACACATCCTCGCTGAGAAAAAGAGCCCATCCAGCCTGGGCCAGACCCACCCCCTCGTGCTGGGAATAGCTCTTCCTCTTTCAGGCTCAATGAATGCTCCTTTGTCTCTGCTTACCGCGTGAGCAGTGGGCCACCCCCACTGTTCCATCTGTCTTCCGAGGGGAGGGGACAGGGTTCTTACTACTGTGGCACAGAGGGGTGTGCAAAGGTGACCTGTCCTGTGCTGGCCGCTGGGAGAGACCCGCTGGCCCTGAAGGACTGACACCTGCTCCTGAAGCTGCTCTCGTGGTCTGTTTCCTGTGGAGGTCAAGCGTGTTCCCGCAGGGCTTGGAGACTCTGATCCGAAATGCAACGGGCATTTGTTTCGAGTACCCCGCAGGGACCGACAACCAGTGCCTGGTGCTCTGCGCCACAAAGACAGACCTGAGGCACCAGAGGTCAGAAGGCAAAAGTTCAGCCTGACGTGGTCTTCTGCTCTGCCCCAGCCTGTATCACTGACTACCGAAATATCTAAAAGTCCTTGTGATCATAGCTTGACACAGCCCTCTTATGTGACCTCACTATGGTCCTTCTGGTATACTCCAATGCAGGACACACATATATAAATGTACACCTGAAAGTCAATTTCATAAAAATACCTAGTCTTCTCTAGATGTGCTAATATATATTTATTCTATTGTATTTTATTTAAAATCCTGGTACTTGCCACTAAATCTCTACCTTGCTAGCGTGTTAAGAGTTAGGTATTTGGTATAAATATATATAATACAGTGCCCGACACGTCTAATGGGTGCAGTGAATCAGCCATTCTTACTGTTAATGGCATACAATGCTTGCTTGCTAGTGAGTGGCATGCAGGGTTACCTATGGAGACCAAGACACTATCTCAAGGGCATGGAGATAGTGAATGTAAAAAACGTTGCCAACCAGCAAAATCACCGGTCCACCTGCTCGTACCTTCCTTCCCTGCATCCCTGCTACATGTGCAATTTGCAACGAAAGCTCAATATAGAATATATTTGTATTAAAAACCATGGATATGGCCAATGAGCTTTAGAGTAATGCAATGCCAACTTACAATATTTCCAAGTTAAAATGAGTTACCTAACTCCCTAACTCACTCACACTGCTCATGACAATTGTTTTAACTTAGGAATGACTTCTAATATCAAAGTCAAGTGGAAACTACACTTCTAACAACTCTGCCTTCAAAAACCTAGAAACAGGTTATCATCTGCAATCCAGATGTGCCTTAGTCGGAAGGCATTCTCCCTGCTGCTGGGACCCAGAATCCGTGGACAGAACCTCTGAGCATTAACGTCTCACTGACCTGACCTCCTCTTTCCTGTGCAGATCCATTGGTTACTTCCTCGGTTAGTTATGCAACATTTCCCAGAGTAACTCTAAGAGCCTGAGAGTACTCTTTTTCTCGTTGAGAGACAGGGAGAACAAGCCCGACCGAGTCATTTTCTTCAAGGTCACACTAGGTGGCAAAGCTGGGCCTCATGCCCAGGTCTGATATCCAAGGTAATGTTAAACCATTGTGTTCAGTTTTGTCATTCCTCTGACATGCTTTACCCCTCTTTGAGCCTCAAGTTTTAGTATCTTTAGTGTACGTCCTATGAGCAATAACTGCTTGCTAAGAGATGACTTTCTGAGAGATAATAAAATGACTTTTTTTTTTTTTTTTGCAAAGGGCTACCTGCAACGGTACACGGACACTGACCTGTAGTTTACCAAAGCAGAGGCAGGAGGGTCTGGGAGGGCGTGCTATTCGCACAACTTGAGTATCACTAGTTAATAGGAGATGCATTCTAACAAGCTGTGCCTGGCCCAGGGACAGCTTATATATACCAGCAGTCCCAGGTTACCAACAAGATAGGTTCTGTAGCTTTGTTCTTACCTGTTACTTGTATGTAAGTTGGAACAAGTCCATCTACCCTATTAAATACAACTTAGATGTTTCACATACTACTTATTTTTACCTTTCTGTGGCTATACACAAACATTTTCAAACCTATAGCACCTAGCTCTGCAGAACCTATCTTGCTGGTAACCCAGGGACTGCCTGGAGTATTTTTTCGTGTACACCCATCTAAACGGATAATGGACTCGCCATGGCCGATGCGCAAGAAAGCCTACAGGGACCAGTCAAGAACCGGCTCAGCGTGACAGGGGACTTCGGTGACACAGGTGGCATGGAGCGCTTTCTAGGAGAGAAATCTGATGTTATCGCGGGGTCACCCCTTTGCACCCGTCCCGAAGGCTCTGAGCTCAAGGGCGAGTCACACACGTTGGGGAGGGACGCGGGGACACGCCACCTGGGCTCCCATCCGAGCAGGGGATGTGACACGGAGGGAGACCGCTGCCCTCCAAGAAGGCAGGGAAGCCAGAGCGGAGGGGCCGGGGTTGGGGGGTCGGAAAGCCTGCGACAGTGTCACCGCTCATCCCATGCGACCTTCTGTTTAAGGGACGGAAAAGAGGCGCCTGCTTGTCCCTTTCCCGCCCGTCTGGACGAGAGCAGGTGGAGCGCGCGCCTCCGTACACAGCCGCCCCCCACGAGCGCCCGGAGGTCAGCGGCGTGTCCGGCAGGACGTGCCCTGCTGCTGGGTCCCCCGCGTCCCACGTGCGCGCTCGCGCGGACTCGCTGTCCCTGCGCCCCTGGCTCCTGGCCCGGCCCCGCCGTCCCCGCGGACAGCTCCCCTCGCCTCCCGGAGGCCTCGCGGGCAACGGCAGCGCCACCCGCACCCCGTTCCAGGGCCGGGAGACGCCCGGAGCGAGGACAGGGTGTTCCCTCGCGCTGACCGGGGCGCCTCGGGAGGACACCGGCCACCCGCCGCAAGGTGGGGCGGCGGCTGGGAGCGCACGTGCGCAGAGCGTGGGGGTCCGGGCGCTCTGCCTCCCCGCCTCCCGCGGCCCCGGCGAGCCCCGACGGCGCCGGGTATTCACCTCCCGCGCTCGCCACCGCGGCCCTCAGAACGCGCGACATCTTGGGGGCCGACGGGCTCGACGCCGCCGTGCGTCAGATGGCGCGAGGACGCGGCCGAGGGGCGTGACAACGTGGCCGGAGGCGGGGCCTACGGAGCGAGGGGGCGTGGTGAGTGGCGGAAGCTGGGGGCGGGCCCGCTCTTCTCTACAATACAACGTGCAACCTAATGCATCCGAAGCCGACACAAAAGGAGGGCGCGTCACCCACTGTGGGCCCCTCAGGAATACAAAACAGAACGTCTGGAGAACTTCCGCTCCCCGCCCCGTTCGCTGCGCAAGCGCCGGGGAGATTCTCGCGCTGCCATTGGCTGCGGCTGGGGCCGGAACTGTGCGCCGCGGAACCTTTGCCTCGCCGCCGCCGGTTGCGCGCGGCGCGTCCTAGTGACGCATTTCCGGGCGCCCCTGTTCCTGGGCATGCGGCACTGAGAAGCCGGGTCGTGAACGGCCATGGCACCGCGGGTGTGGCGTCGCCGGACCCTGCAGCGCTGTCTGGACGAGGTGGGGAAAGCCACGGGCCGGCCGGAGAGCTTTCTCACGTGAGTGCGCGAGGCCCGGACTCGGGGTTCTGTCCACGTCTGTCGTGGCGCGGGCTGCAGAGCCCTGGATGGAGTAGGGGGAATGGAAAGGGAGGCGTGGATCTCTTTTTCCCCCCAAAATTGCAGATCGGGTACGCTTTCTTAGCCTATCAGAACTTTAAACACGTTTTTAAAAGGCTGCACAGTGCGGGTCTCCATTGAGTCTCAGCGCACCTGCTACCCCCGGGTATTTCCTGCCTCGTATTTTCCAAAGCACCCAGTTCTGGCCGGCGCGTCCTCGTACTTGATTGACAGCGTGAACTTGTCGCTTGTCGTCTGGCCAGCCCAGGGCCGAGCGTCTGGATAATCGGGGCTGTCTGTCATCCCTCTTCCCAGCGTTAAGCGCTTTGTGTGTATTTTGTCGAAGGACTCATGACCTGCGAGAGTGTGGTTCTGAGATTTGTGTCTCACACCTCGCCTCCTCCTTCAGCTCCAGGCTCCCAGCAGCTACAGCCGTGCGCTCTCCACATCTCAGATTAAACAGGCTCCCACTGAACTGTCGGTTCTGTTGACTCCCCCTGTGCTCTGCTGCCCCCAGTTCTTCCCTATGTCCCCTCCGCCGGCCTTCTCTTTTGGTAAATGGCCCCTCTGCCCTCCCAGTTATTCAGACATATAACCGAGCTACTACTTCTTTTGTTTTCCTTTTCCTCAATTCTGCATCTTGTTCTTGAGCAAATCCCGTCCGTCCTAACTCCAGCCCGCATTCTAAATTCCACTGCTCAGCATATCCACTGGTCTTAGCATAGTTCTTGCCCATCCTTTGCCTAGAAGGCTGCATCAACCTCCTTCTCACCCGCTTTTTATTCCTTTTTCTCCATAGATTATATCATGTTGCTCTGCTGCTTAACAGCCTTGGGATGGCTTCTCTTCACACTGAAAAGGGCAAGCTCTTAACCCTGAGCCTTGGGCTCGGGCTCCCACCTGCCTCCCTAAGCTTCCTTCACCACCCTCCAGCCACGCTGACCGTCCTGTTCCTCCGACTCACCAAGCTCAGCTCCATCTTGGGAAATTGATTCTTGCAGTTTCTTCTACCTAGAATGCATGTTTCCAGATTTTTGTGGGACTGTCTCCCTGTGTGTGGCTCTCACTTCAGATGTCACAGCCTCGGTCCTGGAGGTCGTCTCTGTTGACCGTGGGCTGGCTGCATGCATGGGGTGGCACAGAACATAGTGGAGTTGAGAGTGTGAGGTTGGTATTTACGCTGTAGCTGTAGGCAAACTGATCTGTAACAGACTCCCTGCCTGAAACCCTCCAGCAGATTCAGAGCTTGGTGACACATATATCAAGGTGGCTCATCAGCAAGACTGTTCATTCTTGGGGACCAGAATCTATACTTAAAATGGACATGTCATTCATATTTGATTTTGCATAAGAGTTGGTCTTTTTTTAATTTCAGAGTGCTGTGAAATTGTTACCTGTGATTATCAATCTCATTTAACTAATTTCCTCCCCTGCTCCTTTAATAGGGTTCAAGATAAATTGGCATCAAACTTCACTTCCTTAACAAAAATACTTTACGACTTGAGTAAAGCACTGGAGAATGGCAGTGTCCATGGGAGTCCTTTACAGAAACTGGTGATAGACCGTTTTGATGATGAGCAGATTTGGCAACAACTGGAATTGCAGAATGAGCCGGCATTACGGTACTTTGAGAACGCCATGAATGAAAGCATTGCGGATGAAGACATCAGTCTTCTTCCGGAAGGTGAAGGTGAAGACCAGGAGTCTGAACAGGGTGGCTCGAAGGTGGAGGCCAACGGCCAGGCAGACCCAGAACAAGGTGCGGAGGAGGAGGACGCAGCAGACCTGAGTGGTGATGACCTCGAGGGGGAGGGGACAGCTGAACCCTCGAGCAGAGCTGACCTGAGGGAAAGCCCAGTTTTCAGTGACGAGGGTTCTGACCTTGACTTTGATATCGGCAAACTGGAACAGCAGAGCAAGGCGCAGAACAGAATGCCCAAGAAACCCAGAGAAAAGTCCATTGTGGACGACCGGTTCTTCAAACTTGCCGAAATGGAGACCTTTTTAGAAAACATGGAAAAGGAGGAGGAACGGAAAGATGCTGCTGAGGAGGAGGAGGAGGAGGAGGTGGCTTTGTTTGAAGATGTTGGTTCTGACACAGATGAGGGAGGACTGTTTGGAATTCAGAAACTTAAGGTAAAGTTTTGGGAGAGGAGGGGAAGGAGTGCTCCTCACAGAACACTTGTAGCAAAGGACCACAGTCACACACGTTAGAGATACTCAGAACTTTCCCTCAAATGTGTGTTTTTTTTTGTTTGTTTGTTTGTTTTTCTGAAGCTGGAAACAGGGAGAGACGGTCAGACTCCTGCATGTGCCCCACTGGGATCCACCCGGCACGCCCACCAGGGGCGAGGCTCTGCCCACCAGGGGGCGATGCTCTGCCCATCCTGGGCGTCGCCATGTTGCGACCAGAGCCACTCTAGCGCCTGAGGCATAGGCCACAGAGCCATCCCCAGCGCCCGGGCCATCTCTGCTCCAATGGAGCCTCGGCTGCGGGAGGGGAATAGAGAGACAGAGAGGAAAGCGCGGCGGAGGGGTGGAGAAGCAAATGGGCGCTTCTCCTGTGTGCCCTGGCCGGGAATCGAACCCGGGTCCTCCGCACACTAGGCCGACGCTCTACCGCTGAGCCAACCGGCCAGGGCCTCAAATGTGTGTTTTCACCAAGCTCTAGAGACCCTCATGAAAGGAAGGCATTTGTATCCTTTATTTAGGCAGGGATACTTTGGAAATAATTGTAGTTAGAAGATTCAGAAATAGGGATGCTCTGCTTTATCAAATATGTTATAAAGCATCCATACTTTCAGGCCCTGACTGGTTGGCTCAGCAGAAGAGCGTCGGCCTGGCGTGCAGGAGTCCTGGGTTCAATTCCCAGCCAGGGCACACAGGAGAAGCGCCCATCTGCTTTTCCACCCCTCCCCTCTCCTTCCTCTCTGTCTCTCTCTTCCCCTCCCGCAGCCAAGGCTCCACTGGAGCAAAGTTGGCCCGGGCACTGAGGACGGCTCCATGGCCTCTGCCTCAGGCGCTAGAATGGCTCTGGTTGCAACAGAGCAACGCCCACTGGTGGGCGTGCCGGGTAGATCCTGGTTGGGCGCATGTGGGAGTGAGTCTGACTGCCTCCTCGCTTCTCACTTCGGAAAAATACAAAAAAAAATCTATACTCTCAGTGTGTTACGGTCCGGGTGTCCTTAGGGTTTTACAGTAGTGTTATTAGTTGGCCAGTTTTCTGAATATATGATACTTCAGTGCACGCAATAAGCATGATTTAATTCCTTTTTCTATCCTTAATGAAAAAAATTTAAAGTCTTTGGTTTCAGTCAGGTAAAAGTTCCAGAAACCTGAAATACAAAGATTATTTTGACCCGGTTGAAAGTGATGAAGATATAGCAGGTGCTCATGGTGGAGAACTGGGATCAGATGAGGAAGAGGAAGGAATTGCCAAAGAAGAGGAAGAAAATGCTGAGGAAGGAGAAGGAAGCATTTCGGAAATGTGAGTGTTCTGAATGATCCTTTCCATGTAGGCCAGGGCTGCCCAGTCAGACGGATACTCATAGTTGTCAGGCCTGTTTGTCCTAAGAAATTAAGTCTCCAAGATCACACAGTCACAAGAGAGCCCTAAGAAAGTCAGCTTCAAAGGGCATTGGAGAGTGCCTAGTGCAGTGGTAGAGAGACCTTTATTACAAGCAGCTTTGGTTTGTTTTTTTGTGCCAATAAAAACACCTGTTTTTAGTTGTGTGAGATAACCTTGTGTTATAGGTGGATGAGTAATTTGTTTTCTTTGTGTTGGACACTCTTTGCTCTATTTCACCAAAACCCCTGGCTTGTTTCTTAATAACTGAAATGTCTTTTTTTCTTCTTAGTTTTTTGTGTGTTTTTGTGTGTGTGTGTGTTTTTCTGAAGTGAGAAGTGGGGAGAGAGGCAGAGAGACAGACTCCCGCATGCGCCCAACCAGGATTCACCCGGCATGCCCACCAGAGGGTGATGCTCTGCCCATCTGGGGCATTGCTCTGTTGCAACCAGAGCCATTCTAACGCCTTACCAGGGGTCCCCAAACTTATTACACAGAGGGCCAGTTCACTGTCCCTCAGACCATTGGAGGGCCGCCACATACAGTGCTCCTCTCACTGACCACCAATGAAAGAGGTGCCCCTTCCGGAAGTGCAGCAGGGGCTGGATAAATGACCTCAGGGGGCCGCATGTGGCCTGCGGGCCGTAGTTTGGGGACGCCTGCCATGGAGCCTTCCTCAGTGCCCAGACCAACTTTGCTCCCATGGAGCCTTGGCTGCAGGAGGGGAAGAGAGAGATAGGGAGAAAGGAGAGGGGGAGGAGTGGAGAAGCAGATGAGTGCTTGTACTGTGTGCCTGGCTGGGAATCAAACCCAGGACTTCCACACACCAGGCCAATGCTCTACCACTGAGCCAACCGGCCAGGGCTCAGAAATGACTTTTTAAGTTCTGAATATTTAGTTGCACTAGTTAGAAAGGAGAAAAGTTTTAACTACCAGAAAGTTTCTTTTTGTTTGTTTTGTTTTTCCTAATGAAAAGTGGTGTTTCTCCTTTTGTAAGTTTTCTGGTGTTACAGGGATGAAGAGAATGACCTTGAAGAAACTGAAGACAATAAGCAACATAAAGAAACCTCGAAAAGGGTGACGTTCGCCTTGCCAGAGGATGAGGAGACTGAGGATGCCAGTACCTTAAATGTACAGAGAGCTTCCTCAGAAGTTAAATCCTCTTTTGAAATAAGACAGGAAAAGGTAATAAGTAGGAACTGCAGGAATTTGTTACTATGCATAACGCGCCTGTGGACCCTGCCGACTGCTGACTGACCTGTTTTTCGTGGTGAATGCTCAGTTATCCTTGAGCCAACCACAGGTCTCCCTGCTCTGGGCAGCTCGCAGCAGCTCATTTGTAACGGTCGGTGCCGCACGTCCTAACCTTTAAGTAACAGGCAATCGAGGGCTGTTTAATCAGTTCCCACATAAGAAGAGAAAAGCTCCCCAACGTGCTTCCTGTGAAGTTATTAAAGCAGGACTACCCAGACCTGAGGAAGGGAACATTAAGACGCACAGGCAGTCTCACTGATGAACAGTGACGCAGAAGTCCAGAGGAGCCCGGGAAAGGACAGAGCCACCACTCCCCGGGGGCTCGCTCTCGAGTCAGGGTTAGAAATGCTCATTTAAGTCTTCGTTGTAACAGGTTAAGGGGGGAGAAACTATAGGGTCACCTCCAAATAAGCCAAAATAAAGAAAAGATAACACTATTACCACTGGTATTTACATTCCCAGGGCAGCATTAGCCAGTGCAAGTCTGAAAGGAAATGAGTTTTAAAAACCCAGCTAACACTGGGAAAACAAGGCAGGTGAACTGAAAAGCCACTAGGGAGAAAGGGAGTTCAGTCTTGTAGCAGAGAAGGCCAGTGCTCTGTACTCTGTGTAGTCGTTTTAGACCTTGTCTTTCAGACATTCAGAGACGGTTGGACTGGGGTGTGGACTCCGAGTGTTGGGCTCCACCAGAGACCGACGTTCTAATGAACCTCTCTTAACCTCGGAATAGCGGAATAGCTACAGTCGTCCGTGGCCAGTGAAGAGATCGGTCCCTTGGCTAGTAGAGCCCGGAAATACAACCCCATGCTTATGAGGGTGTAGTTGTGTCACACACTGACCGGAAGGTCAGTGGGCAGAGGTCCTCTGCAGCTTCCCCGCCCCCTGCCACCACAGGTGACAGGACTGGGACGTCTCTCGCATAATAGAAGGGGCAGGAACACCAAAGAAGTACAAGGAATGGCCCATTTTCCCCACTTTTAAAAATACACTGCTCACAAAAATGAGGGGATCCGGGGATGTGCAGACACTCTAGTACTTTCAGCTTTGTGTATGGTGGTGCATTTTCACCCATGAAATAAAAGTTGGTGTTGCATCTCATTTGCATAACTGAACTTTTTTTCTTTTTTTAAAAAAATACTTTTTGTTTATTCATTTTAGAGAGAGAGACAGACAGAAAGGAGGAGCAGGAAGCATCAACTCCCATATGTGCCTTGACCAGGAAAGCCCAGGGTTTCGAACTGGCGACCTCAGTGTTTCCAGGTCGACATTTTATCCACTGTGCCACCACAGGTCAGGCTGAACAACTTTTTTTGACTTGTTTGCTTTGTTGATTTTCCTGCTTAAAAAAAAAAAGTTAGCCTGACCAGGTGGTGGCACAGTAGATAGAGCATCGGACTGGGATGCAGAGGACCCAGGTTCAAGACCCCGAGGTCGCCAGGTTGAGCGTGGGCTCATTTGGTTTGAGCAAAGCTCACCAGCTTGGACCCAAGGTCGCTGGCTCCAGCAAGGGGTTACTCGGTCTGCTGAAGGCCTGTGGTCAAGGCACATGTGAGAAAGCAATCAATGAACAACTAAGGTGTCGCAACAAAAAACTGATGATTGATGCTTCTCATCTTGCTTTGTGTCTGTCTGTCCCTGTCTATCCCTCTCTCTGACTCTTTCTGTCTCTGTAAAAAAAAAATCAAATGCTTTTTTTATCACTTCATATGTATTTGGAAACATCCCCTAATTTTTGTGATCAGTATATTAGTTGCTTTCACTTCACTCTGCGTCTAATTCTGTTTCCCACATGTGTGATAAGTCTCTCTGTGTCTCTCTCTCAGATGAATGAGAAAATTGCGTCTTTAGAGAAAGAGTTGCTGGAGAAAAAGCCGTGGCAGCTCCAGGGGGAGGTCACGGCGCAGAAGCGGCCAGAGAACAGCCTGCTGGAGGAGACCCTGCACTTTGACCACGCCGTCCGCATGGGTGTGTGCACCGGGCTCCCCGCAGTTCTCATTCAGAGCTGGACAACAGTGCAGGGCCTAGGCCCTTCAGCTGGGTGCCCCTGTTAGCATTTTGCCACATCTGCTCTGTGTGTGTACTTTCCTTCCCACAGCCATGTGACACCTCACTCCGAGGCACTGTCACATGGCTCTTCCCAGCACCAGGACAGTCTCCTCGGTCAGCATGATCCCGTGAGCCCACCCAAGGATCACTGACACATAGTATCAACATGCTGTCTCAGGTCTCTGCTAGACATCTGTTCACAGTGCCTGTCAGCACTGTCTGCTGACTAAACCGTGAGCTCCAGCCAGAAGCCCTGATCACCCGTCAGACTTCCTAGTACCCGTGAAGTCAAAGTGAGGTCCACTTTATGCCGTGCTGGAGGGAATGGAAAAGGGGGAGATGCCCCGGGGGTGTGGGTTAAAGGGGTCAGCACTGACTCCCTTATACACTGGTGTTGTGGGTCTCACACTGGAGGGAGGCACCCCTCTCTGATTCAGGAGTGGGGTGGGCCCAAGAATGCCCATCTTCTGCATGTGCCCAGGCACTGGTGCTGCCGGCCGAGGGGACCCTGGGAACTGCGGGCCCGGCTCCCATCTACCTAACGAGGATGTGCCTTGTTGCCTCTAGCACCTGTGATCACCGAGGAAACCACCCTTCAACTGGAGGACATCATCAAGCAGAGGATCAGAGATCAGGTCAGTGAGAACAAAACGAACGTCATTTAAAATATACTGGAATTTTTGTAGAGAGAACACGAGAGTATTTTGGGTGTGGGAGTAACACTTTTCACAAAAGTGTACGTCAGTGTTCACCACAAACGCCAAGCCTACACTAAAGGCCGCCTCACCTTTTGTTGGGCGAGGCACTAGTTTCACTGGTGCCCCGGAAACACAGGCGCTGTGCCAGCAGGGACGGGGCAGGCGCGGCCAGTGTCCCTGTGCACGCTCGCCTGCAGGCCAGCGTGGGAGGGAGCTGGTGCAGGGTGGCGGCGCGGTGGCTGGTGTCTGACTCGGTGTCACACCCAGGACTCCTGGGCCAGGCATAGTATCTGGTGCCACAAAGAAGGGTCGGGTTTTCTTGAAATGCTGACAACCTAGCAAAGGGCTTTTGTTTAAAGACCGATCCTCTTCACACTTAGACTAGAACTTGTGTGTGACGTGACAGGAGACTGCGGAACGCGTGTCATGCTCGCTTAAAATAGGAGGGTCCAAAGAGTGGGCATCGCACGTGGCAGCTCTTTAGATTTGAAATGAGAGAAGACAGACTTGGATCTCGACTTTTAAGTAAGCCATGCCGGGGAAGTAGGGAGTTGACATTGGTAACAGGCCTGACCAGGCAGTGGTGCAGTGGATAGAGCGTCGGACTGGGATGTGGAGGACCCAGGTTTGAGACCCCGAGGTCGCCAGCTTGAGCGCGGGCTCATCTGGTTTGAGCAAAAGCTCACCAGCTTGGACCCAAGGTCGCTGGCTCCAGCAAGGGGTTACTCGGTCTGCTGAAGGCCCACTGTCAAGGCACATATGAGAAAGCAATCAATGAACAACTAAGCTGTCCCAACGAAAAACTAATGAGTGATGCTTCTCATCTCTCTCCGTTCTTGTCTGTCTGTCCCTGTCTATCCCTCTCTCTGACTCTCTGTCTCTGTAAAAAAATTGGTGACAAGAGAAAGACTCACACAACACAAAAACACAAGAGGATTCTCGAGTGACCCCGTTTTCATGCTACTTACTCCCTGTGGCTTGAGTGTCGCTTCGGAGTTGATGGTCACCTCCTCGCTGTGACAGTGGACGTCTCAGAGGCAGGTTCTTCCCTGCACCTGGGAAGGAGTGACAGGTTTCGTGAGCTTCTGCTCCACCTGCCCTTTAAATTTCAGGCCTGGGACGACGTTGTCCGGAAGGAGAAGCCGAAGGAGGACGCGTACGAGTACAAGAAGCGGCTGACGCTGGACCACGAGAAGAGCAAGCTGAGCCTGGCTGAGATCTACGAGCAGGAGTACATCCGACTCCACCAGGTGGGAGCCAGAAACCAGAGCCCGGTCACTGGAGGAGGGAGTCAGAACCAGTGCTACTGCGGCCGGAGTTCACAGGGCACAGAACACGGGCTCCCGCTCCCGTCTAAGCGTGAGGCAGCGCGCTCCGAACGGGGCTGCAGCGTCCCCACCGAGGGGAGGGGCTGATACGTGACCGCCTAAGCCTGAGGCAGCGCGCTCCGAACGGGGTTGCAGCGTCCCCACTGAGGGGAGGGGCTGATACGTGACCGCTGTTCCTAACTTTCCGCAATTATACTAGTGCAACAATTTTTAAGTCATTTCTCATTCCTGCTATAGGAGTGCTGATGTGTTCTGTAGGGTTATCTGTGGATGCATTCTGGTGGGTGTTTTTGAGTTTTTCTTCTTTTTTACTTAGGTTCTTAAACTTTTGGTTCAATAGGACAAAGTCCTGTTTCAAAAAATGTTCTATCCCCAATGTCATAACTGAATTATTTTTTATACCTGACTTAATAGGAATGTGGGCAGTATGTGCTTGGGGCGGGATAACACCTTAATTCTGCAGAAGCACTTTAAGATCCCAGATTCTGTAAATCAGTGCTAGTTAGCGAGAGCACACGGTGCCCTCCGCGCCACCGGGAGACTGAAGAACTGGATGTGATGGTGCCACCGCGCCCCGTACACCCGCGTTTCTTGTTTGGGGGTGCTGGCACCGTTGCGGAGCATGTCTTTAGAATGAAAGCTGTGAGGATGGGAAACAGGGAACCCTCCCTGGCTTTGCATGTGTTGTCCTGTGCTGTATCTTAAGCCACTTAGTCTGACGGTGTCAAATTTACTTTCTAAGCAAAAAAAAGAAGAGGAAGAAAACCCCGAGCACATGGAAATTCAGAAGCTGATGGACTCGCTCTTCTTGAAGCTGGACGCCCTCTCGAACTTCTACTTCATCCCCAAGCCGGTAACGCACATCCCGGGTGTGGTGCAGCAGGATGCAATCTCGGCCGCTTCTGAGCTCTTGTGGTTTCTGTCTGTAAAAGCCTGTTGTTAGTCGCTGGAACATGTATCACGGCGTCCACAGTGACCGTTGTCCCAGTGAGCTCTTTCCTGCATCTTCTTCCATCTGTTTCTGATAGTGAGCTCACACACACACACACACTCGTAACCAAGAGCCCCGTGATATTTAGGAACTTAACAGGTTCTGTTCACCGGTAGAAGAGATTGAGAACATTCACAGTCATGGGAGGGAGATAGTTTAGTGGCAGATGAAAGGTCTGGCGTGTGAATACAGCACAAATGTCACACGCACAACAGTGTAGGAACTGGTGCCCAGGCGTAGTATGAGACAGAAGACCCTGGCGTACTCGGGTGACGTAAGTGCGGCTGCAACACAGCTGTCGTTCGGTCAGCTCAAGGCTTCCTCTGCCACACAGCTTACGTCTCACATGACCTCTCCGAGGTATTTTTTGTGTTAGATTTTATATAAATTAACAGGTTTGCAGTTCAAATCCTTTCTGTTAGGACTGCGTCTGACTTCCTGCTAAATGTGCTGACTCTCTCTTTCCCAGCCCGTTCCAGAGATGAAAGTCGTGTCGAACCTGCCGGCCATCACCGTGGAGGAGGTGGCACCCGTGAGCGTCAGCAACGCGGCCCTCCTGGCACCAGAGGAAGTCAAGGTCAGGAGCCAGGGCTGAAGCGTAAAATACCGGTTATAGCTGGACCTCCCCTTACTGTCACTTCCCTTTGTGGTTCTTCTAACAGATTTCAGTAATGAAAGTAACGATGTTATAATAGCATTCCATATTCAAACACCAGCCTTCTGTAGTCAGGCATTATTATGAGAGTTGCTGTAGATTACTGTGAAAAGCTGCTGGTGAATATCCCGTCTCAGTGTCCAGTGATGACCCACCTGAGTACTAGCAGGGTCCACTTGACAGCAGATGGCCTGTAATGCTGACATACGGGCAGTCTTCCAACACCATCTCTTCCCCTCACATCCATCTGTGCGTCTCAGCAGTGCAGTCAGAATGGGGGCGTGTAGGCAGCCCGCCTTGTGCACAGCGTGCTCGCCCGCACCGTCACCACGGTGGTTTCCACCGGGGTCTGACTCCCAGGGGCCCAGCAGCTCGGCCCTCTTCTCCCCTCCCCTGCTGTGCGGCCGCACACTCCAGCCAGAGCCTCTGGGCCCCCGTGGTGACAGCCCCGCGGCGGGGCGGGCAGCACATATGCCCACACAGATTCTGGCCCTGCCTGCACCGTGGTCAGTGGTCAGGGCTGGGTGCGGGCTGGCTCGGGCGTCCCCGGAGCTCCTGCAGGGTTGGCCTCACCAGCGTGTGGGGACTCCTTCCCAACAGGAGAAAAACAAAGCCGGAGACATCAAATCCGGTGCGGAGAAAACAGCCACAGACAAGAAGCGCGAGCGGAGGAAGAGGAAACAGAGGAAGCGCGAGAAGCTGAAGGAGAAGGAAAAGCGGAGGAAACTCCTCGAAAAGGCCGGTGTGGGCCAGGCAGGGCAGCTCAGCAGGGCCGCTGCCACCGAGACACTGAAGCAGCTGGCCCGGACGGGCCGGGCGGCGCTGCTCAAGGTGAGGCCGCAGAGCGGTCCTGTTGGCTGGAGGGGCCTCTGGGAGGAGTGGGGGGGGCAGCTCACGTGCCTCTGGGAGGAGGGGGATCAGTTCACGTGCCTCTGGGAGGAGTGGGGGGGGCGGCTCACGTGCCTCTGGGAGGAGGGGGGATCAGTTCACGTGCCTCTGGGAGGAGTGGGGGGGCAGTTCACGCGCCTCTGGGAGGAGTGGGGGGCAGTTCACGCGCCTCTGGGAGGAGGGGGGATCAGTTCACGCGCCTCTGGGAGGAGTGGGGGGGCAGTTCACGCGCCTCTGGGAGGAGTGGGGGGCAGTTCACGCGCCTCTGGGAGGAGTGGGGGGCAGTTCACGCGCCTCTGGGAGGAGTGGGGGGCAGTTCACGCGCCTCTGGGAGGAGGGGGGGGCAGTTCACGCGCCTCTGGGAGGAGTGGGGGGCAGTTCACGTGCCTCTGGGAGGAGGGGGATCAGTTCACGTGCCTCTGGGAGGAGTGGGGGGGGCGGCTCACGTGCCTCTGGGAGGAGGGGGGATCAGTTCACGTGCCTCTGGGAGGAGTGGGGGGGGCTCACGCGCCTCTGGGAGGAGTGGGGGGGCAGTTCACGCGCCTCTGGGAGGAGTGGGGGGCAGTTCACGCGCCTCTGGGAGGAGTGGGGGGCAGTTCACGCGCCTCTGGGAGGAGTGGGGGGCAGTTCACGCGCCTCTGGGAGGAGTGGGGGGCAGTTCACGCGCCTCTGGGAGGAGTGGGGGGCAGTTCACGCGCCTCTGGGAGGAGTGGGGGGCAGTTCACGCGCCTCTGGGAGGAGTGGGGGCAGTTCACGCGCCTCTGGGAGGAGGGGGATCAGTTCACGTGCCTCTGGGAGGAGTGGGGGGGGCGGCTCACGTGCCTCTGGGAGGAGGGGGATCAGTTCACGTGCCTCTGGGAGGAGTGGGGGGGCTCACGCGCCTCTGGGAGGAGTGGGGGGCAGTTCACGCGCCTCTGGGAGGAGTGGGGGGCAGTTCACGCGCCTCTGGGAGGAGTGGGGGGCAGTTCACGCGCCTCTGGGAGGAGGGGGATCAGTTCACGCGCCTCTGGGAGGAGGGGGACCAGTTCACGCGCCTCTGGGAGGAGGGGGATCAGCTCACGCGCCTCTGGGAGGAGGGGGATCAGCTCACGGGCCTCTGGGAGGAGGGGGATCAGCTCACGCGCCTCTGGGAGGAGGGGGATCAGCTCACGCGCCTCTGGGAGGAGGGGGATCAGCTCACGCGCCTCTGGGAGGAGGGGGATCAGCTCACGCGCCTCTGGGAGGAGGGGGATCAGCTCACGCGCCTCTGGGAGGAGGGGGATCAGCTCACGCGCCTCTGGGAGGAGGGGGATCAGCTCACGCGCCTCTGGGAGGAGGGGGATCAGCTCACGCGCCTCTGGGAGGAGGGGGATCAGCTCACGCGCCTCTGGGAGGAGGGGGATCAGCTCACGCGCCTCTGGGAGGAGGGGGATCAGCTCACGCGCCTCTGGGAGGAGGGGGATCAGTTCACGTGCAGGCACGTTTTGTACAGGAGTGTGGGCTATTTTCGATTTCAGGATGAAGGCAAAGACAAAGCCTTGAAGTCGTCTCAGGCCTTCTTCTCCAAACTGCAAGATCAAGTGAAAATGCAGATCAGTGATGCGAAGAAGACGGAGAAGAAGAAGAAAAGACCAGAGCTTTCTGTCCATAAGTTAAAGCTGTGATCTATTTGGCTACGTTGTAAATGTGGATGTGTACATTCATATTCTGTCTGTCGTTCTGTTTCATAAATAAAGTCTTTGAGAACCTTTCTGGCGTGGATGGCAGACACTTGAGAACCTCACAGTGTGAAGACACAGACTCCAGACCACCTTCAGACAGCCCCATCCTGCTCTTTCTGGGCACGAAGCAGGACCTGCTCGCGAGGAGTCTCTTCCTACACGGGGCCCTTGTGAGAGCCAGCTTGGGCACCAGCGCAGTGAGCAGAACTGGCCTACAGGCGTTCGGGGCCTGGAGCCCGCCAGCCTGTCCAAGCCAGTGTCTATAGCAGAGGGCTCTCTGTGGGGTCTCAATTTTCTCCTCCCACTGCCCTGCCCTCCTTGCAGAAGACAAGGGGGTTCTCATGCATGTGACTTACCTTTCTCTGTGGGAAGTGAGCTCGTCACTGCACAAAGGCTTCATGGGCCATCGGAACCGTCCAGTCAGGTGTGATCTAAACAGAACAGAAGGTGAAGACAGGGAGGTAGCCTCCTGGTCAGGTGGTCGTGGCTTTCAACCTCCCCAATCCAGGGAAAACCCTTTTTTTCTCAGAACCTAATAGTACGCTGTGGAGGAAAGACTTAAACCTTACAGGGGTAGAGAACTTTCCTGGTGGTGTCAGGGTTGCTGGGCAACCTTGTGCCTCAGGTCCACTCCTGGTAAGCTCCCTGCTGCTCTTTCTTCCTCTCAGCCACTGTTTGACCTCCAAGTCTGCTCAGATGCTACCTTCACAGGGAGGTCTTTCCTTCCCACCCTCACCATGAGGCTCCTGGCTGTATTTCTCTTCCAGGTGCTCATTTTTTAATTCACCACCTAATTTACTTTATTTCTCTTCCTCCACTAGAATATATTCTCTGCAAAGGCGGAGGGAATCTCCTACCCCCATTCCTCTGTTCACTGCCCCTCAGCGTCGAGGACAGTCCATAAGGCGAGGAGCACGCAGTAAGTGTTGGCTAACGAGTTCCCTCTGCGTGCTCCTTTGCTCTTGGGTTTGTTCACGGGCTCGTGTCTGCAGCGACAAAGGATCGGGGACTCGGTTCAGAAAGTTGGTATTGGTCATTGTTGGGGACGCTGGAGGCAGCGGTCTCAGGGCTTGAGCGCTGACTGACGCACTTGAAATAACTTTTCAGTTAAACAGCCATTGTTATAAATTACATAACCTCACAATTAAGCTATATTAAAAGCAAAAGTGATACACACCCCAAAGTGACCGCTGCCTTGTTACAAGTGATCCACCCTTATCTGCGGTCTCAACATCTGCTATTTCGGGTACCTGCCTTCCAGAAATGTCACATGGTTATCACCAGATTCAAGGTCAGTCACATGACTTGTCGAAGTGTGTTCTTATGATCGCTATACAGTGCTCACAAAAATTAGGGGATCAGGGAACGTGCAGACACCCCAGTACTTTCAGCCTTTTGTCCAGTGCATTTTCACCCATGAAATAAAAGTTGGTTTTGCATCTCATTTGCATAATCAAACTTTGACTTGTTTGCTTTTCTCATGTTTAATTTAAAAAAATCAAATGCTGCTTTATCGCTTCATATTCATTTTGAAATATCCTCTAATTTTTGTGAGCAGTATATTTTATACTTAGTTATCGTGCACCTGTAACGTTGAAGTTAAACGCAATCACCGGGACGTCTGTACAGGGAAAATGTGGTCTCTGGGTTCGGTGCCACCCGTGGCTTCGAGGCCGAGCCCCGGAATAGGGAGCGCTGCGCGCACCGCAGGGCCCAGTCCCCAGGGCAGCCTCCCCTGCACCCTGACTGCTCACCCCGCCATCCCGACTGTACTGAGCCCTCCCCGTGGTGAGGGAATCGATCGATCGCTCGGGCCACCACTGGCCGAGCCCGGCGAGCGGGCGCGGGGATCGGCTGCGCATGCCTGAGCGCGCGGAGGCCGCTGGGAGGCGCGGCGGCCGGGAGGCGCGGCGGGGCCATGCGTGCGCCCCGCTGCGCACGTGCGCGGGGCGGGCCAGCGGGACGGGACCCCGCCCCCGGAACGGGCGCTGTGCGGCGGCCGGACAGCGTGCCCTGGGGCGCCCGAGCCCCGGCATGCAGACGGGTTGCCCTGGGTCCTAAAGCAGGTCCGACCCGCGGACCGTCCGGGCCGCACGCGCCCGCCTTGCGGGGACCATGCGGACCCGCGGCGAGCGGGGGGATGACAGCAGGCCGAGGCCCCCGGCCCCGGGCGCCGCCCGCCGTCCCGCCGCGTGAGCCTCGCGTTTCCGACACCACGATGCCGGGAGCGGGACCGTCCGCGGCGAAAAGGCCCCGGAGGAGTTTATCGAGCCGCCGGACCGAGAAGGACAAGTCCCGGTCCATCGTGCTGCTGTTTCAGAACGCGCCGCCGGCCCGGCTCGCCTGCCCCGTGTGCAGGGCCCTGGTAGCCAGGTACGACCTCAACCGGCACCTGGACGACAGGTGCGCCGGCGGCAGCGCCCCCACCGGTCCCGCTGCGTCCCCCGCGGCGCTGGCCGGTGCTGCCGCCGGCCCTGCCACTCCAGAGAAGCCGCCACCGTCCAAGACGCACGTCACTCCCGACCCGGGCGACCCGGCAAAGACGGGCTCCAAGAAGCAGACCAGCCCCTACTTCTCCGGGGACGGCGGCGCGGCCTGCGGACAGCGGGGCGAGCGGACCCGGGCTGACGTTACGGTCGTGCCCTTGGGGAGCCCGTCGTCCAAGTTCCGAAGGCTCCTGGAGGCCCAGAGAGCGGTCGGGAGGAAGGAGGAATCGGCCCCTCGTCCCCCTCCGCGCCCCTCGGCTGCCGCCGTGGTGTGCAGGACGGAGAGCTGCTCGGAGGTGGAGGACCACGACCAGAGTTTGGAGAACAGTTCTCAGAAGGAAAACCTGTTTGCCTATGATTCTCTTCGGGAACAAAATACGGAGACGGCCGCAGAAGGCGCTAAAGTAAGGGAAGCCGGAAACCAAGAGCCTGCCGAGGACTCTGGGCGAGCCACCTACCCCGCTGCCTTCCCCGGGGATGCTCCTGTGCCACCCCCAGAATCGCCTCCTGGGGACAGAGTACAGTCCGCTTCAGGGGACAGTCTTGCAGAGCACGAGCATAGCCAACAGGTAGCTGGGGAAGGGCCCGAAAACCGTGAGGCAGGTGTTGGTGAAGAAGTACAGGTGACCGCAGCTTCGGACGCTGAAACACCGTTCTCCAGCCAGGAGGCACAGCCCCACAGCCCAGCCCCTGACGCTTCTAAACGCAGTGACACCCAGAAACGGCCTCTGGGAGGGGACAGAGGCTCAAAGAATGAAACCACTTGCGGGGTTCCTCCGGAGCCGGGGTCACGCCTGGGTGCCCCGGGTGAGCTGCTCCCCGCCTCGCCTGGCCACCCGTACTACCTCTGGAGCTTCCTGGTGGTGCTGGGAGCCGTGTTTGAGAACGAAGAGGACGGGGCGCTCTTCAACGAGCAGGAGAAGGGGGTTGTGACTAGGTTCCGTCAGTTGTCAGGTATCTCACGCCCGGTTTGGTGCTGGTCCTGATTCGGGGCCACGGTGGGGTGGGCTGTCATCTCCTGACCACAAGGAGTCAGTGTGGTCCTGAGAATCATCTGGGCCTCTGGTGGCAAGCGGCCTTCTACAGGGTTCCTTTAGGGCAGGGGTCCCCAAACTTTTTACACAGGGGGCCAGTTCACTGTCTCTCAGGCTGTTGGAGGGCCGGACTATAAAAAAAGCTATGAACAAATCCCTATGCACACTGCACATATCTTATTTTAAAGTAAAAAAACAAAATGGGAACAAATACAATATTTAAAATAAAGAACAAGTAAATTTAAATCAACAAACTGACCAGTATTTCAATGGAACTATGCTCCTCTCACTGACCACCAATGAAAGAGGTATCCTTCCAGAAGTGCGGTGGGGCCGGATAAATGGCCTCAGGGGGCCGCATGTGGCCCGCGGGCCGTAGTTTGGGGACCCCAGCTTTAGGGAATGATGTGCATGTGGCACGGACACAGGGTTGTGTGCTCTGCGGTGTCTGCTCTTGCTGTCCCGTGCCTTTCTCTGTGCAGAGCGGGTCCTTGAAGGACGTTCATTCAACATCTTTCTGTTCTAACATTGGTTGGAACTTAACTCTTGTTTCCATCTATGAGTCCATGGTGAGATTGGTTTCAATATAAAGTCACAGAGCCTGTTGACATTATTGATCACTGTAAAACAACTTCCTCTAAGTTAAAAAAAATGCAGTCCAACTTAGAAAAGCGTGCTCTGCATTTTGAGTGCGTCATTTGGGTCACAGGTAGGTCGTCTTGTTTCTGCTCAACCTTCCCTCAAAAAAAAAAAAAATGAAAGCAAAAGGAAGTAACAGGAAAAAACAAACGAAGGTTTATTGAGACATAGTCTAACCACCCCCACCCCACCCCAACAATATTTTAGGTTCCCGGACTCTGCCTCTTAAAGTCTGGGTGTGGAGGAAATGGAAACTCAGGCTAAATTGGTCCATTTAAAAATATGAGCCCGTGCCTCAGCTCCGTGGCAGCCGGGGATGGCTGTCAGCCAGAGGCGCAGGTTTGGAACAAAAGCCACCTTTGTGACAGCGGCCCTGCCTGTCTGAATGGCTCGATGGGACCATATCCCTCCCGAGGCAGGAAAAGCTTGCTCGGGGGTCACACTGGCCTCAGGTGAGACGGCGCTGGGTCTTACTCCTCAGTCCGTTTTTTAAAATCCTAACAGTACTATCAACATGTAAGGGAAAGGTCTTTGTTTTAAGTTGATGCGATGGAGTTACTATGGAGTTCCTCGTGTTTTTTGCGTGTGAGCAGCCCTGGGCCCAGTCAGCCGCATTCGTGTCCACGCGGCCTCCATCTCTGCCTGTGCGTTCTCGCCGGGGCCGTGGACAGGACGCCACCCACGGGCTCTTCTGTCCAGAGTGGCCCTGCGTCTCTGGTTGGGTGTTGGTTGTCTTGGTGCAGGCACGCGTTTGAGCAGCTGGTGGCTCTGGGTGTCCGTCTCATTGGGAAGTAGGACCGTTTTCCCAGAATGCGTTCTGCACGGAGATGCCTTTACAGTGTGTGTCTGTGTGTGTGTGTCTGTGTGTGTGTGTCTGTGTGTGTGATCGTAGGTGCTGCCCAATGCTTCATTTAGTCTCTAGCCTCTTAAAAAAAATGTTGGACATTTAAAAAATATAATTCTACCCTGCTAGAGTTGACAGAAATTTTGTGATATTCCAGGCACAGGGCAACAGAGGCCCAAAAGGTTGAACAGCTTGGCTGCGACCACAGAGAAGGCTGCCTTCCCAGAGCCGGACATGTTTTGAAAATTGTTTTGGTTGAAATTATTTTCAATCAGAAATGGAGGGATGCATATTAAGTGGAAAGCAGAGAACAAAGTACCTGGGAATCTAGGTCCGGCTTCTCTGCGTGGGTGGAGAATGGTGGCAAGACAGTCATGAACTTGGTGCTCAGAACTTGTGCAGGGGTCGACGCTGGGACTTCTTTAATGGCTTACAGGCCAGTCGTTGAAGGTCTCACCTTTAAGCTCTCCACCAGCCTTGGGGAGATGGTGTCAGTGTCATCTGCCACCCCGTCCTTTTCATAGAAGAGAAGATGGAGTCTCAGTAAGGTGCGGTGACTTTCACACAACTCCCAAGCGGCCGAACTGGCCCTGGGCTCTGCGTCCTGGGTGTGCTTGCTGTCCTCGGTGACAGGCACACACAGCAGGGAGACAGTCTCCACAGGGACTTTCCATCTGAAATAAGTTACAGCTCCCATGGGGGAAGAAAAGGTTTTCTTGGAAGATCATTTGAGGATACCTATATGTATTTCTGATGAGAGCGTACTTTTCCACGGTTTTAGAAAGTAAATGGTGTCTGTACTGCATGTTGTTTTGGAGAAGGAAGATGATAATCCCCCCCCCCCATTTTTCTGATTCCAGATAGTGGTCAGAAGCTCTATGTAAGGCTTTTCCAACGTAAATTCAGCTGGATTAAGGTGAATAAACTGGAATATGAAGAGATCGCCCCAGACCTAGCGCCTGTGGTCGGAGAACTGCGGCAAGCCCGCTTTCTGCAGACAGGTAGGCTGTGCTGAAGGCAGCAGAAGGTGAGAATGGTATGTGGAGGATCATGTTTCTGCAGGACCTGGTGCCATGTCCTGGTGCGTGCTCCATCAAGAGCAACTGTGTGCGTTTCCTACGCTGAGTGTTTAATCTCAGGACAAAAACTCTCCCTGTGACAGGACGCTGCTCTTCACCTCCGGGGGAAGGCGGCCAGGACAGCGAAAGGGCATCTGCTCTCATTTCCTTGACTGTCACAGGTTTAGGACCCGCAGCCTCTTAGGGACAGGGGTGGGGACGGGCCACTCCGGTTCCTCAGCAGTCTCCTTCCAGCAAGAATGTCCTCATCTCACGCAGATTCCTCAGGTTACAATGGAATAAAGCAGTTTGTTTGATGCTAATGTTGTCTATAGAAACCTTAACCCCCTCACAAGCCCACGCATGCACACACACGCATGCATGCACACACACACATGCATCACACACATGCACACCTCAGTTTGCAGATGATTGCCTCAGGGGTTGTTTAGTTGATGGAAGCCCCTGTGAGCGGCAGGTCACCTTGCTTACCTTCCCAGCGCCACCCAGTGCCCCCTGACTGAGCACATGTGTGTGGGGCACTTAGGTATGAGCAGAGGACACATGTCAGTCTTGGGTTCGAGGTGCTGGTGGTTTAGGGGAAATAGGCCAATCGAGGGAGAGCAGGTTTCCCTGAGGCAGAGTCTGACGTGGACACAGCCAGTGCAGAGGGCTGACGGCTGGTGGGCAGAGGCTGTGGGGACAGGGAGACAGACGGAGAGGCGTGTAAGCGCTCAATGCGGGGCCGGGCCAGGCGGTGGGACCCAGCACCCTGCACGGGCCGAGGCTGCCCGCATGGCAGTGCCGTCGGGGTCTCCTGGGAGGGCCGGGGCTGCCCGCATGGCAGTGCCATCGGGGTCCCCTGGGAGGGGCAGGGCTGCCCGCATGGCAGTGCCATCGGGGTCCCCTGGGAGGGCCGAGGCTGCCCGCATGGCAGTGCCGTCGGGGTCTCCTGGGAGGGCCGGGGCTGCCCGCATGGCAGTGCCGTCGGGGTCCCCTGGGGGGGCCGGGGCTGCCCGCATGGCAGTGCCGTCGGGGTCCCCTGGGAGGGCCGGGGCTGCCCGCATGGCAGGGCCGTCGGGGTCTCCTGGGAGGGCCGGGGCTGCCCGCATGGCAGTGCCATCGGGGTCCCCTGGGGGGGCCGGGGCTGCCCGCATGGCAGTGCCCTCGGGGTCCCCTGGGAGGGCCGGGGCTGCCCGCATGGCAGTGCCCTCGGGGTCTCCTGGGAGCTCGGGCCCCACGTGACCACAAGATCTGGTGCAGGTTCCAGAGATCTCCACCTCACCCTTCACAGGCATGCCCGGTGACTGTCAGGTGAGCCCTGACTTGCCTCTCAGTAACCTAGAAGCAGCAAACTGAAACCCCCGTGGCTCACGGTCACACGGGGTCAAGTCCACATCCGGCCTCTGATCCACACGGCCCTGTGCGTCTGGCGCTGGTGTCCCTCAGCTCACTGCTGCGGCCACTCTGCTGTCCCTGTTCTTCCACATGCCCAGTGCATGCCTGTCACAGCCTGGTACTTGCTGCCATAGGGGTCACCCTCACTTCATCCAGCTCTGCCCTTCTGACCACATGAGCACGCTGTTTAAGGTCACCTGGCCTCTCCCGGGTCTGTTTTGCTTGGTGGCCGTTGCCACCACTTGACGTTGACGTATCTGCTTGTTTGTCACGCTGGGAGGTGAGGTGCTGTGGGCAGGACTTGGTGGTTCACTGCAGGGCTCCAGGGCTGCAGAACGCTCCTGGCACGCAAGGTGTGCCCAGAGGCACCTCCTGAGGGGCACTGCCTGAAGCTGCCGGGGCCTCCAGTGGGGCCGGAAGGTCTGCTGCGGCCCAGCTGGGGGTCAGGAACGCGTCTGTGTCCACAGCCATGACACGGACGTGGATGGAGAGTGAGAGAGCCCGCGGAGGGAGGGCCCGGGCAGGGGACGGCGGTGGTGGCTGGCTCGGACGTGCTCCCCGCGGTCCAGTGGGAGGGTCTGTAATTCGAAAGACAGCAACGGCACCAGTGAGCTTTTAAGACGGGCGCCCACTCCATCGCGTGCCTCCCACACCTCTTTGTTTTATGCAGGTTTTCCTTTCCTCCTTCGCGAGGAGTTCTGTTACCGCTTTCCGAGTTACCTCTCTTTTGTACCCTTTAGTAACTGCTTTGGCAAACTGGTTGATATTTCCACAGTAGAACTGCATTTCACCTGCAGTTCCTTAAAGCAAATAAATAAAACTAGGAAAAGGCTAAAGTTCTTTAAAACTATTAAAAAAATTTTTTTTTCAGAATCAGAGTTGCAAGACCTCCCTGACGTGCTTGAGCTCCTCTCTGTCCCTGAACTGAGGGCCCTGGCGAAGACCTTCCGCGTGGCGAGCCACCGGCAGAAACAGCAGCTGGTGGAGGCCTTGCTCAGCCTGGCCCGCCAGCCCTCGGTCTGCATGTGGGGCAGGGGCCCACCTGGCGTCGGGGCAGTGATGTTGCAAAGGTGTGCTGGCTCTTGTTGTGTAAAGACGCGCAGACTCTCGGGGCGCCTGTGACGCGTGGTCGGCGTGCGTGCTTCGGAGCTGTCCCCATGGGTCCCTTTGCGATTAGCCTGCGTGGGCGGCAGCGTCTTCCCGCCGACAGCCCGTGCCTTCCTGGCTCTGGCGTCACAGCCCTGTGACACCGCGCGCTTGTCTAGACCCAGGGAGACCGGGAGGCACGGGGGTGCGGGTGCTGGGCCTTCTGTACATTCCAGTCTTGTTACTCGAGAAAAACGTGGGCTCAGCTACCGCTCTTGCAGGACATAAGGGGTTGAGTTCCTTGCGGCTTAGAATAATGAACGTCCCCTCATCTTTATTCTCTCTGGAAGTCATTTGTAAAATCTGACACCTAGTAGCTTAAAAACAGGAAGTGACTTCTCTCGTCTGGCGTCTACTCCTCAGGGCCAAGGACCTGGCAGGCGGCTCGCTGCGGCTGTGTGCGGGCCCGCGGGCTGTGTTCTCCCGCGCTCTGCTGCTCTTCTCCCTGACGGACGACCTGGAGGAGGAGGAGGCTGCCTGTGGCGGGCAGGGGCAGCTGTCCACTGTGCTGCTGGTCAGGCTTGGCCGAGTGGCGTTTCCTCAGTACACTGTCAACCGGAGCACCCGTGTCTTCCAGGACAGGGACGACCTCATCAGGTCAGGGCACAATAGCTTGCTGTCACAGCTACATGTCTGTAAACTCGCGAGAACTATAGTATTTCATGGTTTTCTTTCCAAACACAATAGAAACGTAAATTCATAGAACAGTTATTTTGTTATCTTTCTGCCTGATGTGGATACATGTCTGAGACTATAAAGAGAATGCAGAAACGTGCTTCAATGACAGTGGCCAATACCAGTGAGTTTTGGGTCAGAGCTGCAAACATTTCCCCTGGCATATGTTCCCAGAGAACTCCGGCAGGGAGCGCTTTTAAAAATGTAGGCATCTGGCCCTGGCTGGTTGGTTCAGCAGTAGAGCGTTGGCCCGGCGTGTGAGGGTTTCAGGTTCAATTCCCATCTAAAGCACACAGGAGAAGCACCCATCTGCTTCTCCACCCCTCCCCCTCTCCTTCCTCTCTCTCTCTCTCTTCCCCTCCCGCAGCCAAGGCTCCATTGGAGCAAAGTTGGCCCGGGTGCTGAGGATGGCTCCATGGCCTCTGCCTCAGGCGCTAGAATGGCTCCCGTTGCAACGGAGCAACACCCCAGATGAGCAGAGCATCACCCCCTGGTGGGTATGCTGGGTGGATCCCGGTCGGGCGCATGTGGGAGTCTGTCTCTCTGCCTCCCTGCTTCTCACTTCAGAAAAATACAAAAAAAAAAAAAAATGTAGGCACCTGAACACACCTGCCTCGTGAGTACGCCCTCGGCATGAACGAGTTTGAATGAAGATGAACGTTCTCACAATAACGCTTCAGATAAAGCCAATGCCAACCTCAGTACCTGTACCTGACTCATATATCTGACAGGTTAGAAATTTTCACCCATCTGTACATAGACTCAGTGGACATTTGGTTTGAGTAGCAAATGCAGGTTTCAATAACAAATGGTATAGGTATTACAGTACAAAAATACTTGCTCTGGCCGGATAGCTTGGTTGGTTAGTGTCATCCTGCTAGGCAGAAGTTGCTGGTTCGCGTGGCGATTGGGACACATGCAGGAACAGGTCAATGTTCTTGTCTCTCTAAAATCAATAAATAAAAATCAGAAAAAAAACCCAACTTGCATTTCCTATAAAATAAAAAAGAAAAATAAATTTGAATTTCCTAAAATGTTACCTCTGATCCTTCATTTGAGGTTTATGACTCAGATGAGCTGAGCTCGAGTCTGGTGTCTGATTGCAGGAAAGTCGTTTGTTGTCTGGTCTCCAGTGCTGTTGAAATGAGTGCTTCAAAGCAGTGTCGGTACAAACTGGTTTTAGCCCATTTTGCATGAGGCGGCAGGAAGCTCAATCTCTTGTTTGTGTTCACCTGGAATAATCTTTTTTTGTTGAATTTTCTAGGATGGATATTTCCTCTCACCCTGATTTTAGTTGTCTCTTCACTTTTAGTGACTCTACTTTGCTCTTTGTGAGCCTGAACTTGGCAGCCAAGTTCCAGTCTCTAGTCTAGACCAACGAGCCGTGATGCCACTCTGCCTGCTTCCTCCCCTGTAGAAGGGGGGTGGTCACAGGTATTCCTACACACACACGTGGCTGCCCCCGAAGAGCTGAGAGCCTCAACTGTGGGGGTTTCATATTTCTTAGTGTGGCAATTACCATTACAGCTGAAGATTACCTTTTAATTCTATGATTGACAGAACTGTGGCTGACAAGTTCAAAAGTTGAGTGTAGAGATAGGAAGGAAAAAATAAAGCACACTCTTAGCCCTGGCTGGTTGGCTCAGTGGTAGAGCGTCGGCCTGGCGTGTGGAAGACCCAGGTTCGATTCCTGGCCAGGGCACACAGGAGAAGCGCCCATCTGCTTCTCTACCCTTCCCCTCTCCTTTCTCTCTATCTCTCTCTTCCCCTCCCACAGCCAGGGCTCCATTGGAGCAAAGTTTGCCCGGGCGCTGAGGATGGCTCCATGGCCTCCGCCTCAGGCGCTAGAATGGCTCTAGTTGCAAGAGCAACACCCCAGATGGGCAGAGCATCGCTCCCTGGTGGGCATACCGGGTGGATCCTGGTCAGGCGCATGCGGGAGTCTGTCTGACTGCCTCCCTGCTTCTCACTTCAGGAAAATACAAAAACAATAAATAAATAAACCATACCCTTTTTTTTTAGAAAGGTATGCTGAAGGTAATAAGAATAATTAAAACTCAAAGGGTCTTAATATGTCAGTGGGTTTGGACTTGGCACACTTGAGGAAGGGCAGTTGCTAACACCTGGTAACATGGTCCCAGGCCCAAGGGCATGTTCTGCCCTTCTCTCTACTTGAAATAACTGCTCGTTCTCTTCTTGACTCAACAGTATCCGTGAGGTGCGTGTTGAGCACCTGTTGGGTGTCACGGTGGGGGGGCTGTCACACAGACAGGATGGGATCTCACCGTGGTGGGGCTGCCTCTCCCCCGGGGCAGATGGGAGATGGGCTGGCAGGAGACGGCGCACTTTGTAGCAGAGTCAGGCAGACAGCCTGTCCCTGGAGAGAGGACACGGGTTGAGACAGGAGAATAAGCAGTCAGTTGGGCAAAGGTCTGGGTGGCCATGTCCAGGCGACACGGGAGCGTGCACACGGCCCTGAGGAAGGGGACAGCTTGCTGGGCTGGAGAAAGTCCGATCTCTGTGGCCAGAGCCCCGAGGGCCGTAGTGGGCGGGGTCCCACAGGGCCAGGGCGCTCGGCCTCAGAGTCCCTGGGAAGCTGACGCTGGTTCCACGTATGTGACGGGACACATCATGTCCTAACACGGTGTGATGCTTTCATCCTCCCGTGTTAGTGATTGCCTGCTCCCATGAAGCTACGGGTTCAGTTGTTAGTAGAATACAATTTAGGTAATTTTATTCTAATTTTTTTCAAAGGCATGCTTTCTGCCCTTCTGCATTAGAACTAGTGGGATGTGGAAATGTTTTATGTAAGGGCTCCTTCTGGTCTGCAACTCGGATGGCGTGGGCTCTTTCTCCAGATACGCAGCTGCCGCCCACACGCTGAGCAGCATTTCTGCCGCCATGGCCAACGGCCGCTGGGAGGAAGCCCACGCCCTGGCTCAGGGTGCCAAGAGAGACTGGGACGCCCTGAGAAACCACCCTTCCCTGAGGTGAGGTGCTGTGTTTTTAGGTGCCTGTAAAAACTGACATACTGACGAAGTTGTTCCAGCCACTCCAGGTGATTTTCTTCATGAAGAACTTTCTCTTTTTGCTCTGTGGCCAAAACTGCTGGGGAGGTGACCGTCCTGGATGTTTTGCACAGAGTTAGAGGGCTGTGTAGAGACAGGAGGAAATGTCTGTGAGCCTGAGGGGATTTCATAGAGTTCAGGGAAAAGTGGGCATACAGGGGGGCTGTCCGCTGGCCACCTGTGGGTGTGCTGGCTGCCCTGACCGGCCAGCTGAATTGAACATGGCGGGGGGGACCCAGGAGCAGACGGGCATTGTGGGAAGCATAGCAGATGCGGTCTCTCAGTAGAAATTCAAGTATAGGTGTTCTGAGAAAGAAAACTGAATTGAACATCTGCCAAATTTCAAGGACACAGCACACGATCTTTCATTTTCTTTTATTTGTGGGATAAATAAACATACCCCACATATAAGAAATTTTCCCTTTATTGTTACATGGTGGTGAGAAAATTAGTGTTATTAAATACATCTTCCAAAAGGAATGTTTCGGAAATGTTTATGAAAATAATATTGACTTAAGAGCCATCGCCAGGAAATGGCGTTGACTGTTTGGACTGAATGTTTTGTCTGTATTTTGTTTGGGAGTATCCTGTAATTCAGACAGAAGAAGGAACCGTTTCCTTAGAGGCCCTCTAGAAACAAGGTGACCAATGTCGCCCTGGTGTACACTGTGACATGCATATGTGTTGGAGGGTCTGCTTCAGATGATTTCAGTAAACGTGTTCACATTTCTCAGGCCAGAGGAGTTAGTAGGTGACTTTCTTCCTTTTAAAAAAGACAAGATGTCATAGCCAGGAAGTTACTGCATTTCCCCACGTATAAGATGCTCCCGTGTATAAGACGCACTTTTATTTTGGGGCCCAAAATTTGAAAAAAAAAATGTATTACACAAAGTTATAGAACTTAAGTTTTATTCATCAGGAAATTCATACAACTCCTCATCCACACAAAAAAGTGGGAAATGCAAGTAAAAAAAATAAATCTACAACCACTGTATAAGATGCACCTAGTTTTTAGACCCCAAATTTTTCAGAAAAGTGTGCGTCTGATACGTGGGGAGACACGGTAGCTTGCTGCGTAACAGGTGGGGAGGCCTCTCTTCTGGGATGGACTCATTCTCCTTTTGGCTTATTTCGACCATTGAAAGACGGGGAAACCGCGATTAGTGTGCACAATGCAAAAGGTCCAGTGGCCGGACCCAGGTTCGGTCTGAGGGCCGTGGTCTGCTGCCGTGCCTCAGAATCCGACCGTCTGTTCCCGTGTTCCCGTCCCGCTGCCTCCGTGGTCCGGGAGCTGGTGCCGCCTGGGAGCACGCGGCGATGGTGTGGAGGACACACCTGTTGAGAAGACAGGCGTCCGGTCCTCCCCTCACTGCTGAGGACGTCTCACGGTGCGCACACCAAACCCCCGTTTCAGGTACCACGAGACTCTGCCGCTCTTCCTGCGGCGTTTCACCGTGGGGTGGATGTACACGAGGATTCGGTCCCGGGCCGTTGAAGTCCTGCAGAGACTCCACATGTACGGGGTGAGGACACAGACATCCACCTGGCTTTCCGGGGATGTGTCCATGGCAAGCTGCGCAGGGGGGTCCAGCAAGCTCTTGACATTTCCACGGACACTTCCCATGGGCCCCAGCTGCCTCCCGGGGGAGTGGGACATGGCTGCAGGCGGACAGCTGACCTGTGAGCTGACGAGGATGCCCGGTGTGTTTCGGCCCACTCTAGGGGTCGTCCTCGCCTTCCTGGGGACAGGAAGCTCCGCTCTGAATACATGTTGCCAGTCTGGTGTTTCCTTGGGTGTGTGACTAACGAGCTCCTTCCACTGTTGCAACAGGAGGCGGTCCAGGAACTGGAGGAGCTCTTGTCCCAGACAGTCTACTGTCCTGACCGCAGGGGCCGCTGGTGGGACCGGCTGGCACTCAACCTCCACCAGCACCTGAAACGTCTCGAACCGGTTGGTACTCGGTAGCTGTGGACACCTTAAACGTCGGGCTGTAATAAGGACATTTTTAACAAGGTCACTAACACAAGTGTGGTGATGGGGGTGGGAGACTTGCTTCCGCCCCATGGTCACTGATTTGGGAACAGGGCTGGCCGCTGACCTATGCTGGGATGCGGGACTTCACCTAGGCCTGAGGGGCCAGGGGCAGGAGGCATCTCCACCCCCAGTAGGCGCTTTCCAGAACCGTGCTTTTGGTTTTGGAAATGGTGGCTTTGTTGATGGGTGCAGGGGGCCCCCAGGTAGCGAGGTTGCTGCAAGGCGTCTTGTTACAGGTGCTTCCTGGGGGACGCTGCACTCTGGGGGTGCTGTGCACTGCTCCCGAGCAGGCCACTGTCTTCCGGGCACTGCTGTTCTCCGTGACAGGGGTCTGGGGAGTCACGGGGCCCCATTAGGGACACCCTGTGGCCAAGCGTTACGGGGCCAGTGAAGGCAGCGGCAGCTGAGCCGGCACCACAGTGGCCCTTTGTGTGGCCGCCTGAGTCCCCGTCTCCATGGCAGCCTGGCACTTGCCAGGATGGAGGGGCAGTGCCTCTGGGAGCTTTTGTTCTCCCGGCAGGTAGCTCAGCAAGGGAACCAGGTGACGTCAGGCTGGAAAACGGACCCGGGCTGTGGACGTGTGTCGGGCTGTGGACTGTTGAGGGGAGCAGAGGAGGGCGGGGTGCCCCTTACCCCGTGGTGTCACGCAGCAAAATCCGCAGGGGGGGCAGCCCGCCCGGGAGGCTGCGTCTCTCACGTCATGAGGTTCAGAGGAGGGGGACCGCTGTGCCCTCACCCGGGTTCCAGCAGGAGTGTTGACACGTGTCCCGGAGGAGGCCGAGTCCCACAGCCTGTGGAGCGAGGGAGGCCTCAGTTCCCGTCAGCCTCTTCCCAGGGAGCTCTGGCCACGTGCACAACGTCGTCATCCTCCTACGCTCTCCACCTCCCTGCCTTCCGCCTGGTGCTCCCGCCAGGCCAGGCCAGGCCGTGCCGGAGCGGCCCTGCTGCCCCTCCCCGTGCCGGCCCCACGGGCTCTGGCCCCTGCCTGGGCGCTCTCGGTCTCCCCAAGGGTGTAGCGGCTGAGACCTGATAGGAAGTTGTGTCCGGAGCACGCCCAAGATGCTCCCGACATTTTTAGTTGGGAACCGTGATTCCAGAGGGACATCCACATGGCTGCTTTGTCCACTGCTGATCAGAAAACCTGTGACTAACGGTGGGGTTTCCTGTCGCACGAATCGATGGACGCGGCCACAGGGTCCCTCCGGGGCCTGATGTGGGACCACGTTCTTCGCTAGGCTGCCAAGTGCATCGCAGAAGGGCTGGCAGACCCCCAGGTGCGGACAGGACATCGCCTGTCACTCTATCAGAGAGCCGTGCGCCTGAGAGAGTCCCCGAGCGCTCGGAGATACTGGCACCTCCTCTGTCAGGTGCCGGAAGTCACCGTGCAGGACGTGACACACGTGAGTCAGCATCCTGTTCCTGAGTGAGCCAGCCCGGGAGTGATGTTCAGTGTCACCTCCTGTTCAACGCAGACCGCCGGTGCTCCCGTAGGACAGTGGCTCGGCCACAGTTCTGTTCTCACACCAGCCCCCCCTCGGGCGGGGCTGGCTAGTGGGTCTGCTCAGGCATTTCCCTGCGTCGAGTGAGAGGCTAACAGCCTTGATCCGTTTATCCTTTGTGGTCAGGGCACCGGGAGAGCCGCTCTGGGGTCCTCATGCTTCCTAGGGACGCATCCTCGCAGGCACCACGGGCAGGTCCCACGCCCTCCAGCTGCCGAGAAGGGGCGGGTTTGGGGCACGTAGGACATTGTTCTCAGGACATCAGTCCAGTCTAAACCCTCAGCTGCAGTGAGGCTCACGGACGGCCCCCTGCTGCCGTCACAGGTGACCATCACAGGCCGGCTGTGCCCGCAGCACGGGACGAGCAAGTCAGTGTTTGTGATGGAGGCCGGGAGGGCCCCCGCCCCCGCCACAGTCCTGTGCTCTGTGGAGGAGCTGGCACTGGCCCACTACAGACGCAGCGGCTTCGACCAAGGTAACCAACGCCAGGTCCTGTCCTGGCCACCCGGTCACCCGTGGTCCCTGTCAGCTGCCAGCCTCCCGCCAGTCCCCTGCAGAAGACACTGCTGACCGGGAGGGTGTGGGAGAGAATCGGACTCACCGTGGCTGTTAAAGACGGTCTTCCGTTCAGCCGTGCAGAGTGGTGCGTGGTGGGGCCCAGACCCAGGGACACGGCTGCTCCCACATTCTGAGTGTCACGTGGGAGGGAGGCAGCTGACATGTTGCCCACAAACAAAATGTTCAAGTCCAGGGCTTGGGGCCCGGGCCAGGCTGTGTCTGATGGGAGGGGCTCTTCGCGGCCGGGCACGGCTGTAAGGAGGCAGAAGGACCAGGAACCCAGAGCAGGTGCACAGCGTTTTAATTCCCATGGTTAGCGAGGCTCCTGTGGGGGACACACAGTATTTAGAAATGAGCTGGGAATGGCGTGCAGATGGTGTTCGAGTCCAGGATAGTCCTGTGGCTCCTTCGAGCTGACTGGCGGGTCGCGGTGACGGTGCTCCCACAGAAGGGAGACCGCCCGTTCTTGTGTGCTGGGCCCTAGGGATCCACGGGGAAGGGTCCACCTTCACCACCCTGTACGGCCTCCTCCTGTGGGACGTCATCTTCATGGACGGGGTCCCAGACGTCTTCAGAAACGCCTACCAGGTAACCAGCCTGGTTCCCGGGCCCCAGGCCTGTGTTCTGTAGGTGAGCACACACTTCTGCACATCGGTGAGTCATGCCCACCTGGACCACCTGTCTGCAGCCACCCAAAACCTGCCTCTCATGGCCTTTATGTCACCATGCTGGTTCCACTGACCTACCTCACCCTCCCATTCAAAGCAGGAGCGTTATCTGCGGCTTTGACCTGAGCACCTGTCTGGGTCCAGGTGTCAGGTGCTGTGACAGGCGCTGTTTGTCACGTCTGTCTACTTGGAGTTCACCAGCGTGACACGCTGCTCTTGCAGTAGGATTATGTGGTTGTTACGCATCCCCTGAGGACAGGGCCACTCCCCAGCTCTGGGCTCTGAGCATCCCCGATGTGTCGGTTCTTGGCAGGCACTTCCGCTGGATTTGTGCACGGATGGCTTCTTCGCGAGCAGGAGGCCCACCATCGAGGCCAGGCTGCAGCAGATCCACGGGGCCCCCACCGAGCACCTGCGGGCCTGGGTGGCTGCCACCTGGCAGGCCCAGGAGGGCCGTGCGGCATCCATCGTCAGCTGGGACCGCTTTGCTTCTCTGCAGCAAGCTCAGGTGATAGCCTGCATGCAGGACACAAGTACACGTGTGTGTGTGTGCATGCCTGTTCATGACAGCCCCCCAGCTCTGATGCCAGTCACCAGTGGGGGCACGTTAGGCACATGAGCCCCAGTCACGCCTCCTCCCCTGGCCGACCGCAAAGACGCTGCCCCTGTCCCTGTGGCCTCGATGTCATCCCTGTCACGCTCCGAGTGCTTGCCCACAGCTCCTCTTCCCCTGCCCAGCAGAGCTGCGGGGGTCCCAGCCAGTGGTTCCAGCAGCAGAACCACAGCTGGTGTCTCTGGAACCCGTTACCCCGTCCAACAACCCCTAGGGCACCTCAGGGCCTCAGTTACTGGGGAGCGGCTGGTTACCCATGTATCGTCTTCAGGACCTGGTTTCCTGTTTGGGGGGCCCTATCCTGAGTGGCGTGTGCCGGCGCCTGGCTGTGGACTACCGGCACTGCCGGGGGGGCCTGCCCGACCTGGTGGTGTGGAGCTCCGAGGACCACCGCTGCAAGGTCAGTGAGCCCCAGGGGACAGTCCCACGTGCAGGCTGATGAGCACCTTCACCCAAGGCCACACCTGGCCACTTCATGCTCGGCTGTGTGTGATGGAATCCCTAGCACTGCTGGACGGAGCGCGGGCTCCTTGGGTGGTGGGGGTCCCCCATTCCTTGCCTGTGAGCGGCATCTCTCCCCAACAGCAGCCGGCGTGAGCGAGGTGGAAGTCCATCTCCTCTAACCTGACCTGGAAAGTGACCGTCCACCACTTTTGCTGTATTCTACTGTTGGAAGCAGGTCACCAGGGGCAGCCCCCTTGGGGAGGCACTGTGTAGGCATGCACGTGAAGGGGCCAGGATGGGGAGCTATTTTCAAAGCTCCCCGAGTGGGCACCTCACGTGTCGCAGGCCCAGCTGCTGCCCACTGCAGGTTTAGAGATTGAAAAAAAAGAATTGTGGACACACACCCTTCATTAGATACAGGTCATCCCGGTCTGCGGCCTGTGTTTAGTCCTCTTCATAGTGTCCGTTTACGAGCAGACATTTTACACGGGCCGCGACGCAGCAGGACTAACGCGTACACAGCTCGTGAGCTGTTCTGGCTCACTCAGTACGCGGCTGTCCTGTCTCTGTCAGACACTGACGACTCTGCCTCTGCTCCTCCAGCTGGTGGAAGTGAAGGGCCCCAACGACCGCCTCTCGCACAAGCAGATGGTCTGGCTGGATGAGCTGCAGAGGCTGGGGGCCGACGTGGAGGTCTGCAACGTGGCGGCCACGGGGGCCAAGGGCTCAAGCCTGCGCTGAGCGCCGCGGGCCAGCGGGAGCCTTGCCGTACGGGACCTGAGGGCCTCGGCAGCAGACAAGTGATGGTGTCACCTTTAGTTTGCACTTTGTTGTCGGAAAGAAAGCGGATAGTGGTCTTGGTGCTGGCCTGGGTACCCGCCCCAGTTCCACATGGCGGGTGATGGGAGATATCCATGTGATTGGACTCAGGAGGGGACCCGAGCGTTTGGAGAAGTGTGCACCATTCCTCTCTGTTGAAAACACTCGTTTTCCTGTGAGGCTCGACCCGGCCAGCTGTTCCATACTCCCGTCTCAGGGTGACCCAGAGAAGGCTTGGGAAGTTGACATTCTGATTTCTTTAGGAAGATCCAAGTCTCCTGAAGTCCTCATAACATTGGTCAGGCCTCAGTCACGAGAGGAGGGGACAGTCTCTGTCCCCGCCCTTTCTGGGAACAGCCCTGATGACTAGGTCAAGGGCAGTTCTCTGTAGGGAAGGTGTAGGGACGGGCCCAGCAGGCAGGGCCAGGGTCCCGGTCCCCACCGACCAGCTCTGGGACCTGGGACATCAGGAAGACATTGCTCTCAGCTTTTTAATTTATTAGGTGGGATGAGAAGTTCAGCCGTGGTCCGCGGCCTTCACCACAGCCAGTTGTGAAGGGGTATGGGAAGGGTCAGTGGTCACTGCTCAACTTCAGTAGCAAGAACGCTGGGTGGGTTTCTCACACACACACACGCACACACACATGCACGCACACAGACAGCTGCCACACCCGCACACACTCAGGGACAGCCAGAAGGAGACGGCTTTGCCCCTGGAGTCACGACGTGTTTGTGGTGACTTCACAGCAAAACGACAACCGGCAGCTGGGGAAGTTTTATTCAACGGTCAGCATTTCCTTCACACTCCTCTCTGCTGGACAACAAGCCGCCTCCTGCTCCTCCTACCTGAACTCGAGCCAGGGTCTGTTTCAGGCACAAAGGTTTTAGTTTTCTCTACAAGTTCAAGTTTGGCTACCAGAGGTGACCACGGCCCAAGCGGGCGCCTCCCTCCGCAGGGGGGTGTGGTGAATGTGACTAGTTCCCACTGTTAGCGCAAGCTAACATACTTCTTAAATAAAGTTAAGACATTTTTGGTTTTAAAATTGGTTTCCATCGTAAAGTAACAGTAAGACATTGTATACACACCTGTAAGGTCAATGCTGGAGTCTGAGCCGTGGGGCACAGCGTACATCCCCTGCAGGTACTGTTGCTACGGTGACCCCATGCGGCCTGCGGGGCCGGACAGCCGCGCAGCAGCTGGGACATAAGGCTGAGAGTTGTTTTTCCTGTTACGCACGGCGAGCGGTTGCACAATAATCATACAACCACCATCACGTCACTACCTCTGATGATCATACAAAAATATGCACACTTCCTATCTGAAAATAGCATTCATAGTACCTAGTTTTTCAGCTTGTAAATCAAAAACTTACTAAAGGAATCGAAATAAAGGTATGAAGGGAAGAAAATTAGAGACCGCTCAACCTTCTCCGAATGTTAACACACCGAGAACAAGTCGTGGTGGTGAGAAAGCAGCTTCATGAAGAGGGAGAACCCTTCAGCACACTTCCGATGGCAGGACAGTCGTGAGGTGTTTGGAGGGGTGGGACTGGTCTCCTGGGAGGACTGTGGAACGTTTGGTGGCAACAACGCTGTCACGCAAACTGGAGAAAAGCCTTTGCTTTCTAGGCAGCACGTTGGCACAAACGCTGGGTTGACCCCACAGGACGAATTTCCTAAGACACCACGTAGGAACGTGTGTCCCTGAAGTCCAGAGGCATTATCAAACAACTTGTAAAAGGCAGATAATTCAAATGGAAACAGCTATGCACTGCATGGAAAGGTAGAACACTTTTTAAAAGACTTGTTTAGAAGAGGACCCAAGTTAGCCAGACACTGCTATAGACTTTGAGAGCACAGACGGCAGTTTAAGGAAGTGACAGCCGGACACTGCTATAGACTTTTAAAGCATAGGTGGCAGTTTAAGGAAGTGACAGCCGGACCTGAACACACTGCTGCTCCTCGGTCCCCTCGTGGTGCTGTGACCAAGTGTGTGTGTTGTAGGGGGCCCTCTTGCTGTTTATTAAATGGCAGTGTTGTAAGGACATTTTTATTCCTGTTCTCCACTCCTAAGCATGAAGACAGCTGCCCGAGGGGGGACCTCTGTGCGGGTGACCTGGCCCCTGACCTCATCAGTTTTATCCAGGGCAAGTGCCAACAACAGTCGGCCACACTGGAAACACTGAGGAGCCCCTTTCTGGGGGGGGGCCCCTCTGTGCAGGCACACCCCCCCCAGCCAACCACCACAGGCCGGCCATGACTTCTGAGGGATGACAGTGGCCTTGGAGACAGACTCCTGGCTCCTGGGATGAACTCAGTGTGAAAAGCCCTTTTCTAATACGCAGTGGGATTTTAACTCCCTAATTTCAAAAACCAATTATATTCAACAGTATTGTTCATACCTTAATATTAACATCAAAGGCACTTCTAAGTTAAATACAGTGTCTACAGCAAATGCTTTTAAAGTTAACAGTGCATATCATTTTAAAGTTAGTCCTAAGACGTTAAGAACACACTCAGGATTTGAAGATGGAGGGATCTAGGATAAATTATGGTGTCCCAACACGGAGCCCTCAGGTGAGTTCAGTTAGAGACGAGAAAGCAACCAGAAACCACACGCATACTCACGCCTCCTGTGGGTTATCGACGCTTCCTGAAAATACGCTAACCGTGAACTTAACTTTCCCAACACCTGCTTCTCTCGGGTGCACACCTGGGGGTCAGGTAAGCACTGGCAGGTGGCAGGAAACAGGGACGCAGACACATCTGACTGATCTGCCCACAGATTACCGGACGCTGAGCCTGACCTAACAGGACAGACAGAGGAAGGACACCAAACCTGAAACGTGTGTCTGTCTCCTAAGAACAGTGAAAGAAACACAACTCGACATGTCCAACGTTAGTGCAAATCTCAAGTTACTCTTCTGTATAGAATCACTAGAGCTTCAAAGGCCTAGGTTAGCGACTGTAATTCAGAGGGGAAAGTTTCTGGCTTCCCTCGTGGTGTGTGGGAAACGGCCCTAGTCCTCGTTCACTAGTGTCTCGGTGGACAGCCAGATCTTGGCCCCACTCAGAAACTTGCTCAGCGGCGTTCCTGAAATGCTCCGTCTGCACAGGTTGCCGACGGGTGAGAAGGGGAAGGAGGAGGAGAGAAACTCGGGCGTCTCAGCGGTGTCGTGGGGGCCGCGGGCCCGGAAGTACATCCTGCTCTGGTCCAGCTCCGAGTAGCAGGCCTGCAGGGGGCCGGCCCGGCGCTGCCGCAGGGTCCTGCTGAGCACATCCACCTCGTCGGCCAGCAGCGAGAGCTTGTGGAAGGCGGTAACGGAGCCCCCGCGGTGGATCTGGGCCTCAGGCACCCAGCGGAGGTAGCACAGTTTCCACAGCTTCACGTGCACGCCAGACAGACGCGGCAGAAGGACGCCGTGCAGGTCGGCCGGCTTGGAGAACCACTCCCGGAAGAACGTCTCCATCCCTCCATCCTGGCCCTCGGCCAACAGAGTGGGGGCCGACAGAGCAGGGGCCGGGGCGGCCTTCCCTCCCAGTATCAGTGAGTTTCTCCGCGGGAGGGACTCTTGGTCACTGATGAGTCCGTTTTTGAAGGAGGCTGGCATTCCTCTCAGCGTGGAGCTGTAGTTTTTCTGCACGGGGGAGAGGGGAGCATTACTGTCCGCGGCTTCCCTTCTCAGAGACAGCAAAGGCGCGCCGGCAAACAGCGCGGGGCTACGGGACACTGGTGGAGTCCGGACAGAGGACACTGCTCCTCCCTTCCACGCCGTTCCAGCCCCTCATGGGGCAGCCTTTCGCCTGGCGCTGCCCTGCCCCCACCAGCCGGCACCGAGCGGGAGGGGTGCTCACATGCACATGGCTAAGGTTTCTGGCTCAGAACCCTATCCTGGCTGACTCTGGAAAGAACAGGCAGATGGACAGGTTTCAGGAGTGAGCCTCCAGGCTGAGCTGCAATCAGCTGACTCTCAGACGCCCAGAAGAAAAGTCAGAGTCTATCCGGTCAGTTAAGAAGGAGTGACCTCTCAAGCCTGCACTGAAGGCGTGGCACGGGAGGGACTTGACTTTCATGCTCTGTTCTACACAAGGCCCTGGCTGCGGGCAGTGCCAGGCCCCTTGCTAGTGCTCCCACCAGTTACCTGGGTCCGCCGGAAGGACTGTGCCGAGCCGTTCTGCACCCGGGGCGTGCTCCTCCCAACGTACAGCGGGTTGTGGAAGAGGGTGCGGTCCTTGGCTGTGAACTGAAGGGACCAGTCCCACACCGAGGGAAATTTTAAACCCTTCTCATCACCCAATTGGATATTTTTGCTTATAGCAAATTCCTGTAAAATGAAATTGTTGAACCTCTGTGAGAGCCGCCACAAGAAAGGTATGCTCCCACGACTTCCTGTTCTTGGACGGCTGCTCACCAGCAGACAAGCCACCTTCCAGAGCCAGAGCGACTCCAGCCCACGGAACCATGCGCTGTCCTTCCAGAGCAGGGGCTGCCAGCTCTGCAGGCCCGAGGACACCCACCCCCGCGTGAGCGAGCATGTCCTCGTCCCGAGAACACGGAAGCCAGGCGTCTGGGCCGTGAGGTGCTACTACGAGAAGTCAGACTTCATGAATGTGGTGACATGTGTCAAGGTCCCTCTGGGACTGCAGCATCCTACTGGCTACGCACATGATGACACATGTGCACCATCACCTGCTGGGTGTAGAACCGGTGAGCGACTCAGCAGAACTTCCCCTGGGAGCAGTCGCTCCATGTCCCTCCCACTGCATTCTCACGGAGAGCCACATGTCACTACCTAGGGCCCTTGGTACCGGGATCACAGTGCAGGGGCCGGGAGGCTCGTGCAGCCTGGTGACCTGCTGCCCATTCTGCCCAGCACGACAGAGCCAGGCAGCACTGTGCTGTGGGAGACAGGTGATGGCCTTGCTGTCAGCCGGCCCATGCTCGCCTGCCTCTCTGAACCCACACGTGGCACAGACACAGCTGTGTCCCCATGACCTGGGAAGGACTGTCCTCACACAGGGTCTCTCTGATTACTGGGCAGCCCAAAGGTGAAAATATAAACGCAAAAGCACAGTATTTCACACAGTTAAGACAAACTCACATCTGTAAACTACTTTAACATAATAACGTATGTCAGAAAAAAATACATAAACCACTCGCTCATAAAAAGAAAACAAATTCCTAGATTTCCAAGTCTTCAAATAATTCAGAAAACTCATTCGTTATGGCTTTGCTGTAGCTAAAATAATTTTAAGTTATAAATTTTACACCGCTCACAAAAACTAGGGGATCAGGGACCCTGCAGACACTCCAGTACTTTCAGCCTTTTGTACAGTGCGTTTTCATCAATGAAATACAAGTTGGTTTTGCGATCTCATTTGCATAATTGGACAACTTTCTTTGACTTGTGGTTTGCTTTTCTGACATTCTTTTAATAAAAAAGAATCAAATGTTTCTTTTTTTATGGCTTCATATTCATTTTGAAACGCTCCCTAATTTTTGTGAGCAGTGTACAAATGCAAGTTGTCCTTCAAGTCCATCTCGAAAGAGCTGCAAAAGCCAAGCCATGGCCCAGGCCCCTACCGTGCTCTGCTTCACGCGCTGGTGCGGGGAGTTGAAGAGGAAGGTGCCCAGCAGCGGGAGGCGGGTGCTGTCGCCCAGCACGGCCAGGTAGGTCTCGGAGAACTCGAAGGCGGCCGGGTGCTGGTCCAGCAGCTGCCACGTGGCATCCAGGAACAGCAGGAACAGGGGGGACTGGCAGGGCAGAGGCGAGGGTCACCTGGTGGGTCCTTCGTCCCACATCCACATTCCCGTCTGTCACGGATGCTGGGGGACGTGACTGACACCTGAGCAGGAAGCGCTGGCCTGGGCGGGGCCGAGGGCCTGCACAGAAACTGAACGCGGCCAGGCCAGGCCACACGGACGCTTGGCCTGACACACATCTCCCCGCTGCCCAAGAAGCATGTGTACAGACGGGCAGAGCACAGGGAAGAATGCATCTCAGCCCAGCCTGGAGACAGCTCTTTAGGTCATAAAGCCACCACCCAAACCCAACTGCTGTCACGAGCTGTGTCTGGCCCTGCAGGCTCTGCTTCCAGAACCTTCTGCAGTGTCAGAGAACACAGGCTGCGCCTGCGCACAGCCGCTGACGCCCACCAGGACTCCCCAGCGTTTCCCAAGCTTCCAGCTGAGGTTCCCCACGTTCTACGGTTTGTCCCTGAACGTGACATGTCACAGTCATTCACAGCCTGATGGGGGACCCTGGCAGCCATCGCCCCAGCTGTTACAAGAACACCCCTCTTAACTTCCCATCTCGTCACTGTGTCCCCAAGCAGCCACGTCACCCTGACAGGCCAAGGCCATCACGGCCAACGACAAGAGCCGGCCAGGAGTGCGGCCGGTGCAGAGTGCAGCGAGCGGCCAGGGAGAGGAAGGTGGGCTCTCACACACCTCCTGTGCTGCTCTGAACTGCAGAAGAGCCCACGCTGCTCTCCGAGCACCTCCCCACTCGGGTGGCCTCAGTCCCCTCCCTGGGCAGCCACAACACTGTCATCAGCATTGCTGCTCGGCACTGCAGAGGAGCCCACGCTGCTCTCCGAGCACCTCCCCACTCGGGTGGCCTCAGTCCCCTCCCTGTGCAGCCACAACACTGTCACCAGCATTGCTGCTCGGCACTGCAGAGGAGCCCACGCTGCTCTCTGAGCACCTCCCCACTCGGGTGGACGCAGTCCCCTCCCTGGGCAGCCACAGCCCTGTCACCAGCATGCCCCCTCCCCCATCGGGACGCAGTGCAGCCGTCAGCCCGGAGAGGGCACTGCTGCACCCACTGCGGTGCCCCCGCAGGACACCAGGCACGCCTGCGCACACTCAGACCAGCCTGAGCACGAGGTCCTCACCTCCTTCTCCGACCTCTTCAGGTGGTTGCACCTGTCCAGGAAGGGATGCCCTGCCATGACCCAGTCCTTCTGAACCAGGCTCTGGAAGCCGGGGATGGTCCGGAAGTAGGGGTCCAGCATCACTTGGACCAGAGAGGCCACAATGCAGCTCAAGTCTCGTCCCTCCTCCTCTGTCAACAAAGCGGAAAGAAAAGTCACCACACAGGGAAAGCTGTGGGGGTAGAGGCAGTGCTCCAGGCCGGCAGGAGCATCCATGCAAGGCCACCAGCAGCTCGAGGCTGCCGCACTTCCACGCCAGCTGACTCGGTGTGGGACGGGAGATGGCCTTTCATGTGGACATCCGCCAAGTCATGAATCGCACCCCTTGCAGGATTGTGGCCGAAACCTTCCCCAAATTCACTCTGCCCGTTGTGCCAAGGACAGTAAACACAAAACCATCCTACTGACAACTCCACGCGGTGAAGAGGGGACGGGGCTGTCCCCCACTATCTGGAACGGTGGCCCCCATTTCCCTCCCACCTCCTAGAGCTGGCGCCCAGTCCACCCTGACATCGAAGCCAGCCAAACCAACCAGGAGAAAATTACTGACCAGTATCCCTTATGCTCAGACGTGAAACCATCAACAAAACGTGAGCACACCCACATCCGCAGGAATGCGTCACTCCAAGAAGCGCGAGGCTGGCTGACCGTTGGCCATCAGCGAAAGGAGCACCCTGCGCTGACCAGAAAGGGCACGGGCAGCACGGCTGCCTCGTGTGACGCGCAGAGAGCTTCCATGTGACGGAAGCCACGCTCATTCGGGATGAGAGCTCCTGGGAAACCAGGCGCAGGGGGGCTTCCACCTGAGCACAGGAGTCGACCAAGAGCGTGACCAATACCCCAGACAGTGAGGACTGGACACCGTCCTGCTGAGGCCAGGAGCGAGACCCGCGTGCTGCTCTGGCCACGTCTGCCCGATCGCGCACTGGACACTGGGAGCTCTAGCTGGGGACTGAGGAGGAAAAGAAACCAGGTGTCTGGCTCAGAAAAGAAGACACAACCTGCACATCTGCAGACAACACGCTCCTGGACGCGAGGGCCCTAAGACCCCTCGGGAGTGCCAGCGGACCCGACACACGAGCCAGCGAGGTCGCAGGAATTCTAGCAGCCGCCTCAGGACACAGACACAAACCTGCCTGGACGGAAACACTTCAGACATAAAAACAACACTGAACAAGATGTGTAACAAACTGGGTGCACGCCTCGTACAAGCTATACGCTGAGACAACACAACAGAGAGGCCACAGGAGAGGGGCGGCCCCGCGGCCAGGCAGCCACATCCTTCAGACGGCAGCACGCCAGCAGCACCAACAGGTCTGGCACACTGCTGCCAGAATCCCAGAACACGTGGTCGTCCCCAACAATGGACACCACTCAGGAAAGAAGCCCTGCTGACACGTGCTCCGTGAGCTTCAGAACCAGGTCACAGGACGGGGCAGACACACAGGGCTACACACGGCATGACTCGTCCTGGGGCAGCCTGACAGATGGAACCCTGAGTCCAAGCCCGTGGAGGCCCAGGGCTGGGACACAAGGAATGTTCTAGGGGCGATAAAAACAATTCTAAAACTGTACTCACTAAAAATTATCGTTCCCTACATTCAAAACGGGTGAATTTTATAGCACGTGAGCTTTAAAGACACATGCTGTGGGCCACTTAGAGCACACGGGCGCACGAGCCGACCCGTGCTGGGTGAGAACGCCCGCCGCACTCCCGACAGAGGGCACTGCTGCCCCCCAACACGGCTGTGAGTGCCCCCGCCGCACGGGGCACTGGCACCTGAGGGCAGGGCCACCAGCTCCGTGGCTGCAGGACAGCACGCTCACCCTGCACACATGAACGTGGTGGGTCACCTCCTCCACAGCACCTTCTGCTTAACAGAGGAGTATGTTGCCAGCACTGCTCCCAAACATGAGACAAAATCCACTGACGGCCTATTCGGCCGAGTCAGCCTCTTGATACCACACTTTCCTCAGAGCCACAGCCCAGCAGGGGTCAGAGGCGCATGAGCTGGAACTTGTGTGAATGGGACGGATGACCACAAGGTCAGGGAGAAAGGATGCCAGGCCAAGACTGAGGCCCTGCATGACCCCACGAGGACTGACGGCCACCCCACACGGCAGGGAGGGAGACCACGTCCTCTCGAACAACGTGCGCAGCCCAGGCGCTACAGCGCGGGAACGCCGGTGCCCGGCCCTCACCCTGCAGGACCACGGAGACGCGCCGGCTCTCCAGCATGCACACCAGCTCCGAAGAGTGTCTCAGGAACGCCCTGGGGACAGAGAGGGAAAACACTGCCAACACCGGAGTCCCACCACACGGCGGCCAGCGTGCAAACACCTGACATCCAGCAAAGCCCGATTCCCCGCTACCTGCCCTGGTACTCAGTGCCCTTGAGACCCTCTCGGTGCTCATGGGGTTCCCAGGAGAGAACACTGTGACTGTCCTATCAGGACAGGTTGTATCCCCTTTACAGTGGGAAGGGCTGACTCAGGTCACAGTCCTGAAATGAGGAACCCACACAGGAGGGGAGGTCAGCCGGGTGCTGGGGGACAGGGGTGGGCTGCGCTGGGGGGACTCGAACTGGCAGCGGGAGGGAGCCCTGTGGTGCTGAGCTGCGTGCCATCCATGGTGGTGGCTATGGGGACCCACACGCGTGACTAGCAGCACCGAGGACACCACTGCCCAACTCCTGGGTCCCACGCCACAGTCTGGTCCCGGCAAACACTGCCGTGGGGGGGGGCAGGGAGCGGGGGAGGGGGAGGGGGGCCAGGACGCGCTCCTGTGCTGTGTCTGCACCTCCTGTGAGTCCATGATAGATAGAAAGTTAGAGAAGAAAGGACACAGCTGTACAGACCTCACGTGCTCCAGCCACCGGGTGCTCTCCAGGGAAGACAGCCACTTCTCTTCAGTCTCTTCAAAGGGCTCTGCAACAGGCGTGACTACACGTCATTACCTACACACAGTCACACAGACGCACACACTCAGGCTTTTCACGCTTCCTTTTACACAACCACAATCAGGCGCTCCATCGGTCTGTGACATCTCAGGGCTGGCCCTCCCTCGCACGTGGTTACCCAGCCCCGGTGGCCGAGTGCGGCAGGAAGGAGGCACCTCCCCGTCGGGGCCCATCCTGCCCACCCAGGTGTGCCCTGGCCTTTCTCAAGGTGACCCCACCTACACCCCTGCTTCAGTCACACTCAGTTCTGACGGGCTGAGGACCGTGCGTATGACTGTTGTCACCTCCCCGTCTCCCTCCAGGCGGCACCCGCCCTCTGCGTAGACTGTTGTCACCTCCCCCACGTCTCCCTCCAGGCGGCACCCGCCCTCTGCGTAGACTGTTGTCACCTCCCCCACGTCTCCCTCCAGGCGGCACCCGCCCTCTCCTGACACCCAGGGGACTCGGCCTGCTCTGCACACGCTTTACTGTGGACACCACAACTGACCGCCCCCAGGGACGCACTGCGGGCCCCTGGCACGTGTGAGCTCAGACAGGTGCACAACAATCTGTGCTGCACAGATTGCCACACGGTCTTGTGCACTTAGCCCTGGTCTGAGAGGCAGCGAGCCATCTGCAGAACCACGACCCAAAGAGACACTGGCCCATCTCCCTCCCACACAGAAGTCCATTTCCTGAGGGCTGCTGACCGTCCCACTCATAGTCATTTGAACAGATATCTCAGTGAGCCTCTCATTAAATAAGTCTATTTCTGTATTTTTAAGGACTATCACGTTTCCTGGTGTGCCCTTCACCAATGGGCTATATCCTCCATTCCCTACACACAGGTGTGTACAAAATAGCTGTGAAATTACCATTAACGCACAGTTGTTTCAGTTTCACAAAAGCCACTTGTACTTCCTGGATACTGGGCAGGGTCTTATCCAAATCTGACTTGTAAACGTCACTTCTCTGTGGATGGCTCTTAGTTATTGCAGTACAAATCCTAGTAAACACAAAGACCTTTAGTCACTCCTCATTCATTTATTCAACATGCGTTTCCTGGACACTTAACTCTGAGCCAAGACCCTGCTCTACGAGCTGGGGACAGAGAAACAGGACAGGCTGGGCCTCTGCCTTCAAGGGCTCAGGGTCCTGGTGCTGTTGGGGGACAAAAGAGAAAAGGGTCCACGGGGAATGCCATGGTGACGTCATCAAGTGAACACAGGCTAACGCAGGCCCCCTGGTCAGAGGCGGCCACTCTGTGCAGCTGGTACCGAAACCAAACCCCGGATGACTGGAGCCACGTGCAGATCTGGGGACAGTGCTTGGGGCCAAGTGGACAGCTAGTGCTCTCGAGACCTCAACGTGGAAGAAGTCTGATCAGACTGGAGATACTGATCTGATGGTCACAGAGGCCACCGGTGAGCTTGCTCAGGAGAGAGATGCAGAAGAGGAGGAGGACATGGCCGTGGACAAGAGGGCGGGCCTGCGCGGGCCCAGGGGGCAGGAGGCGTCTCCCAGAGGGAGAGGAGCAGGTGCTGCACGAGGGACTGGCAGGGCGCCTGTGGCGAGCGGCACTGAGAAGCGACAGGAGGCGTGCTAACGGCAGCAGAGCCCCCCCCCGTCCGTGGCGGCTAATGAAACCGCACATGAGCCACTGTGCCCACAGGCCGCAGACTGCATAAGAAAAGGTGACTTCCCCCGAAGTGCCTCAACAGGAAGTCTGTGCTGGAACGTTAAAGTAGCCCTCTGGCAAGATGTCAGCAGCACAGGGCCTTTGAACGCCTTACAGTGGAGAACGGACCTATGTTTAGACTCAATGGCGTATCAGTGAATTCTAACACAGTCCCGTTCTTTCCAAAGTGGCGATTCTCAGTAGGAGGTGTGGTGCTAACGCACGAGACCAGGAGTCCCGGGCTCACGGACGGCCGCATCCCTACCTCTGGTCGACCTTCCTCTGCTGCAGCGCGTCCTTCACAAGGGCCATGCGCACCAGCGCGCTGCCATTGGCGTGGCTCCAGCACCAGAGCTAGGGCAGGACAGGGCAGAGTCACGGGCTGCGTGGGGCACGGCCTCGCCGCCACGGCACCCAGCACGGGCCACTCACCGGCATCCTCCTGCCGACGAAGGCGTGGGAGAAGGTCTTGAGGTCCTGGTCTGCCAGGGAGCTCGGCACCACGAAGTACTCTGGGAGGCTAGAGGGAGCAGACCACGCGTGACCCGGCGGTCATCCAGGGCAGCAGAGCTGGACTGTCCGCACAGGTCACCCCGGCCACGCGCACGGGGCCAACCCGGACTCACCACGTGGATACCATGTAGCCCTCGTTGATGGAGCAGACCCTCCAGCCGGAAGCGCCCGTCCTCTTGATCTCTCTGTCCCAGTCCGAGTAGGTCTCAAAGAGGGGCGTTTTCTGGGGGCCGCCACCCCCAGCAGCACTGCTGCCTCCCGTGGGCATCCCGTTAATGGTGCTGGCTAGAGGAAAAACCATACTGTTAGTTCTGTTGTGACAGTCGACATCATCCGACATGCCCTGCCCTCTCCTGATGCCTCCTCCAGAGGTGGCCTCCTTCCTGCTCGTCCTCCAAGTCCCTCCAAGTCCCTCCGAGACTGGAATGTACCCAGCAGCCCTGGCCACAGCTGGCCTTCCCTCTGGGAGCCCGCATCTCATCTGTCCTCCTCCCTTCTGCCCCCCCCCCCCAGTGTCCTCCAGCTCAGCACCTTCCCACACAAGCAGGGCCGCCTGACCCTGAGGACCTGCCGTGGTCACTCAGGACCACTCGACACTTCCCTCCCCCCTGCCGCTGACCGCCCCCCAGGGATAAACGGTGCCCACGGCCCGCGTCTCCTCTCGTTTATTCTCCTCGGCTTCCATGGAAACTGCTTGCGGGCCTGTGTCACCCCCTGCCCCAAATTCCGGGGAGCCAAGTCACTGCTCATTTTCTCCGTGTTCTGCTGGAAAAAGAAATGCTGGCGAGCATCTCTGTTTCCAAGCCATCAGATCCAGCCCGTGCTAACGGAATTCTCAAGTCTTTCCTGTGTTTCACAAACTCTCTCTGCTACTTCTACTCAGGGCTTCTCTGACAAGCTCACGGGATCCCCTGTCCCCACCAGAGTGTCCGCCCACAGGGACCGTCAGCAGGAAGTGCCTGATTAGAAGTCCCGTAGCAAGGAGCCTTCTCTGCGTGGGGGCTGCTGCCTCCCCAAGGGGAAGGCGTCCCCACCGTCAGCCTCATCTCCCTGCCACTCTGGGCCGGACGGCAGAGTCTCCCAGCCCCGAGACTTGCTGCGTGGCCACAGCTGTGGCAGGTCTCCCCATGACCCCCGACTTGTGACTGTGCTGCATCTGCCACACGCCCACCTCCCTGATGCTGCCTGCTGCCCTGAACTTCCCACGGAACCAGCATACCCGGAAGGCCGCCCGCCCGGAACTGACCTGAACCTGACTTCCCATGACTCCAACCCCCGCCCTCCTCTGCAGCCACGAAGCCCTCCAGCGTCCCACAAACAGGCCACCTGTTCCACACTTCATTAACACCCAGCGTGAGTTGCTGTCTCCCAAGAGCCTGTGTGAAGGCTGGACAGTGACAACACAGTCAGGTCTGACGTCTGGCCGAAAGCCCAGCACCAGACCAGCGTGCTGGACATGCCCATATGACCCGGACACAAGAGGAAGCCACTGCCCTGCACTGCTCAGGTTGTGAAGGGCATGGTGCCATGCCAGCAAGCTGGGATGTTGTCAGCATTGTCTGGTGCCTCTGATTTTAGCAGAGCTTGTTGAAAACTAAAGTGCTAACTCCAAGCACAGTTCCTGAGTCCCTCTCCGTCTGAACCTTCTCGGAATAACAAAATGATAAGGAACCGGGAGCTGTGATCTCAGAATGCAGAACCTTCCCGGAATTCCCGGCAGAGCCCACTTCACATGTCATGGTCCCAAGCCCAAACCCACAGAAAGAGACGCAGTGTCAGGAAATCTGAGTGACCACATGACCCGCATGGTCAGCCAGCAAGTGCAGAAAAACGTCCGACAGAGTTTAACACCTGCTCGTGACTTAAAACAACAAACTTTAGCAAATCAAAATAAAAGGGAATTTCCTTAACTTGATTAAGAATATTTATCAGAAACCCACAGCAAACATCATCCTCGTTGAAACCAGGAAGCTCAATGTTCTCACTAACGCTCACCATGGTGCCTGAGGTCCCTGCCACACAATGACAGCCACCACCAAAACAGGAGGAAGAACTTCTACTCATCCTCGCAGGGCTGAGCCCGAGACAGAGCCCTCTGCAGTGCTCTGAGGGGGCGGGCTCAGTGGGCGGGGCTGAGCCCGAGACGGAGCCCTCTGCAGTGCTCTGAGGGGGCGGGCTCAGTGGGCGGGGCTGAGCCCGAGACGGAGCCCTCAGCAGTGCTCTGAGGGGGCGGGCTCAGTGGGCGGGGCTGAGCCCGAGACGGAGCCCTCTGCAGTGCTCTGAGGGGGCGGGCTCAGTGGGCGGGGCTGAGCCCGAGACGGAGCCCTCTGCAGTGCTCTGAGGGGGCGGGCTCAGGGGGCGGGGCTGAGCCCGAGACGGAGCCCTCAGCAGTGCTCTGAGGGGGCGGGCTCAGGGGGCGGGGCTGAGCCCCAGACGGAGCCCTCTGCAGTGTTCTGAGGGGGCGAGCTCAGTGGGCGGGGCTGAGCCCGAGAGGAAGCCCTCTGCAGTGCTGAGGGGGCGGGCGCTGTGGGCGGGGCTGAGCCCGAGACGGAGCCCTCTGCAGTGCTCTGAGGGGGCGGGCTCAGTGGGCGGGGCTGAGCCCGAGACGGAGCCCTCAGCAGTGCTCTGAGGGGGCGGGCTCAGTGGGCGGGGCTGAGCCCGAGACGGAGCCCTCTGCAGTGCTCTGAGGGGGCGGGCTCAGGGGGCGGGGCTGAGCCCGAGACGGAGCCCTCAGCAGTGCTCTGAGGGGGCGGGCTCAGGGGGCGGGGCTGAGCCCCAGACGGAGCCCTCTGCAGTGTTCTGAGGGGGCGAGCTCAGTGGGCGGGGCTGAGCCCGAGAGGAAGCCCTCTGCAGTGCTGAGGGGGCGGGCTCAGTGGGCGGGGCTGAGCCCGAGACGGAGCCCTCTGCAGTGTTCTGAGGGGGCGAGCTCAGTGGGCGGGGCTGAGCCCGAGAGGAAGCCCTCTGCAGTGCTGAGGGGGCGGGCTCAGTGGGCGGGGCTGAGCCCGAGACGGAGCCCTCTGCAGTGCTCTGAGGGGGCGGGCTCAGTGGGCGGGGCTGAGCCCGAGACGGAGCCCTCTGCAGTGCTCTGAGGGGGCGGGCTCAGGGGGCGGGGCTGAGCCCGAGACGGAGCCCTCAGCAGTGCTCTGAGGGGGCGGGCTCAGGGGGCGGGGCTGAGCCCCAGACGGAGCCCTCTGCAGTGTTCTGAGGGGGCGAGCTCAGTGGGCGGGGCTGAGCCCGAGAGGAAGCCCTCTGCAGTGCTGAGGGGGCGGGCTCAGTGGGCGGGGCTGAGCCCGAGACAGAGCCCTCTGCAGTGCTGAGGGGGCGGGCTCAGTGGGCGGGGCTGAGCCCGAGACGGAGCCCTCTGCAGTGCTCTGAGGGGGCGGGCTCAGTGGGCGGGGCTGAGCCCGAGACGGAGCCCTCTGCAGTGCTCTGAGGGGGCGGGCTCAGTGGGCGGGGCTGAGCCCGAGACGGAGCCCTCTGCAGTGCTCTGAGGGGGCGGGCTCAGTGGGCGGGGCTGAGCCCGAGACGGAGCCCTCTGCAGTGCTCTGAGGGGGCGGGCTCAGTGGGCGGGGCTGAGCCCGAGACGAAGCCCGAGACGGAGCCCTCTGCAGTGTTCTGAGGGGGCGGGCTCAGTGGGCGGGGCTGAGCCCGAGACGAAGCCCGAGACGGAGCCCTCTGCAGTGCTCTGAGGGGGCGGGCTCAGTGGGCGGGCTGCGGGCATGTAGGTTAGGACGGGAGGCCTTGACTGCGTGCTGTTCTCGTGGCTCAGCTGCCCAGGACTGCCCGTCTCCATGGCAGGACTCGGTCTTGAGCACACGCTGCCCTCCGCAGGGACGTGCAGCCGACAGGCTAGCACCGGAGTCTGGGAGCGCTAACCTTTCCAGAAGACCCCCATGGCCTGACGGTGCCCGCGGCCTGCTCTACGAACGGGACTCAGGTCCCAGCAGCCGCCGGCCCAGCCACTCGTCTCAGAGGACCTGGGCCTGGTAGCCAGGTGACAGGTTCTAGGACGCGCTCCTCAGCCACCCAGAGTGAGGCCCGATTCTCAGAGCTGCTGCCCCAGCTACGTCCACGACACGGCTGAGGAGTCTGAGCAGGACTGTGTCAAGTCCTCTCGGAGACGCCTACCTGTGTTCACAACGGCTCCCAGCAAGTCACGACAGGCAAGTGGCCAGCACAGGAAGAGAAGTCGAGCAGCGTGACAACTCAGCAGAAGTCAAGTGTGCAGGCAGAAACAAACTGGTCGTGAGGTTCGAGCACGGCGGGTCGGAGCACGGGCTCTCCCCGAGACCTGAGCCTGTGGGCTGGGCGCAGCTTCGCGGGCCGTGAGTCCCAGAGGTCCCCCAGGGGCTCCGGCACAGGCGGCTGGTGAGGAGACGCAGGGACTCAGGAGACAGGAGGACCCACTACAACCTGACAGCTACACGGGAATGGGGACAGGACCGCCCCGCCACGCAGGGACCTCAAAGGCCCCCACGCTGTTTCAAGTGAGCTGTGCACACTGGGAGTGGTTTCCAAACAAGCATTCAAGGAAGACCCAATACCAAGACCTATGTTAATGAAAAGCATAAAATCAAAAAGCAAAATAAACGTCACTGAGCACGTCCACTTCCTGCCGTGCGTCTACATCACGGCCGTGGGTGACACTGGCCGTGGACAGAGCTGCTGATCCTGAGGCTGCAGGGACCTCACGGGGTTCTCAACGCTTCAGAGGCACAACATGACTTCTCAACACCTGTGTCACAAAAGCACGTCTGTGCTGTTTGGACATAATTTGCCCAGCAACAGCCTGACTGATGAAAGCAGAGTCCTGTGGTTTCCTCCAAGTTCAAAGACAACAAATGGAAGCATTGTTCTCCTGCGACTGGACAGCCTGTCATGTGGGGCGGACCGCCTCCCAGAACGCAGGACCCGGCCGGGCACCTGGCTGACCGCCGAGCTTCAGAGACGGTTTACACTCTGGCCACGCCGACTGTGACGGACACCCGAACGCCCAGGGCCCACTGAAAGACCTCTCCTTAGCAAACGGACGGCAGGACCGCCCTCTGCCTCCGGTTTCCTGTCACCCACCTGCCCCACGGAGGACTTCCTCCTCCCGCCACGCGTCCAGGTGCCACCCAGGAGCTCGTGGGGATGGCTGGGTCTCTGTCACTCCCACTCGTGCACTCTGACTGTGGCGTGGTACCTCAGGCTCCTTCTGACCTTAAAGGTGCAGCGTGCGCTTCTGCAACGGCAGGAAGGGCACCGTGTCTGTGACCCCAGGAGGAACCTCCACGAAACCCTGCCACGTGTCACGTGAGTACTTGTCAAAAGAGAGTCTTCAGCATGTAATATGAAGTGTCCATAAACATTTTAAGTATTAGTTATCAATTGTATCAACAAGCTACACATGAGAAAATAGAGCTGACTGATACACAGCGACAGGCTGAATCAGCCACCTAAGGCATCACTAACCCAGACGCCCACGAGGAACAGGTGACGGCCACTGTGGGGAGTCCCTGAGGTGGCGTCCGGTCACCACACACACAGGAAGTCCCTGCACGTGCTCTGCACGCAGCCACTTCTGCACAGAACGAGGGCCCCGGCACTGGTCTGAGCTCAACAAGCCACAGATCTGTGCTCTGCACGCAGCCACTTCTGCACAGAACAAGGGCCCAGGCACTGGTCTGAGCTCGACAAGCCACAGATCTGTGCTCTGCACGCAGCCACTTCTGCACAGAACGAGGGCCCAGGCACTGGTCTGAGCTCGACAAGCCACAGATATGTGCTCTGCACGCAGCCACTTCTGCACAGAACGAGGGCCCAGGCACTGGTCTGAGCTCGACAAGCCACAGATCTGTGCTCTGCACGCAGCCACTTCTGCACAGAACGAGGGCCCAGGCACTGGTCTGAGCTCGACAAGCCACAGATCTGTGCTCTGCACGCAGCCACTTCTGCACAGAACGAGGGCCCCGGCACTGGTCTGAGCTCGACAAGCCACAGATCTGTGCTCTGCACGCAGCCACTTCTGCACAGAACAAGGGCCCAGGCACTGGTCTGGACCACGAAGATGTGGAGCGGGCGTCAGAGCGCCTGCAGCTCCTGCTCCTCCCGCCCTCGACCACCACCCGGTGACCAGGCCACAGTGTGCTCAGGGCGCGGGACGCTCGCCTGAGGCAGCACAGGACCCGCCCTGCTCTCTTAAAAGACAGAAAGGGGGTTTGCTTTACATGAAAAAATAAATGTAAAATGTCAACTGTATCACTCAGGCCCAGGTTACAATTAGGGAAAATTAGCGCTTTGTGGTCCAAGTTCTAGAAACACAGAGCCCTCAGAAGCAAGCTGCCCGCTCTGCTCCGCCAAGCAGACTGCTGCGTGCCACCGGGAAAGACACCGGGCCGGCTGTGAGCCCGCTGCCTCCACATGCGCCTGCAGGGGCTGCGTGGGGCCACGTCCTGACGCAGTCACAGCAGGGACGCTGGAACGCTTGCACTCTGCAGACCTCACACATGAGGGCCACAGGTCTTGAGGAAACAGACTGTGAAGACCAGCACAGTTAATGATTTATAAGACCCCCTCCAGGCCATGCTGGGTGGATGGGTCTTTCACTGTAAACATGTAACTGATTTACTTCTCCTCCTTCAAGAGTGGGAAATCATGTGACCCAGCAAGCACACTGATGTACAGTCACCAACCCACAAGGGGCTAATCTCTCTCTGTTCTTTTATGAGGTTTTAAAATATGGTTAATCTGCTTGACCAGGTGGTGGCGCAGTGAATAGACCGTCAGCCTGGGATGCTGAGGACCCAGGTTCAAAACCTCAAGGTTGCTGACTTGAGTACGGGCTCACCAGCTTGAGTGTGGGGTCACTGGCTTGAGTGTGGGATCTTAAGATATGACACCATGGTCGCTGGCTTAAGCCCAAAGGTCACTGGCTTAAAGCTCAAGGTCGCTGGCTTGAGCATAAGGTCGCTGGCTCGAGCAAGGGGTTACTTGCTCTGCTATAGCCCCCGGTCAAGGCACATATGAGAAAGCAATCAATGAACAACTAAGGTGCTGCAACTATGAGTTGATGTTTCTTATCTCTCTCCCTTTCTGTCTGTCCATCCCTCTCTCTCTCTTTCAAAAAAAATAAAATTAAAAAATAAAATAGGATTGACTTAAACTTTTAGTATAAAAAGGAATGCACAGAACTGCACAGCCATCTGGACTTTCCTGTATGGCCACTGCTGACCACATGTGGACAGAACAAGTTCACACTTATAAAAACTGCCCAGGATACACGTGTCCCTGGACTAATGCTCATCTTCCTCTCTTCAGCCGTACTCAGAAACGTCAAGTCAGCGTTCTGACCGCCTTTGTGAAGTCCGCCAAAACATTTAGGCATTTCAGCGCTGGCACAAAACCATACCATGCCGGAGAAGATGTGTTTAAATGCCTTTTAATTTTCTGCCAGTTTTCTTGAAAGGTAAGACTAACGAGCTAAACGTGACAAGGGGGCAGGCCTCTTCCTCCAGCACAGAACACAGGCCCCTGACCCGAGTCCTACGCTGACCACAGCTCACAGCTCTCCCTGCTCGCCTGTTAGGAAACAATCAAATACTCTCTCTCTCTCTCTCTCTCTCTCTCTCTCTCTCTCTCAGGATCCAGTGCTTACTCCTAACAGCCGTGGAGCTAATGAGTCTAGTCATTAAAATTCACGTGGTAGGAGACTTCTAGACACATAAGAATAAGAAACGTACACAGTGTAAAGTCAGTTACAATATCGAACGTTTTCATATTTACCTGAATTGTGGTATTTTTTCCCAACATATTCAAATGCAAAGAGCAGCTGGAGGTCTGCTGGCTGGGAGTAATGAGCTATGGCAAGGCACACCTAGGAAAAATTCTACATTTAGAATCGGGGTGACACACTTGTTAAACGCAATGCACAACAAGGCCTCGCCTCCCGGGAGCAGCATGGGGTGACGCACAACCGCACCAACAGGGCTCCCACCGACCGGGGGGTGGGGGGCGCTGGCTGCTGTGTCCTAGACACCGGCTAACCTCCAGTGAGTGGGCTGTAAGTGCTCAGCAAGTGTTTGCCAAGCAGAGGTACAACAGGGAAGTGACTTATTTCAGATAAATGGCACTTGAAAACTACACAAGCATTCCCCCAAGGGGCAGTGACACAGCCACTCCTAAATAAATAAAAAAAGGAAGTTTCCCATCCAAGTGGCCTGACCAGGCAGTGGCGCAGTGGATAGAGCATCGGACTGGGATGAAGAAGGACCCAGGTTCGAGACTCCGAGGTCGCCAGCTTGAGTGCGGGCTCATCTGGTTTGAGCAAGGCTCACCAGCTTAGACCCAAGGTCGCTGGCTCAAGCAAGGGGTTACTTAGTCTGCTGAAGGCCCGCGGTCAAGGCACATATGAGAAAGCAATCAATGAACTAAGGTGTCACAACAAAAAACTGATGATTGATGCTTCTCATCTCTCTCCGTTCCTGTCTGTCCCTATCTATACCTCTCTCTGTCCCTGTAAAAAAAAAAAAAAAAAAAAAGGGAAGTTTCCTTTTGGGTGGACTGTAATTTAATACCAGCAATTTGGAAGGCTTTATTGCAAGGTATGAAAACTTGATGTTCATACTTCGTGGATTAAAAAATGTAAACTTAGGCCCTGACCGGTTGGCTCAGCGGTAGAGTGTCGGCCTGACGTGCGGGGGACCCGGGTTCGATTCCCAGCCAGGGCACACAGGAGAAGCGCCCATTTGCTTCTCCACCCCCCCCCTTTCTCTCTGTCTCTCTCTTCCCCTCCCGCAGCCAAGGCTCCATTGGAACAAAGGTGGCCCAGGCGCTGGGGATGGCTCCTTGGCCTCTGCCCCAGGCGCTAGAGTGGCTCTGGTCGCGGCAGAGCGATGCCCCGGAGGAGCAGAGCGTCGCCCCTGGTGGGCGTGCCGGGTGGATCCCGGTCGGGCGCATGCGGGAGTCTGTCTGACCGTCTCTCCCCGTTTCCAGCTTCAGAAAAATACAAAAAAAAAAAAAAAAGTAAACTTAATAGAAAAGCTACAATCACAAAAAATAAAAATTATCAAGAAACCCCAAAATTCAAGGGTTGGCTCAAAGAGGTATAGTGAAAAAAACCCAAAAACCTGCGTGGCTAAGTGAAAGGGTCTGAGACGGCACCTGGGCCGTAAACCGTGGGCATGGATCACACGGGCAGCGCCGGCACCCTGACCAAGCACGTGCCAGGGGACCAGGAGTCGGTTCCTGTCTGGGCCCTGGTCGCATCTCTGTGAGATGAGGACGAGGCTGGCGGCCGAGGAGGGGACCGTCACCTCCACGCTCGGCCTCTGCAGGCGCTGCACACGGGACGTCTGGCTCCTGTTGTTCTGAGCAGCAGGTGGATGTCATGCCTGATGCCTACAGAGCCCTGAGCAGACGGTGGGACAAGCCCAGGTAAACGAGCAAGAAGAGAAGATACTGAAGACACAGGCAGGGGAGAACAGCAGACAGTCCACTGGAAGAGAGGAGAGCCACTCGGAAGGAAAGCGCTGAACCAGTGTGACAGGCTCTGAACAGCGAGCCAGTGAGCAGGAGTACGAGCAGGAGTACGAGCAGGAGTACAAGCAGGAGTACGAGCAGGAATACCATTGTCTGTTAGTCTGGGTGGGCTGAGCAGCTCTGAGAGTTCACAGGGGAGTGCCAGCCTCTTGTTTAATATACAATAAATACCATGTTTCCCGTCTCACTGAAACGTGCCCCTGAGAGCACAGAGGCCAGGGTTAGCTGTAGTCTGCTATGAACAACAAGCTTCTAGGGACATGCATGCCACCTCTCTCTGGGCCTGCGGCAGAGCCTCCGGTGCGAGCCCCCTCATGAGCTCAGGGCTGAGGCGCCACATTCGCATCCTGAGGCTGCGTGGCCGTCTCCTTAAAGCACCTGTTCTGGCAGAAAAGGAGTGCGACAGGCCCCCGGGCACCACGCCCAGCCTGTGGGCTCTGCGGAGCTGATGCCTCTGCGTCCCTGTCACAGGAGAAGGGTGTGCACATGCTGTCTAGCCCGGGTCCCAGCCACCTTCCCTGACCGTCTGCTCGGGAAGTGGTCCCTGCTCAGCTCGCCGGGCCTCCTCCATACGTCACCTCTGTCCACCTCTCCTCTCCACGGGCTTTCCTAGACTGAGCTGACTTCTGTGCCAGCTGCAGAAACCTGCTCTCTGCACAGCAGCTGCTCCAACACGAGCTTTCCTCAGTGCTGGTGGCAGTACTTCCAGGCAGTCAGCTAAGAGTCACACGTGTCAGCAACAGGTGAGACACACAGTTCTCTGCGTTCCTGCCATTGTTAAGTCCGGCCTCCCAAGGGTGGAGGCGACACCTGTCACTCTTCCCACAGGCACCCGAGAGCCCGCCCTGAGCCTGGGGCTGCGTGAGCAGCACACTCGCTCTGTTCTTGGGAAGCGACTCTGGCCGGGAGGCAAGGACAGGGGAGGGGACGGGTCAGCTGTCTGGGGGGAGTGCAGCAAGCGACACAGCGAGGGAGGAAGGCAGCGGCGAGTCGCGTCGTTTGGGGACAGAGACTGGGAGGACCTGCCACATGGGCGGGGCACGCCTGGCGACCTCTGCGTGCCCGCCCTGTCTGCGGAGCTCTGTGCACCCACGTGCTCGCTGACACGCTGGTTCCCACCGCAAGGCGAATGCTCCAAGCCTGTGACAATGTCCCTCCTCTGAGGCTTCTAGAGAGCAGTCACAGGCCTTGTGTTCACTAGAGAGTCACATGCCACTGATGACGGAGCCTGCCTTTATGGTCACAGAACAAAGACTACCTGTGAGGCACAACCCAACGCAGCCCGTTTCTAAACAGCCCCACACAGCTGACGTCCCAGTCACAGGGCTGGGACACAGACGCTGCGTCTCAGAGCCAGCACACTTAGAGACGACTGCACAGACACTGAGAGGGAAGCCCAGGCTGACCCTGCACAGAATGGCTGACCCCTGGGGCAGGGAGCACACCTGAACTTGGTCGGCAGTGAGTGACTAGTGGATGTGGCTTCCTTTCCTGTGACCTGAGCGAGGGGCACCTTGCGGGACCCAGAGGCACATCCTCCCGTGTCACGTGGGTCACTCTCGCTGTTGGCGAGGGTCCCGGAGACGGGAAGGCCAACCAGGCGTCCTCTGCCCTGAGCTTTTCCACTGAGCCTCCTTTCAGAGCCTCCGTCCACGTTCCTGGCTCCTGTCACTAAGCTTTGAAGACTTTAGGAAGTAGATCTCATCTCATATAAAACTGTTCAGATTTTGTCATGCTCTCACTAAAGCATCAAAATATGTCAGAGACACTCCACATCTTTGAACACCAAACAGTTCATTTGCCCTGGCAATCAAAGGAAATAAAGACAATCTTCTATTAAAGAAGTCAAACTAGGGTGAGCACCTTACTACAGGAAACACAATTCTCAACAACTTCTGAAGTGACCTCAGGACCAAGGCTCCAAGGCTCCCTCCTGTCTGGCAGGAGCCCTGCTCTCTGCCCTGCGGTCTCCCCTACGGCCGGCAGGAGGCCGCCCAGGAGCACTGGGCTCCCGAGTCCCCACACTGGGAACAGCACGGCCCCCTATGTGCCCATGGTCTGAAGGCCACCGAGAAAGTCCCCGATTCAAGGCAAAAGCGACAATTCAGGAAAGGCCAATTGTTCCTTTAAATCCATGAGCTGCCTTTTCCCTTCCAGGAAGTAGGCCGGAACAAGCCGTATGCGAGAATAAAATGGAGATTCAGGGCATGGACCTCACTCACCATCTTTACACATATGAACTGATACATGTAAGTGCTAAGTCGTTAAAAACAACCCTTCTCCACCCTGCTTCCGGCAAAGGTTCTCAAAAGGAAGTGGTGGCTCACAGCGGCTCTGAGCTGGTGTCTCACCTGCCGGTACAAGCCCTCTCAGACCTCCCCCATCTCCTCCCGCGCTGTGACAGCCCACGGCCGCAGACACGCGTGCGGGGGGCGGGGGGCGGCTGCACAGAGCCGCCCGGTTCTGTCCTCACGCGGCTCGTACAAGACTGCCAGGGGCTTCAGCGCAGTATTTAAAGAGTGTGACCCCGCTCTGCATTCTGAGAGGTCACATTTCAAATAGAAATGTAAGTGCTTTCAGTATTTCAAAATCCATCACTGGTGCACCCACCAGGGAACTCTGAGTGAGCATCCTAGTCATTCTAGAACATATAAGATCGAAGCTTTTCCAGAAAGAGCTAAGCACTCAGTCCCCATGAGATAAAGCCAGTCTGCAGCTGCCCCGGCTGTCAGCTAACTTTGGAGGGGAACTCCCCTTGACATGAAATCAAGCTAGAATTTTTGTTTTTAGCTGATGAAGGAATTAAGCATTGACAAGTCACATGTGATGCAACTCTCTGTATTTGGAAACATGTAAGTTAGGGAAAAATTGTCCCATTTATTTCTTCCTGCATGTCCTGCCTTAAAAAAGACATAAAGGGTATTTCTTTCGGGTCTGCGGTAACGTGCTCTTTATAGTTGGAGACAGCGGGGAAAGGACTCCTGCGAGAAACCTGGTCTTGGGGAAGGAACAGGAAGCTGGCCGGCTCTTCTGTGGACAGCTCAGGGAGGCCCGCACTTGACAAGCAGCACAACAGACAAGGGGCTCCCTGAATTTCCCGAGCATGTATTTCTTTGATCATTTCTGTGGGTGCACTTTTCACGTTGCTACTTTGTACTATTTTTCATTCCTTCATGCTTCATTTACTCAGTTAAACTTAGCTCATTGCCTCCAACTTCAAAAATGACCAACAAGCAATCTAGATGGCTCAAGAACCCCAATTTCCAATCACTGGATGTGTCCTCTGGAAGACCCGGCACAGCGGGAGATGCAAACCTTCTGGAGGAATACTGGGCCCGGGTCACGTTCTTACACGGCATCCTCTTCTCACTCGGCACCCAAAGCTCTGTGCTATTCCCACGCTCGAGACACTGCCCCTTCTCAAGACAGGATCTCACACACAGACTCTGATGCTTTAACTGATAAACCACTAGCACATATTTAGGTTCAAGAGAGCAGGCAAGAATATTTCATACACAGCCTACCACCTACTGGAGTCTAAGTCTCTCCATGTAAGAGCAGGCCTCTCAGTGGATGTGAACAGCTAAGGGGCCTTCAGAGCTGCCAGCTGAGTCTCACTAGTGCCGCAGGCTGACACGTGGCCTCACAGGCTCTATCTGAAGACCTCCAGCCAGATCCCACCACCGCTCTGCCAGGTAAGCTAGTCCCAGTGGCCGTGACCGTCAGATACACAGCTCACGCTGGCCATCCTCCTGTGGAGAGACTGTGGATTCTAGTCCTAGAAATAAGCCTACCACCTCCTGACCAAGTGCATACAGTGCCCCAGATGGGCAGAGCCGGGTGGATCCTGGTCAGGCGCATGCGGAGTCTATCTGACTGCCTCCCCGCTTCTAACTTCGAAAAAAACCAAAAACCTTCTTTAATGTGCTAACACTTAGAAAGCCCCTCCCCTAACTAGACACCTTCCTAACCCGTACATAACTAATTTCCAGTTTGCTGACAAAGTCCTGAGGTACTGAATTCAAAGTCTCACCAATACTCAATTACCTCCCCATCTTTTCAACCTTTAAAAAAACCTCAGCCGGTAATGGCCTTGACATAAAAGATATACTAATCAGCCCTGGCCGGTTGGCTCAGTGGTAGAGCGTCGGCCTGGCGTGCAGAAGTCCCGGGTTCGATTCCCGGCCAGGGCACACAGGAGAAGCGCCCATCTGCTTCTCCACCCCTCCCCCTCTCCTTCCTCTCTGTCTCTCTCTTCCCCTCCCGCAGCCGAGGCTCCATTGGAGCAAAGATGGCCCGGGCCCTGGGGATGGCTCCTTGGCCTCTGCCCCAGGCGCTAGAGTGGCTCTGGTCGCAACAGAGCGACGCCCCGGAGGGTCAGAGCATCACCCCCTGGTGGGCATGCCGGGTGGATCCCGGTCGGGCGCATGCGGGAGTCTGTCTGACTGTCTCTCCCCGTTTCCGGCTTCAGAAAAATACAGGAAAAAAAAAAAAAAAAGATATACTAATCTCCACACAATACTTTGCAATATTTTAGGAGCTGAATAAAAAAAAAAATTACAGACTACATTAAAGCCGCCATAAACCAGCCCAAAGAAATAGTGCTATTAACATCCTTGGCTCAGTCTTTAAGTGGTTACCTGGTCACTTCACTTTAAAAAAAAAACAAAGACCCTAAATAGCGGAGAGATCAGAACTTGCACACAGAACTAAAACTGGAGCGTATGGTGCAAAACCCAGACCCCGACAGAGCTCAACCAGAAAGTATTACCTTTTTGGCACTTTCGGGACCTGACTCGTCAAAGCGAAACCGGACGATTCTGAAGTCTTTGCAGTAAATAATAAGCTCGGTTGGATTGAACTTCAGTTTCTGGTTGGGGCCCAGGACTTTCTGCTTCCTCTTCTGGTCATTGACTAAATGAGAAAATAAAGAAACACGTAAACGTGAACATTCTTCCTGGCGTCTCACTCTTTGGTGCGTTACCAGGTCACCATGTTTCGGGTAATGACACCACTTCTCCGGACACTCACGTTTACGGGGTCCCTAGAACCTCAGGGGACTGATTTTAACACTGCTTTTGAAGACGTTTCAAATCATTCTTTGCACACTGGCCACTATCAACATCGAGATGTACTTTTACGATTAAAATTTTATTTTAAGACAGGACAAACACTAATAAATATTAAGAGGTATACAGTCTGTTATCTCCATTTTGAAATGATTTTTTGACCTCTCTCTTTCATTAATGATCCTGGAACTCAAAAAAAAAAAAAAAAAGAAAAGAAATAAAACCTACAGAAATAAAATTCCAAGGATCTGAGTATCTTCCAGCCATGTTTCCAGGGCACAATCAGAATCAGCTGTACAGACCAAGCAGAGAACCACATACCCGTGACGATCTGCTCAACGCATGTTAAAGGGACATCGTGTTCACCGAGGAGAAGATTTCTGTAATGGAACTTCTGAAATAAAAAGTTACATCCATGTTAATTCTTCTCCCAACAGTCTCATGCTGGTAACACGATCTTCAGTCACTTTCAGAGTCAACAGCCTGACGCGATCACAGGGCACACATGCACGCACACGCACACGCACCTGCAAAGGCATGGGGTCATCCATGACAAAGGAGATTTTGAAGTTACTGCAGATCACGCACACGCATGCACACGCACGCACACGCACCTGCAAGGGCATCGGGTCGTCCGTGACAAAGGAGATTTTGAAGTTACTGCAGATCACGCACACGCATGCACACGCACGCACACGCACCTGCAAGGGCATCGGGTCGTCCGTGACAAAGGAGATTTTGAAGTTACTGCAGATCACGCACACGCACACGCACGCACACGCACGCACACGCACCTGCAAGGGCATCGGGTCGTCCGTGACAAAGGAGATTTTGAAGTTACTGCAGATCACGCACAAGCACACGCACGCACACGCACACGCACCTGCAAGGGCATCGGGTCGTCCGTGACAAAGGAGATTTTGAAGTTACTGCAGATCACGCACACGCACACGCACGCACACGCACACGCACCTGCAAGGGCATCGGGTCGTCCGTGACAAAGGAGATTTTGAAGTTACTGCAGATCACGCACAAGCACACGCACGCACACGCACCTGCAAGGGCATCGGGTCGTCCGTGACAAAGGAGATTTTGAAGTTACTGCAGATCACGCACAAGCACACGCACGCACACGCACACGCACCTGCAAGGGCATCGGGTCGTCCGTGACAAAGGAGATTTTGAAGTTACTGCAGATCAGCTTCCCCCACAGATCGTACTGATTCGTGTCTGTGGCAATGCATTTCCTCACAAAATTGACTTCGTTTACAACAATCTCTCCTTAAAAAGAGAAAAATACCGCTGCGTGAGCTACGGCTGCACTAGGAAATGCCAACCATCGCTGTGTGACCTCAGAGGAATGCTGCAGGAGGATGACAGGAAGGAACGCTGGAGGCCTGCAGTGCTCACAACCACAGGGCCAACAGGCGCTCCTGCACTGGCCAGACACGGACCAAGGCACGAGGGGCTGGGCGCCTGAGCCCGGCCTGCCCGCCTGGCCTGCCCCCCACCCCCGGCCTGCCCTCCTGGCCCGTCCGCCCTCCCGGCCCCTCCCGTGGAAAGGCATTCTGGGGAAGAAACAGGCTCCGCCCTCTCCTTCAGAATATGACTTGATCGAACATTTGTATTTTATCAACATGCAGCCACATCTCCCAAACCAAGGTCTTCGGCTTCTTTTGTAAGGAATGAGAAAAAAGTTTGGCTTTAAACCTCAAAATTAACACAGAATGCCATCTATTTATTTAGGATATATTCCATAAATCCAAATGGGGTTTTCCTCTGATCTCAAATTATAACTTCGTGACAGAAGTTTAAACTACAGTTTTAGGGTTAAAAGAAAAGATTAAAGAATAAAAACAAGAAACCAAAACAAAAATTAAAACGTGCTTTGAAAAGAATAATTTTGCATAATATACTTAGAGCTTGGTTATCATCGCTTCTTAATCTCAAGGTCCAAAGCTCAGCCAGGCACAGTGACATCTTTAAGCCACCAGCCTGCAAGGCCAGTCACAGGGCCAGGGCCCTGACCCCCAGTCTATTCCACTGGCATAAGCCCCTTCCGCAGTCAGATGAACGGGCTGCCACGACCCCCTGGCCCCGACCGCTCCGATTGGGAAAGGTCCCAGTCAGAGTCCCAGCAGTCCTCTGGCCAAGTGACCGAGAGAGGGACAAGCCTGGCGACTCTGCACAAAGGGCCGATTCACGTCCCGGGAGGGGGCAGGCCCGCGAGGTCTCATCACGCGACCCAGACTGGCACACAATCCAAAACTTAGGAGTTTATTTCTGGAATGTTCCGTAGTATTTTCAGGCTGTGGGTGAGTGCGGTGACAGACGTGGACACCAGAACACATACTGGGGGGACTGAGGGCCTCCTGTGCAGGGCAGCATGCAGAGGCCAGCAAGGTGGCACACGAGCACGGCACGGGTGGACGCACCGGGACCTGACCCGGCTCAGGAGGACCTCACTCTGGAGGCGTAGGAACAGCGGGAGCTGCAGGTACAGGCAGACGGAGAATCAGGAGGGAGTAACAAGTGCGGCCTCAGCGATGAGCGGTGACCGGGGGCACCGGACCCTGAGAGTCCCAATGTGGGGCGCAACCTGGCACCCAGACACCGCAGGGGCTGCGCTGCTCCTGGTTCCAAGCTCTCCGCTTGTTCTAGAGCAATGTATCTACAAACCAAGACCCTACGAACACCAGTCTACAATCATCCCTCACCCTACTACACCGGAATCACACAATGGAACACACCCGAGAGAGAAAGCCCTCACCTCAGGCTGCGGAACCCCACCCCTGTAGGGGCAGGGGCGGGACCTACAGGGAGCGCACAGGGGCCAGATGTGTGGTGAACACGTACAGAGCACACGAGACATCTGCCAACGACGGCCACCCCCACTTCCCAGACGGCCCTTAGCTGTGTGCTGTTCTGATCCGATCACAAAGGACTCCGACAATCAGTGCATTCACCGAGCAGGGTGTCTCAGAAAGAAAATGCTGCTGGCGTTGGTGCTACAGAGGGGACAGGCTGGGTGGGGCCGATGCAGCCAAGCGCAGGGCGGAGGCCGGGCGGGCACTCGCAAATGAAGAGCCGCAGTCCTTTCCGGATCTGCCTCCTGCTCCAAACCTGCTCAAGGGGCCTCCCTGAACCTCCCCTGCGGGAGCATCTCCCCAGGGACCGAGATCGCCTGGGGCAGGAACTCACCTTTCCCAGCCTCTACTCCTCAGCCAGAGTGCAGACATGTGCCCAGTGCCAACTGACTCACTGTGGGATGCAGCACACGCCCTGCTCTCCTGCCCCTTGCCCAGCCTCAGACCAGGTCACAGTCCCAGGAATGAAGAGGCTGCCCCCCCATGCACCGCAGACCGCACACCCTCAGACAAGGTGCTGGCACACGGCCGGACAGGAAGTCCCTGCCTCCTGAGATGCCCCACTTTCTGGCAGCTGAAACAGCCGGGAAGCTGCTCCTCAAGCAGGGATGACTGTCACCGCCGAGGGGACAGAGTGAGAACTCCTTCCGGGATGACATCCAGTCCATGCCTTCCAGCCCCAGAGCCTAACCTGCTCACGTCACCTGTGTAGTCAGGGAGGCCCCGCGTCAGTGGTTTGAGGCACGGCCTGGGTGTGAGCGCAGAATTCCACTATGCCCTTCCTCATGGTGACACTGGGCAGGTCACCCTCGGCAACTCAAACGGAGACAGCGGGCACCTACCAAACGAGGCTGTTATGAGGAGCAGCCTGTAAGCTGCAGGTCAGCGAAAGAGCATAGCGGACATCACACATGCAGGAACCCGCTTAGTAAGCAGCAGAAGCCTGTGTTCGCAGGGCTCCAAGGTAACGACTCTGGAAGCTCGCTCTGCCCCACCCCCACCCCGCGTGACCGCGCTATCTGGACCGACCCACGGAACTGCGGCTGCCGGCAATGCTGCTGGGGAGGTGGCACTCAGCACCGATCTGAAAGCGGCCCGGGCACGCCTGTGCTCGTGCTGGCACACTGGTGCACTGTCAGCAGACGGGCTCAGAGTTCTGTCAGGCACTCAGCACCACAGTGCAGAACGCGGTGGACGTCCCAGCCGCGAGGGTTATCTGGCACAACCTCCATTTTATGGACTTCCACGAACCAGGCACCCTGGAAATCACCAGCCCACATAAAACACGAATCACATTCAATTATTAGTTGGCTGTTAGTTCCTTCTGTGATGAAGGTCATTTTAAATCGGGTTTGTTAAGTTTCAACAGAGCACTCTAACAACTACACACAAATAAACAATTGATTTTGTGTCCCAATTTTCATCTGCTTATTGAATCACAAGTTCAAGCTCCGGGCAGCTGAAGCAGGACTTCCTTGAACCCGAGGCACCATGCCAAAGCCTAGCACGAGACCCTGCATCTCAGAACAGTCACGTCTTGTTCCCTGTGCCTGTGGACAGCCCAGGTGACGGGCCAGGCTTGCTCCTGGTTTCTGACTGCTCAAGGCCAGGTCCTCACCGCCTCGCTCACTCTCGCGGCCGTCTTGCAGACTTCACAGGCAGAGCAGGACGCTGCATAGCTGAGGAGGGGCAACGGGGGTCCTAGTGGTAGTCAGACAGGTGACACGGCAGGTGAAGCAGGCTGGCCAGACAGGAAGGAGGGAAAGGGGGGGCTAAATGTGTAAGGAACAGGGTAAGTGCACATGGGTCACCGGGTGCCAGAGCTACTGAGTAGGCAAATATAGAGCTCTCGTGGATGCAAATACAGCCGTGCATGCAAATACAGAGCTCTCCTGGATGCAAATACAGCCGTGCATGCAAATACAGAGCCATGGAACAATTACCCTGGGTCAGAAGACGCAGATTTGGCTGTGATTCCCTAGGAGGAGACCGCATAGGGTCAGGAAAGGAACAGACACCTTCCCCAGAAAACTGCTTCTTCAGTAGAAAGGTTAAGCTTTTAGTGAATTCTACAGAGTGGCAGACCCTTCAATGTGAAGTTCTTCAAGCTTATGGGCAGTAACACTTTTCATAAGCACACCTTAAATACAAAAGCTGAGTTTTACAAACCAAACACTGCCTTTGTAGCTGAGACCAGTGCTGTTTATTGGCTGTTGGGTCACAACAGGGGAAGAGGCAAATCGCAGCCTGAGAATGGCCTGGCCTGTTCAGAGCAGAGGGAGCAGAGGTCAGAGGCTCACGGCAGGCACAGCTTCCCGCAGCCAGCTTCCATGCCTGGAGCAACGGAGGCTAAAGGCCAGCAGCCCCGACAGCAAAGGTGACTTGGCAGTTCTGCTCACTTGAGGACAAGCACAGGGGGATCAGTCAGCACACACTTTAAAATAAGATCATGGGAACAAAACTCACTCCCATAATCAAGTTTAACACAACTTTTGAGTCGTGGACCTATAAAATGCGGTTGATGCTTTTAACGTGTTTGTTCCTACTTAATATTTATATTTTTAAAGCACACCATGGGAAGGCTCCCTAATTGTCCAATTACCACCTGTAAAAGTTGAGTCACTTTACTGGGTTTAGCATAAAGTAATGACTGAAATCGTTAAATGTTGACAGTGGCCATACAAACTGGCACTGGGTTGTTATGGGTTTAGAACAGGCTTTTCTAAACAGCTGCTGACTTCCCCCAATGATCACAGCAAACGGCGAACTTTCCCTAACTATTAAACAAGGATCATACAACTCAAAACACCAGTCAAATATTTTATACGCTTTAAAACTAAACTACTGGCCCTGGCCGGTGGCTCAGTGGATAGAGTGTTGGCCCGGTGTAGGATGTCCAAGGTTCAATTCCTGGTCAGAAGCAATCATCTGCTTCTTCCCCTCTTTCTCGCCCTGCCCCCTTCTCTGTCTCTTCCCCTCCCACAATAAGTGCTTCATTGGTTTGAGCCTGGCCCTGGGCACTCCACTGGAGCAGGTCAGCTTCACGGCTTCATGCACTAAAAGCACCTTGGTGCTGGAGCAATCCCAGATGGGATTGACCGGTAGATGCCCCCCCCCCCCCAGGCACATGCAGAAGTCTGCCTCACTGTCTCCTTTCCTCACCTAAGAAAAACAAAACAACATAATAGTTCCCAGGTCCCTCCATATTGTTGTAAAAGGTAATATTTCCTTCTTTTTCATAGCCCCATAGTATTCCACTGTATATATGTATCACAGCTTTTTAATCCACTCGTCCACTGACGGACACTTGGGCTGTTTCCAGATCTTGGCTATTGTGAACAGTGCTGCCATAAACATGGGGGTGCATTTATTTTTTTCAGTCGGTGATATGGTGTCCTTGAAACTATTATGTTGAGTGAAATAAGCCAGACAGAGAAAGAAAAATATATGACTTCCCTCACTTGAAATATCCAAGCAATAATGAGAACTGAGGAACGGAATTGAGACAGAGGAGGGATCACAGGGACCAGAGGGAGAGAGGACAGAGCAAGAGGGGATGAGAGGATGGGATAACCCTGAAGGGAAGGGGGGAGGGCGCTGTAGGGAGGAGGCAAGGGAGATGTTGAGGAGAATAGGGGGAGGGGGGATGCATTCGGGGTGACCCTAGAATCTAACACAATTAATTAATTAAATAAATAAAACTTTAAAAAGCAAAACAAAACCTAAACTGCTACCTGCCACCAATGCCCACCTCAACCTCCAGGGTTCTCTGAGCACATTTTCTGCTCACCCATTGCTTCCCCAAACCCCCGGAGGAAATTCTGCTCCCAGAGGGCGAAACATAGTTTCACCACAGACATGCTGGACATGCTGGCCGTCACAACCAGGAGCTGGAAGGCGGGGGGCAGAGGGCAGGGTGCTGACAGACACCCCGGGGTGCACAGAGCGGGCCAACCGTGCCGCCGTGGGGAACCCCCAGCCTGTCTGAACCGAGACACCAGCACACCTGCAAACGCAGCTGACACCTTTGAAACGCAATTGCCAAGTAAGTAACTCAAAGTTCACCCGCTCCATCCGGGGTGCAGAGTCCCAGGCACGACACCAGCGGCTACTCAAGGTCCGTAAACACCTGAAGAGCTGCGGATGGGCCGGAACAGGGAAGGAGGAGGGTGTTCCCGACCTAAGCAGTCACAGGCCGCTGTCAAAACAACACTGGAGCCCGAAACCTATGTCATTCTAATTCACCATGTCACCCTCATAAATTCAACCTAAAAAGAAATGCATAAAAAGAAAAACATCCCAGAAGACAAGAAGAGGAAGTGGTGTCGTTCTCCCCGCGGCCTGGGATGCTGGAGTGTCCCAGAACCCACGCCGGTGACTTTCTGACCCTGCTGCTCAGTCCTCAGGACACCCGCCCGCTCTGCCCCTTCAGGAGTCGGACCCTCACCCGGGTCAGCCTGAAATAAACCCGGGGCCAGCCAGCCCGGGGCGCCCGTGAGCCCAGGGGCCAGCCAGCCCGGGGCGCCCGTCAGCCCAGGGGACAGCCAGCCCGGGGCGCCCGTCAGCCCAGGGGACAGCCAGCCCGGGGCGCCCGTCAGCCCAGGGGACAGCCAGCCCGGGTGAGCCCAGGGGACAGCCAGCCCGGGTGAGCCCAGGGGACAGCCAGCCCGGGGAGCCCGTCAGCCCAGGGGACAGCCAGCCCGGGGCGCCTGTCAGCCCCGGGAACGACGCCGGACCGAACCCGAACCCGAACCCGAACCCGGCCGCAGCCGCGACTCGGGCACCCGTCCGCGCTGCCGCGTTTACCTGGCAAGAGCGCGGGCTCCAGTCTTTTAATCTTGGGCTCCGAGTCCGTCTTGCCGTCCGTCTGAAACACAACGAGCGGGGTAAGTCGGACTCCAGGGCTCTTCCGCCCCGGGGCCGCGAAGGCGAACGACCGTCCGAGCGACGTGGACGCCGGCGGCCCACGCGGCTCCCGCCCCCCGAGGTCCCGCGCGTTTCCCCCGAGCTCTGTCCGACGCGGGGGCCGGGCACGGACACGGGGACCCGCCCGCGCCGCTCCCGGGCCCTGCACGCGGCGACAGGTGGGCAGCCGGCCGCCCGGTGCCCGCGCTCCCCGGTCCGTCCGCTCCCCCGGGCGGCGTCCCGCGGCCCCGAGCCCGAGCGCAGGGTTCCCGGGGCCGGCGGAGGCGCCGCGCGGCTGGGACGGGGACATGGGGCGGGGGACACGGGCTCTTCGCCGCTCCGGCCCCCCGGCCCCGCCGCTCCGGCCCCGCACCGGCCCCGGCCCCGCACCGGCCCAGCCCCGCACCGGCCCGACCCCGCGCCCCGGAAGCGCCGGCCCCGGCGTGGCTCTACCTGCGGCGGCGGCAGGAGGTAGGACCTGAACGTGGGTCTAGGCGGCTTGAGGGAGAACATGGTGCCGCCGCCTCCGCGCCCCGGGACCCGCCGCGGACCGGTCGCCGCGCTGCCGCCTCCCGTTCCCGACGCCCGCGGGCTCCGAGCTCCCCGCGAGGCCAGCCGGGCCCGGCGCACTGACGGGCGGAGACGCGGCCGAGCGCCCGCCCGCGCGGGGCGGAGCCGGGGCAGCCGGGGCAGAGTCGGGCCGGCTCGGGCGCCACCGCCCATCCCCGGAAGGGGCCCCGCGTCCCGCCTCCCCGCCCCGAGAGACAGCGCGCGCGAGGCCGGAACGCTAGGTTTGCGCCGCGCACCCGCTGACCCGACCTCCTCAGCGAGGGTGCCGGGAGGAGCCGGGCGCAGTAGCCATCTTGGGAGCGCAGCCTGGGGCGGACGCTCCTACGGCGGCTCGCGGGGTTCAAGGCATCTCGCGGGCATCATGGCGGCTCCCAGGAGGATCTACGGCGGCCCGCGGGAGTCATGGCAACCCGCGTGGGTCCTAACGGTCCTTAGGAGGATCTACGGCGGCCCGCGGAGGTCATGGCGGCCCGCGAAGTTTCTAGCGCCCCCCCTAACCCCCAGGAAGGGTCTACGGTGGCCCGCGGGGGTCATGGCGGCTGCGAGAGTTGGCTACTGTCCGTGGCTCAGGGTATCCTCTGTCGCGACTGTCCCTCCTTTCCGGGGACAGCTCCTCTAACTGCTGCTCGGCAGTCGCCCCGCTGGCGGGCTCACTGCTGTCCGAAGGGGTGGGGAGGAGCCGGGCGGAGGGAAGGGGCTCCGGGGCCCGCGGGGTGCAGGCGCGGGGAGCGGCCACGCGTGCAGCCGGCGGCGGTCCGGCCCCGTCGTCCGGCCCTCGATGTCCTTTGTAAACTTCTGCCCTCATTAAACTTGAACGTGAAAAAAAAAAAAAAACCACATGAAGCAAGTTGTTGTCCCCCTTCTTTTCTTGCCCATTCTGAACACGGGAAGGTGACCTCGAGCAGCTAAGGGGACCCCAAGCCCCAGGCGCGCGGGGCTCCCCCGGGGCTGCGGTCCGACCACGTGCGCATGCAGGGCGGGCAGCGGATGGACCCCAGCTCGCGTGGGCATCCGAGCCCGGGCAGCCGGTGGTGGACGGGGCCGATCTGACCCTGCTTCGCCTTTGTAGGAGAAAAAAACCCTCATCCATTATTCCATAATTCATGTCCCAGGGAAGCTCCAGTGTGGCCCTGCCAGTCGCAGTGACAAGTGTCGCTCATGGAGGCATGAAAAAAAAAAACTTTTAAAAGATTGCAACAATTGCCTTTTTTTCTTTTTAAACATTTTTTTTCCTGAAAAGAATTTATTCTGAATTCGGAACCCTACTGATGCTTCTAGTGAACTTGTTTGAGTGACACATGATTCGGTTCAGAAACCAGTGGTGTTTCAAGATGTTCAGTTTGCCGGGCTCTAGGTGTTAAAAACACTAGGGTGCATATGCATTAAAAAAATTTTTTTTTATGAATAGTTTGTGATTCCTTGACATTAAATGGATTAAACAAAACAGACATGAGAAAAAACCAGATTTGTGGTTACTGGGTTGGGGGAGAAATAAGGAGATTGGAGAAATGTGATTAAAATTAGGTGCAAACTTCCAGTTGATTGCTGGAATAAGTAAGTCCTGGAGATGAAACGAATAGCATTGTGACTATAGTTAGTTACCACGGCTGAATGGTATATATGAAAGTCGTTAAGAGAGTCAATCCTAAGAGTTCTCATTGCAAGGAAAAAGACCTTTGTGTTTGCTTTTTATTATAATATATTCATATGAGATAATGAATGCAAACTAGACTTGTTGTGGTCATTTTACAATCTATGTAAGTCAAATTTTAAGGCTGTGTACCTTAAACGTACGCAGTGATGTGTGTCAATTGTATCTCAATAAAACTGGGAAAAGTGGATTTTTATCCACGCATACCCTTCAAGCATTGTGTGGATGGTTCTTTAGTTTAAATGACACTGTGACTTGAGTTTTCCTGCATAGGTTTCCTTAGAATCTGTAACTGTAGCATGTGACCACATGATTGAAAAGGAGAAAGACTACTGACCTAACCCTAAATGTTATGACAGTTTCAGATCTCTAATTGTATTAGAGCTTTCTTTTTGATCAATTCAGCCCAGTTCAGGGATTCTAATCTATTAAAAATCTCAGTTTCAAGGCCCTGGCCGGTTGGCTCAGTGGTAGAGCGTCAGCCTGGCGTGCAGAAGTCCCGGGTTCGATTCCCGGCCAGGGCACACAGGAGAAGCGCCCATCTGCTTCTCCACCCCTCCCCCTCTCCTTCCTCTCTGTCTCTCTCTTCCCCTCCTGAAGCCAAGGCTCCATTGGAGCAAAGATGGCCCGGGCGCTGAGGATGGCTCTGTGGCCTCTGCCTCAGGCTCTAGAGTGGCTCTGGTCGCAGCATAGCAACGCCCAGAATGGGCAGAGCATCGCCCCCTGGTGGGCGTGCCGGGTGGATCCCGGTCGGGCGCATGCGGAAGTCTGTCTGACTGTCTCTCCCCATTTCCAGCTTCAGAAAAATACAAAAAAAAGAAAGAAAGAAAGAAAGAAAGAAAGAAAGAAAGAAAGAAAAAATCTCAGTTTCATTTAGGTGCTAATTTATCCCTGATCACTCCTTTTGGCCTAACCGCAGTGAATGTCTTATCTGCCTATCTGCCTGTCTGTGTTTCTTACCTCCCTTTTCAGTTTACAAGGTGTGACAGTCTGAATCTCAGATGACAAGGGGCGTGATCATCTTCCATATCTGTGAGACGTGTGCCTCCCTCCACCCCCACCCTGGGCCCCACCAGTTCCTGGGTACCCCTACCCAGTGCATGAAGCACATCCCAGAGGTAGTAGGTGTCAGTGCCTACAGGCCTGAGGCTGGTCTGTTTGTGCTAGAGACCCACGCGCTGAGAACTCACGAGAAGTGCTCTTGGGGGACAGTGAAGGCCCAGGGTCTAATTCTAAGCTCTGTGAATGTTGGTGGCCTGTCCTCTAGCCAGAAGAGACCCCTTTCTGCCCCTTATTTGTATAGTCAAGAGTGGTGGTGGTCAGGTGACCTAACGGGGTCCTAATGAGTGGCCTTTCACCGCAGCATGGGGGCCTAGCACAATAGTGGACCCGTGCACTTCCAAGCTGAAAGACAGAACATCAGGTTCTCAGCCACAAACAGGCTCTGCGATTCCTGATGGCTCCTACCTTGACCGCATACCCTTGACGCTCTGGCTACAACTTTGCAGCCACAGGGGGGGGCGGGCACAGACAGAGGTACAATTCATTCGTCTTGACTGCTGTCCAGAACTGTATGACAACCAGAAAATGCATAGTGGCTCCTTTATTTTTACACACTACAAAACCCTCGGTCAACCTCAACGATGACAGCGTGATCCTGTCTTTTCTGTCATGGTGTGTGACTTGAAAACTCCGACCTGTAAAGCAGAAACCCATGCCAAAGATATGATGCTTACAACTCCTTCTACCTCTCACTTCTCGTAGGTCACCATTTCACTTTTCTTCTCTCCCACCCCTCCTTTCTTTCACATTTACTTTCTCTTTATTTCCTCTTTCTTTTTTTTTTTTTTTTTTTTTTTTTTTTTCATTTTTCTGAAGCTGGAAACAGGGAGAGACAGTCAGACAGACTCCCGCATGCGCCCGACCGGGATCCACCCGGCACGCCCACCAGGGGGCGACGCTCTGCCCACCAGGGGGCGATGCTCTGCCCATCCTGGGCGTCGCCATGTTGCGACCCTCCTGGGTGTCGCCATGTTGCGACCAGAGCCACTCTAGCGCCTGGGGCAGAGGCCACAGAGCCATCCCCAGCGCCCGGGCCATCTTTTGCTCCAATGGAGCCTTGGCTGCGGGAGGGGAAGAGAGAGACAGAGAGGAAGGCGCGGCGGAGGGGTGGAGAAGCAAATGGGCGCTTCTCCTATGTGCCCTGGCCGGGAATCGAACCCGGGTCCTCCGCACGCTAGGCCGGCGCTCTACCGCTGAGCCAACCGGCCAGGGCCTATTTCCTCTTTCTTACATAGTTCTGTACTCCTTAACGTAAAGTAACCTAGTGGTGGCACCCAGAAGCATTTCTTAGGCTACTTGGTGGCCCTCAGAAATAGAACGTATAGACTCTTGTGTACTGATTAAGTAATTCATCCCGACTGGAGTATTGTCACTTTCATTTGCTCCTACTCCAACTAAAAAAAAAAAGAAAGAAAGAAAAGAAAAAGAACATGATGTTGACTCACAGCTGCCAGCAAAATCTTACTTTAAGTTTTAATGCATTGCATTTTAATCGCAAGTCCAAATGGGCCAAATGTGCTGAATGCAAACGTTTTCAGGAACGGACGATGATTTTAGATGGCCGGGGTGGTTCTCCTCCCTGGCTGCGATTTAAAAACCCAGAGGAACCGACCACACCCATTAGCATTCAGTTTCGGTGGAAGCCGCCTCTTGCTTAACCTTCCGTTCCTCCATCTTCATCCCAGACACGGCCTGGAGGCTGCTGACGCTGCTGGCGTGCCCAGATCTGTCCAGCTTCCCCGGGCTGGCGTTGGCGTGCTGAGGGCGGCCGTGCAAACTCTTTGACCTTGACGACGGGAATCCCAGCGTCTGGTTCGTCTTCACAGTCAGAGAGTTCTCCTTGCTGGCTCTCTCAGCCACGGCCAGCGACCCGGGAGGGATTCGAGGGGCTGTCACAGAGAAGCGGTTGTCACCCCCGGTCTCTGCCATCACAGGGCCCTGAGGCTCGCCGGCGCCCGCTGCCTTGCAGGGGATGTCGGTGCTGAGAGAACGGGTGACCTTCTGGACCTGGTACTTCCACTCCGTGGTCCACAGCTCCCCTGTCGAGGAACAGGCCTGGTCCATGATGGACCTGTACTCAGCGGTCCAGTTGTTCACCCCGCCGACCAGCTTTCTCCCGTGGGAGGAGACGAAACTCCTGGACGTCGTGGTCTCACAAGCACTGAACATTTCGTCTGGGTGACAGCCTGTCATTTGGGTGGCTTCCAAGGGACAGGAAGTGGTACCTTCCAGCTCTGCTGTCTCCACTGTGAGCTGAGCATCCTGGAAATCGGACGTGCCTCGTCCCGGAGTGACATCTGTTTGACTGAAGCGCGGGGAGGCCGTTTCTTCCCCCTTGGAGTCGCTTTCCACCGCGGTCCCCACTCCCGGGCCCACCTTGGTCTCGGAAGAAGCGCGCTTCCTGTGCCCCACGGCGCGTGGCCGGCCCTGCGGCGTCGCCGGGGCGCTGGAGGTGGGGAGCAGGTGCAGGCTGCCTTGCCTCTCCGGCCGCAGGTGCATCCTCCGGTCCCTTTCTTCCTTCGCACGGAAGGAGCAGGCCTTCTTCCCCAACCCCACCCTCGCCGGTGCCGGCACGGAGGGCGCGGCGTCCTCAGCCGCGGGCTCCTCCTCTCCGTGGACGCGGTGCCCGTGCGCGCCACCGCCCTCGGCGCTGTGGACGCTGCCCTGGCGCAGCAGGTGGGCGGCCTCGCACTCGGAGGAGGCCCGGGACCGCGTCTGCATCAGCGCGCCCGGGTCCATGCCCGCCAGGCCCTCCAGCGCGCTCGCCATCCGGCCCGAGAGCTCCTCCAGCTGAGCGAGCCGGAGGTCCACCGTCTGCAGGGACGCCTTCATGAAATTCTCTCTCTCGTTGATCTCTTCCAGCCTCATGGACATGTTTTCAACTCTGGGGGGGGGGGGGAACACAGGGATGGGCTTAGTCAGTGGAGGTCCCTCGAACAGTAGACAGATGAGCAAGCAAACAAACAAATATAACATTATGTGTGTGTGTGTGTGTGTGACAGAGACAGACAGAGACAGAGAGAGGGACAGACAGGCAGGAAGGGAGAGAGATGAGAAGCATCCATTTTTCCTTGCGACACCTTAGTTGTTCATTGATTGCTTTCCCATAGGTGCCTTGACCTGGGGGCAGGGGAGGCTACAGCAGAGCGAGTGACCCCTTGCTCGAGCCAGTGACCTTGGGCTCAAGCTGGTGAGCTGTGCTCAAACTAAATGCGCCCGCGCTCAAGCTGGCGACCTCGGGGTCTCAAACCTGGGTCCTTTGTGCCCCAGTACAATGCTCTATCCACTGCGCCATCACCTGGTCAGGCCGTAATGTGGTTTTTATGGATATGTGATTTTTACAGTTTTTTGAGAATCCTGGAGCTCAATGGGCACGGTTCCTGCACTTGGTACACTCCTGACAAAAGTGCTAAAAAAAAATACTGTTAGGAGCATAAAGAATCATAAAGAAATACAATTAATACCTATAGCGCTGTTTACCATTGACTGCTCCGAGTGCCTCATGGACTGATTGACAAGTATTCCAGGCATCCTGAATCCTCACAACAGCTCTGGGAGATAGGTACCATTATCCTCACAGCGGCCGAGGGGATTAAGGCACAGAGGGTGCGAGTGACTTGTCCAAGGTCACACAGCTGCCCAACAGTGGCACTGAGATGGGAAGTCACGCAGTGTGGCCCCAGCCTTCGCTCTGGCTTCTGTGCCTCAGCTGCCACACTGCAGCCCTTCTGACAGGGCCGTGGCGAGCCCTCAGTTCCTTGGCCCCCAGTGATGGCCCGTGGCCACAAATTGTTATGAAGACAAAATAACATGCTTTAAAATCCTTACCCAAAGTTCAGGGGAATTCAGGACATAAATCGTGAGTCACTAAGTTCAGATTGTCGGAGGGTCTACCCCAGGGACGGGAGGTCATTTCATTGTCTGAAGAAGACCAGCAGCTTCCAATGCCTTGTGAAGATGCATGATTAGTATGCCCCTAGTGGGTTGTAAGAAACTGAGACCACAGCTGACGGCCACTCTCCGCTGCTCGGTTTCCCTTTAAACCAGGGGAAGGGGCCACAGCCTAGGAAACTGTGAGGTGGCCTGAGCTACAGCCTTCCGGTGGAGAGAGTGCTGTGAGGAATATGCCCAGTATGAATTCTTTCCATGGGCTCGTGAAATCTAATTCTACAAGGCCCAGGGCCCAGGACCGCCTTCTAGAGGTTGACTCTGCCCCGCAGGGGGGTGGAGCAGGGCAGATGCTGGCTCCCAGTGGGGAGCCTCTGAATGGGAGGGCAGTGTGGCCACCTGTTCAGGGAGGTCGTCCCTGCGTGAAGGTGCACACCTGGTCCGACTCTGTTAGGCACCTGTTTCTTTCTTCCTCCCAGGTGCTCTTAGAGATGCACAGGCAATCTCCGGGGCCCCCGATTTTTGCCGCCTCTGTTTCTGGTAGGACTTCGCCACCCTCTCTATGCAGCCTTACAAACCCCCTCACCTGTTCTCGCCTACCCCTCTCTGTCACCTTGGCCCTCCTTTGCCCGTGAAGTGTCTGCTTCCTGCTCGACCACGTGTCCCCACCCTCACGGCCGCTGCCAGCCGCCCGCCCCTCTGCGTTCTCCCAGCACTGAGCCTGTGACAGTGGCTGTAGTCTGCGGTCACACTGACAGCTACCCTCCAGCACATGGGAGGGTCCCGGGTTTCTATTCTTAACTCTTTTCATGGGGCCGGGACTATTTTTATGTCCCCCATCCCCCCCAGAGGAAACCACATTATTTGAGTGGGAAGGAAGTTTACAACCAGGAGGACCGAATAGACCACATTCACCTTCTAAAGCACAACAGCGTCTAAGGGCTCCCTCTCCTCTTGAATCTCAGGGGTCGACAAAACAGCTGGTCCCTGTTCCTCTTTCCATGACTTTGGTTGGAAAAGAGGACTTGCTTTTCTCTGTTAGATGTCGCGCCTCCTCGCTCACTTAGAATTGTCACCCCTCACGATCCCTTCTGAGTGATGCTGCCTCTATACGCAGTCACGCTTGAGAGCCTTTCACAAACACTAACACGACACCTTTTCACTCAGGCTTTTTTTTTTTTTTTTTTTGTATTTTTCTGAAGCAGGGAGGCAGAGAGACAGACCCCCACATGCGCCCAACCGGGATCCACCCGGCATGCCCCCCAGGGGATGATGCTCTGCCCATCTGGGGCATTGCTCTGCTGCAACTGGAGCCATTCTAGCGCCTGAGGCGGAGGCCATAGAGCCATCCTCAGCGCCATCCTCAGGGCCAACTTTGCTCCAATGGAGCCCTGGCTGCGGGAGGGGAAGAGAGAGACAGAGAGGAAGGAGAGGGGGAGGGGTGGAGAAGCAGATGGGCGCTTCTCCTGTGTGCCCTGGCCGGGAATCAAACCTGGGACTTCCACCAGCCAGGCTGACGCTCTACCACTGAGCCAACTGGCCAGGGCCTCACCCAAGCTTTGTAGTTAATCTACTGGATGTCCCAACGCTGGTATCTGTCACCTCAGTGAGAAGGGACTAATACATTTGCCTTTAATTATTATTATTATTTTTTTTACAAAGACCCCCAATCTCCAGGCCACTGTCACACAGAGAGCAGCTTCCCCACTGGGGTCAGTTCCAAGTCCGGGGAAATCCAAACAAGCCTTTTGAGCCGGTCTTTCAGGGAGCCCCCAGACAGGATTAAATGCATAATCACTGTTCTTTGTGGGTGAGGTCCCTTCTGCTTCCTCTGGTACCAGGAATCCAGCCCTGTGATTATAAGGGCTCCCACTGGGCCAGGGTGTTGGGGGCTGGGGGAAGGACTGGGTCAATCAAAATGCCCTAAAGCTCACTTTAAAACAACAACAACAGCAAAAAAAAAAAAAAAAAAAATCAAGTTCCACCCATGTTTCTCGAATAAGCATTCTGTAGGCTGCTACAAGTCATTGGTTCACTTCCAGAGTTCAAAAAAAAAAGGTGATTTTGAAAGTTTGTTTTTTCTTTTTTTGTGTGTGTTTTTTTTTTTTTTTGGCCAGTTTTGGTGTTCCTTTTAGAAAGGGGTAAAACTCCAGAATCCCTTACTGAACCATTTTTTGTTCACATCAGCTCCCTCCACGCTTTTGGTACATGAATGAGGAGCGGACACCCCCCCACCCACTCTCACACATTACAGACATGCACACACATCAGATTGGGGGTGAGCCCCGTCGGTCCTACCTGACTTTATGGGGTTCCTTTCCTAAGCTTCTCCTTCTTGAAAATCTCCCTGGCATTTCTCGTTCCCTGGAGCTCTCCCCCTTTCCAGTCAGAAATCCGGGACGTTAATGACAAATCTGCTGCGACCCACACTTCCACAGCAAGGGTGGCGTGGCCATGTTGTGAATAATGTTCACTGCATCAGTGAAACAGTGCAGAAAGCAAACGTGCTCCAGAGACTGGTTTAAAAGCCACGCAGGTGCAAACCGGCACCGCCGTAGGGGGAAGGTATCATTGCAGACCCAACACACGCTTTTCTCTGTGCCTTAGTGTCTCTATTAGTTGGGCTATGTGATTCTGAAACATGACACCGCGGAACCTTTAAAGCAGTATCACTAAAGAAAAGGCGTTTCTGTTGTGGCGTTGTAAATGGCGTCCCCCACATCACGCAAGTGATAGTACAGCAGCAACATATACAGGCGGGGAACCTTTGTGGCTGCTTCCGAGGGAGTCCCTAGGAATGGTACGACAGCTTTGGACTTCCGTAGACGCTTATCTCTTTTTTGTTTGTTTGTTTGTTTTGGTTTTTTTTGTGACAGAGGCAGAGAGAGTCAGAGAGAGGGACAGATAGGGACAGACAGACAGGAAGGGAGAGAGATGAGAAGCACCAATTCTTTGTTGCGGCACCTTAGTTGTTCATTGATTGATTTCTCACATGTGCCTTGACCAGGGGGCTTCAGCAGACCGAGTGACCCCTTGCTCAAGCCAGATGAGCCTGCGCTCAACCTGGCGACCTTGGGGTCTCGAACCTGGGTCCTCCACATCCCAGTCCAACGCTCTATCCACTGCGCCACCGCCTGGTCAGGCCATAGATGCTTATCTCTTAAATACGGGGTCCAAGTTCATATTCTCATGGTAGGAGCGCCTATGCGTCTCTCCTGAGGACAGAGCTTAGACCTGTGGAGTTCTGTAGTCAGCCGGTTATTAAGACTTTGTTTTACATGCTGTCGGCTTCTCCCGGGGCAGCTGTCACCCTCCCCCTGAGAGGCAGCTCATAAATTATACGGGAGCATTTCCTTAATGACAGAGTTAGACGCTCACTAGGGAACCTGATGTGAGTGGAACAACCAGGTCCGGTTTGCGCTTGGATAAAATGAAATAAACCCCACATTTCAAGATCTCAGGGTATCCTATAGTTGAGTTCTCAGACCCGTTCCCACCCTGTAATTTTACTGCAGCCTAATAGATCATAAAGTTGTCTAATCCAGTCTGAATTCTACATCTGGCTGTCTTCATCGCCACTGACTTCTCCACATGGGGCTGCCTTTTAAGTGTGAGTAATTGTAGGGGGAACACCCAGGCTAGAGCCCTGACTGTGCTTACCTACTGAGTTTTTGTGTGCGAAAGGGCTACACAAAGAACACAACCTAAATCTTAAATTGGCCCTGGCCGGGTGGCTCAGTGGTCGAGTGTTGGACCAGTGTGTGGATATCCCGGGTTCAATTCCCAGTCAGGGCACACAGGAGAAGTGATCACCTGCTTCCCCACCCTTCCCCCTCTCCCCACCCCCCTCTTCCTACGCATTTATTGTTTCTTCCTCCACATCTATTGTCTCTTCCTATCCATCAGGGTTTTCCATGCATGCAAAACTCTTGGCCTCTCTTCAGTCTTTTACTTATCCTTGAGGGGGACTGATTTTCTGGTTGGGTTTAGGGACGAGGACACCAGCCTGCTTTTGTGTGTGTGTGTGTGTGTCTCTCTCTCTCTCTCTCTCTGGGAGCCAGCTGCCAGCACAGAGCAGGGGACTGTCACTCTGTCTTGTTCACATGACAAGCTTGGTGGGGAAGGTTGACTCTACCTGTGAGAGGGGAGGTGGCTCAGACTGCCCGGGACTGAGTGGGTACATCTAGTCCTGGGGTGTGTCTTTCGTAAGAACTGAACCACACCCTCTAGCTCCATAGTGATTACTAATATAGCCGGTATTTTTTTTTTTTTATCTTCATCTACCTGATATCAGCCTCCATCTCTGAATCAGCTCTTACTGTCAGATATGGAGCCAGAGTGTCACTCACTAGGCTCAGGAGAACTCCAACATTTAGTCCCACTCATCCATCCTCCATCATCCAGACAACTGCAACTCCTATTCATGTATACGACCGAGACATTTCAGGTGGGACCTTCCCAAACTTCTCCCCCAGCCTTCTCTCCATCCAGGAACTAGCGTGCCTCCCTTGTGGTTGCCCCCTCACTTCTCTTCCCCCGTGTCTTTCTTGTAAGGGTCTCGGTTCCCGGCATCTTTTTATCCTGGTCTCTTGGAGAAAGAGACTGTCAAATACGATCTCGAGGCCACGGATTGCTGAGAACCTATGGAAGCCCCGGGGAAACCCAAGACTTTGACCCAGATCCACAAAACAGACGAGGAACCACTGAACCGAGAAAAGTTTTTGGGGGGTCAGAGGAGAGAATCATAACCTGTTAGTAGAGGTTTGGCTACTCAGAGACCCGTGCGTAGATCCGTAAGGATAGGACCCACTGCACTTAACATGTCTAACCAAGGAGTTTCAAGCCTGCAGACTGAAATATTGCACATATAAAGTAACGGAACAGAAAATACGAGAGCGTCGAGTAGAGGAAGTGAGGAGGGGGTGTCCGCCACAGAGTCCCCACATCTACCTTAATACCTTTGTTATTATTAAGTGCCAAGTGTGGTGCTAGCTTTCCTCCAATCCCTGAAGAGAGGAAGAGCCGCCGGATTGCTCGTTGTTCCAGGGGAGGAACTGGAATCTCTGACAGAGTCTCGTCAGGACCTTCCCCGACTGGACTGCACGTTAGCCTGTGACCCTGTGACAAGGGGCGCCAAGCCTCACAAAACAGAGCAAAACAGAACCCTGTATCTAACGGCAGATGTGCGGGGGACTCCCAGAGAGGGCCTTCGAGCCCCAGCGGTTAAGGATACACATGACCGGTCATCCGCTGCTCAGAGGAGCACGGGATATCTCTGCCGACAGGTTCGACCTCTGCCGGGCTGGCAGAAGGGATTTATAGAGTGTCCTCCTCCGACCTAGTCCTCTTGGCTCTCCGGAGTCATCCCTTCCAGCAGAGAGATAACCCCGCCAACACCAACTCGTGTTCAGGGGTTGCTCATAGGAGGGGTTCTTCCTGACGATAACGAGTGGGCAGCAGGATAATTTGCATAGATTAACTGTTCCTAACTCCCAACTGTGGATACCCTATCGGGTATTCCAGGACAGAATCGGATAGAAATGGGCATTCCAATCAGGAGACAAACTTCTGGGTCACCAATTGTTTCAAAAGATGGAGCTCTGGGCCCTGGCCGGTTGGCTCAGTGGATAGAGCATTGGCCCGGTGTGCAGACGTCTCAGGTTCGATCCCTGGTCAGGGCACACAGGAGAAGCACCCATCTGCTTCTCCACCCCTCCCCCTCTCCTTCCTCTCTGTCTCTCTCTTCCCCTCCTGCAGCCAAGGCTCCATTGGAGCAAAGTTGGCCCTGGATGCTGAGGATGGCTCCATGGCCTCTGTCTCAGGTGCTAGAATGGCCCTGGTTGCAACAGAGCAACGCCCCAGAGGGGCAGAGCATCACCCCCTGGTGGGCATGCCGGGTGGATCTCGGTTGGGCGCATGTGGGAGTCTGTCTGACTGCCTCCCCATTTCCAACTTCAGAAAAATACAAAAAAAAAAAAAAGATGGAGCTCTGATTTTGTGGGGGTGCACAGGCTCCCCCACCTCATCTGCAGTGTGAGGTGGTCAGAGAAGTCTTTTGTAGGGAATGGGCATGGAGCAGAGGTCTAAAGGATGGTAGAAGGCAGAGAGGATGGCATGTGCAAAGGCCCCGGGGCAGGATGGGAGTGGTGACTTTGAGGACATGAGAGAATGCCAGCAGAATTGGAGGATGGTCTAGGGCAGGCGTCCCTAAACTACGGCCTGCAGGCTGCATGCGGCCCCCTGAGGCCATGTATCCAGCCCCCCACTGCACTTCCGGAAGGGGCACCTCTTTCATTGGTGGTCAGTGAGAGGAGAACTGTATGTGGCGGCCCTCCAACGGTCTGAGGGACAGTGAACTGGCCCCCTGTGTAAAAAGTGTGGGGACCCCTGGTCTAGGGAGAGGCTGGACAGAGGGCTGGGCCTCAGAGGCCTGGGGGCGGTGGGGCCGTGGCCGGGCTATTAAGGAGAGTGAGGGGGCAGAGGTGACAAGCGCTCACTCACTGACCAGACCCTGTGAACTGAGAGGGATTGGCAAGCACAGGAGCAAGAGAAGGACAGGGAAACTGGCAAATGGTGACTCAGAGGATAAACCAGTGGAAACAGATCAAGTCAGAGGAAGGGCAGAAACATCTGAGCCCTCCAAAGTCTGACTTTCCAAGTCACCCCTAGTGCCAAAAGTGAGGTGAAGAATAACTAATGTTATTCCTACTGCTCCTGGGCTGTCCTGGCTCAGCGTCTCCCCAACCCCCCCACCCCCCCCCCCCCACCCCGTCTCCAGTATCCACCTGTGACTCAGCTGAGCCAGGGAACAGGATGGGCAGGAATGTGGCCGTCTCAGCCAAGGGAAACGGGAAGGAGCCTGTTTTTACTGCACACGCAGCACACTTTCGTCCCCATTCTGTGTGAACAGAGCCCCAGGAGGAAAATGCAATTGAGTAGTGACCTGATAACCACATTCCTGGAGCCCCCGCCAAGAATGGTAAAAATTGAAACAATGCTTGGTGGGGGGGGGAGGGGGGAGGCTGCATGAGGCAAAACACAATCTCCATTGGAAATGACCTTCTGCGATGACCTCCAAGCTAACGTCTCACTGAAGGGTGGAAGTTTTCCGTGAAGAAGTGATTTGGATATCTTGAAAGCTTGTGGGATCGCTATGAAAATAGCAAGGAAGGGCTTTCCAAGCAGCATTTTGGAAAAAAAAAAATGTACCC